>NC_139352.1:4436142-4820854 GCF_055883805.1 Amblyomma maculatum | reverse complement strand
GGACACCCACCGGTAAAAATCGGTACAAGCGTCCCCCGGCCTGGCTCCCGGCTCTCACAGGGGTGCACGCTACGCGCCAAGTCGCGAAGGTCATTACCAAAGTCATCGCCACGTATTTGTAGAAGGCTGTCTATGAAAGCACTGAGCCATCGAGTACCACCGCCGCTGCCGCTTACTGCGTGCTTCAGGACACCGGATGGCGCCAAATGCAGATCATCTCTGTTTTAGCCTTGCGCTCAGTGTCTGCCAAAGTGTGTGTGTGTGTGTGTGTGTGTGTGTGTGTGTGTGTGTGTGTGTGTGTGTGTGTGTGTGTGTGTGTGTGTGTGTGTGTGTGTGTGTGTGTGTGTGTGTGTGTGTGTGTGTGTGTGTGTGTGTGTGTGTGTGTGTGTGTGTGTGTGTGTGTGTGTGTGTGTGTGTGTGTGTGTGTGTGTGTGTGTGTGTGTGTGTGTGTGTGTGTGTGTGTGTGTGTGTGTGTGTGTGTGTGTGTGTGTGTGTGTGTGTGTGTGTGTGTGTGTGTGTGTGTGTGTGTGTGTGTGTGTGTGTGTGTGTGTGTGTTTATTGCTAGAGGAGACTATGCAGCATTAGAGTCCGTCATGATGAGCATTATCCTGGTTGATAAAGATGTCTATCTTTCCTATGTATATAAAAAGCTCTCCGCTGCTTACTTCGGTCTATAGGTTTCTTTTTCGGCTGCAGACAGATTTGGCACGGACTTCGCAGCTTTATTTGTTCCTGAGATGCTGAACATACCAGCGCACATTGTGCTGGCCGACTGTGAGGCCAGTAAAACGTCGGTTATGCCTTTTGAAGGTGGGCGTGGATCGTCAAGCACGCGATATAGTTGGGTTTGTTCACGTAAGTACGCTAATCGAGGTCCCATTACCATTTCTTGTTTTCAAGGAAATTTTTATATATGGTGGGCTAATTTCTGGACAGAAATGAATGAACCTTAGTTTTTGCAAGATATTTAGTAGTTTGCTCGAAAAAGAAATCGCATATCACTAGAGGTGAAAAACGCCGTTTTTGCCATTTCACAAAGTTGCAAGTTTGGAGTCTTGCTGCTCGCATACTGTAATCTTGTTGCGAATTATATTTTTTGATACATTTATGCAACTATTCCTTTAAGCGAAGTTATTAAAGACATATTTCTTCTTGCCGAACTTCTTTTACTAAAAATTCGCATCTTTGCTCCAGGAGCAACCCGCTGCAAGAAAGTCAATTTCCAATCCTGCATTCTGGCATAAAGAATTAAGTTGTTGTGATTAAATATTTTAGTTTCAATTACAGAGGTTATGTTCTCAATAGCAGGTAAAATTCGAGGCTATATGGCTAGGTGTTTTCTCCACAATGCATCCAATTCAGCCAAACTTCGAAAACAAAAACAAAAAATTAAAAAAGAAGAAGAAAGAAACATCCTTGATTTTTATTAAAGTCTCCCTGAGGAACGCTGAGTGCCTCAGATTCATTAGGGATTAAAAGGTTGTTGAATTATACTGTTTAAAATTATTAAAATATTATAAGGCTTAGAGCTTGTACTGAATATTGCCAATATTTAGCCCTACATTCTGGCACCATCCTATAAGCTTATGCCATTGAAACTTTTTATCCGTATTACGCAGGCCTTGTTTTTTATTGCTGCACATATTTGCTGCTCTGGATTTGTCTGCTCGTTTTCTATATTACTTCGAATTTGGCCAAAATTCAAAAAAACATAAACAAATCGGAAACTTCCACGTCACTATACTCGATTTTCCCTTACAATATTCAGTTCTTCATAAATATCAGGCACTAAAAAATATTGGATTACGTAGAACAAATATAGGAAACTAAAGATAAAACTTAAGACATGGTTTTATTCTATATAATTGCTTAGGCCTTCCCCTTAAGAGAAGGCGTCAGACATTCCATTCATAATTTGCTGAATTGAGTTAAATTCTGTCTCGTGCAATATCCAAAACCTGCTCAGTGCTTATGAAGTCGTTTTCTTCTTGTTGGCAGTGCTGATGATAGCTTAAATGGAATAAATTCGCTATTTCTAGCCATTTCATGGGAAAACGCAAGTGACAGCTTAGCTTTTACTCTATGCTGTAATCTATTTTTATTGTGCGGTGCGGTGCTATACAGTCAAGCTCTTGCTTTCATTATTTCATGTATCGGTTGTGATCAGATTAACATTGGTATGTTCTTGAAAACGATTTTTCTGTATTCCACTTACGCACTATCATAAGCAGAAAGCTCTGCAGCTTTGGTAGAATTATATTTGTATTTATGCCTGCGGCATGAATTAGCCTAGATGGCTAGAGTTGTTGTCGATAGACGTATCTAGGTTAGACGAGGCGAGACAACACGAAGCGAACCCGAAATCCACCCAACTTTCAAAGCCTCAGGCCTAGCATTTAGCTTAATACTTTGCAGGTTAGATGGATCGCTTTGTTTTATCTCGCCTTTTCTTTAGGCTACATTTCTCCTTCGACAATAATTTTCGCCTTTCGACAGTTTACTTTCATATTTTTATTCTACATAACGTAATACTTTTTAGTGCCAGATATTTACGAAGAACTGAATATTGCTTTTAGGTAGCTTAAACGAAATTCGAGGATCGTGATTTTTAAATTCGAATAGAAGTTTTCAATTTTTGATATTTTTGAATTTTGACCAAATTCAAAATAATATAGAGAACGAACAGACAACTCCCGAACAACAAATGTTTGCAGCAATAAAAAACAAGGCCCGCACAATACCGACAAAATGTTTAAATGGCAACAACTGAGAACAATTGAGTATTTTCAGTAGAAGCTCTCAGTTTTATAGCAATATTTATAATTTTATACAATATAATGCAGCTTTTTAGTCTCGAATGATTCTTAGAAACCGAGGGCTCTTCACAGAGATGTTAATAAAAATCGAAGATGGTGCTTTCTTTCTTAATTGGAATCAAAGATGTCCCTTTTTTTTGCCGTTTTAGAAATTTGGTCGAATTTGATGCATGGCGGAGAAAACATCTAACGGACTAGAGCCTTAAATTTTGCTTGCTATTAAGAATATATCCTCCATAATGAAAATAAAAAAGTTTTAGTGATAACTTAATTGTTCATGCCGAAATGTAGGATTGAAAAATTGACTTTCTTGCAGTGCGTTGCTTCTGGAAAAATGTTTACGGATTTTCAGTTAAGCAAGTGCTAAAAACCTTAATATTTTATTAACTCTCCTTAAAGTAAAAAGTTGCATAGATCTATTAAGTAAAGTATATAATCCATGACAAAATTACATTGTGCAAGCAGCAGGGATACAAACTTACAACTTTTTGAAATGGTAAAAATGCCATTTTCCACCTCTAGTAATACACTATTTGTTTTCGAGAACGCTTATACCTTGAAAAACTACGGCTCATTCCTTTATGGCGAGACATTTGCCCACCACGTTTAAAAATTGCACTAAAAATAAAAAATGGTCATGCGACCGTTATCTGCACACCACACATAGTTGTGTGTGTGTGTGTGTGTGTGTGTGTGTGTGTGTGTGTGTGTGTGTGTGTGTGTGTGTGTGTGTGTGTGTGTGTGTGTGTGTGTGTGTGTGTGTGTGTGTGTGTGTGTGTGCGTGCGTGCGTGCGTGCGTGCGCGAGAGAGGTGCTACAGGAGTGCAGATATGTACTAGTGACAGGAATCACACGCAATACCAATAAATTCCTCCGTGAAAAAAAAAAAAAAGCGGAAATTTGGTTCAACTATACGGCAATGAAAAAAACAACAACAAAAAACTCACAACAGCGACAGCTGCGCTCTATATTGCATGTAGAGTCTTGGTCAAAAGTGTAGAGCCCAAGGGCCCTGCTTCTGAGACACTTCGTGCGGCATGTAATGCATTTATAGTGTCCGAATCTCTTGTTGGTAAGGTTTTTTTTGTCATACCCTCTCAAACGATAAGGACTCCCACTAGTTCTCAATCAGCACAGATACACAAGTCAGGCGCAGACCCCGTGGGCTCTACACTTTTGGCAAAGACTGTACATTGTAACAGGCGATTTCGATTTGAAAGTCGTCGGATAATCTACGCTTGTCGGACTTTTCTACGTACTAAAAGCTTAACATTTAAAAATGTGTAGCCTGAAGACTGTACGCCAGAGAATATGGCGTTTTTATTTCTCTTTCTTCTTACAGCAGCCTTATGGAAACCACAGAGTTGTCAGCTCAAGAAGTTCCTCCGACCGGCGCCGATGTCACAACAATGACGTCAGCTATTTTCTTTCCCTTCAATCCATCTGCAGGACGTTTCGCTCCTTTTGTGTTTACGCCATGCAAATCTTGCCTCTTTAGAACTGCTTGCCAGGGCACGCAGAGGGAGCCACGCCATTTCTGCTTACCTTGAAACGAGTTCTTTGTCTACCGCAAGGCGCATCTTCAGGGCGTCCTTGTTTTTCAGTTGCTGGTTATCCCACAAGCAACGCCTTTTCAAGGACCTCGTCAAAGCGACAGGATATAGCCAGTGTCTACAGGGGCTTTTGCACACAACGAAAGCTTTGTGCTTTCGACTATTGTGGCCGTTCTATTGTTGCGTAGACGCACCATAACCAGTACGGTATGTGGCGAAAAATCAAAAGGAAAAAAAAAAATTCCCCGACGCATGGAAAGATGAAGAAATAACGGCTACGGTGTGGTAACCCTCGACAAACGTTGTGAACCTCCGTTCAGATCAATATTAATGGTGGTGCGACTGGACATGAAGAGGAAGATGAAAAATTGCACATCACGATCAGTAATATTATGAATTAGTTGCGAAATAACTCAGCGTGTGGTTATTACACCTTCATTACTTCTCATTCCGTTAAAGCACCGACATGTGTTCACGTTAAAGAACCCAACATGGTCTAAACTTTCGGAGCCCTGCACTGAGGGGCTCCTTATAATCTGAGTCGCTTTGGGACGTCGAGTCATCTCAACGAAAAGAAAAAAAACAAACAAACTAATTAAAGCGCTTGTCCGCTGTATTGTCACACTCTTGCGCTTGGGTTCATTTATACCAAAACCGGAGCCAAAACGTTATCAAAAGCGTTGCGTTGGTCTGTTCTGCGGCAGTGTAGTTTCAAAGGTGTATTTTAAAATGAGATGGACTCTCTCGAGACCGCCTATCTAGGCATAAACATTTGCTGCCATAAGAAGAAAATGAAAAACTTGGTAGTTATTTATGGCCCTGAAAACATAGGGCATCTCAGTTTCTCTTTTCGAAAAAAGAAATCATTGCCGCCAACTAGCAGGCATGGTTACGATAGAGAAAAGAAGACCCATTTCGTCAGGTTTCCACTTCTTTGCATCGCATTGCAAAGTGCTCAGGTGTTACGTGCGAGATTCTTACGTACCTGAAAAATACATTTCGACTGCTTAGATGTTTTCAGCGTAATTAGCTTAATTACTTGTAGAGAAAATGAAATAGAACACAATAGTAGCAAACCAGCATTTTGGGGTGTGTGAAGGATGCATCAGTTTGTCAAGGAAAGACGTGTTCGTCACTGTCTAGTAATTACCTTATATGCGCTGTGCAAAGAACTGGATTAGCATGTCAACCGAGATAAGACAAAATGACAGTGACACCGTCTCAAACTGACTGGGTTACCAAGAGAAGACAAGCGTCTGAGAGAATGTACTCGGATGACACGTATAATTAAAAACAGTCCGCATTTCGTAACTAGTGGAACTTGCTTTCGCGCATTTCTTGCTAATAATGTGTGAGACGCAAGTTGAGGCAAAAGCACGGACGTCAACAGGTTGTATTTTTTCACTGATGCCTTCTTTTACTTGGCGACGGCTAATCCTGGCCCTCTTAAATCCTTGCATCTGCACTATAAATATCTGCACCAAGACCCACTCTTGATTTTTTATTTCAGCTGCTACTGACGGGCACGAACACGGAGCTGCGTCGTCTCGATGCGAAAACAAATCTAATAAGTCACTTCACAAGCTTGCTGTGAAATGCGTATAGCTGAAAAGAACAATCTCATCGCATTCAAACGTGCGGTTTGGTTTGGTTTGTGAGGATTAACGTCCCAAAGCGACTCAGGATACGATAGACGCCGTAGTGGAGGACTCCGGAAATTTCGACCACCAGGGGTCCTTCAACGTGCACTGAATCGCACAGCACACAGGCGCCTTACTTTTCGCCCCCATCGAAAAGCGGCCGCTGAGGCCGGGATTCGATCCCGCATCCTTGGGAACAGTAGTCGAGCGCCCTAGCCACTGCGCCACCCCGGCGGGTTCAAAGGTTCGCTCAGTACACTAATTCGTCGATCAGAAGGACCGCATACCACACAGCAGTCGCGCCTAACGAAAAGTACCCATCAAGGGACCCAACAGCCACTGAAACGAAGGAAAACATAGGGGATTTTTTTTTTTCCATCAGTGTGAAATATAGTAATGCAGTCCTGATAGTTGATTAGAAAGTATAAAGGTGGAAGAGAAAATGACCGCATGCCACCGGTGAGGTACGAACCAACGATCTCCTGTAGTGGTAGTGCACCAGACGCTAAATTCGGAGGTCATGATAACATTATACAGGATTACATTATTCACTCACTTTGATAATAAAACTACAACATTCCTTTATACTTTCTTGGTGTGAGGGGCTGTTGACTCCGTTTGTATGTATTTCATAACCAGCCGCTGAGTTTACCTGCATTTGTTTGCTGACTAGCTTAACGAAGATAACAAAAAAAGAGTCCGTCTGTCTCTGTGCATGGACACACTGTGCGGCTTTTCCTTTGATGCGGAAATAGACCCAACTTAAAATTGATTCGCTCATTTCCTATACGATACTCTTTTCCGAAAGCACCAAATAATGACCTACACATGTGCACGGGGCACTGCTCCATCGAAGACAAAAGACACACTGCTGGTGGATCACACCAATATCATCAAACACTAGGGCGTAAAAGCAGGCAACAAAATGCAATTTGTCAAGTAGCCGAAGAGCTATCGCCCACAAGACTTCGTCGTCGCCGTCTAGAGATGTGGCCGACGTCAAGTCGCTTAATGAGGGCGTCGATTGTCGCTCTGCTGGACGGATAGAATTAGTGAACATGGGCCATAAAAATCACCTAACTGTTTTCACGTTTGCCTGGTGACATGGATGCGGAAAGATTTTGGGAGTTCCATTTCTTCTTTTCTCAGCAACGCATCCACTTTCCCGCTTAGAAAAATAAATGTTAGCTTTGTTTCCTAGGAATGATCTATTGATATTGCTTAGTATGCTATTTGCTTTTCCATCTCCATTGTTAATTCTGCAAGCATAAAACCAATGCGACTCATAATGTCAACGTCTTATAAAAAAATAATATTCGAGACACATCGTCGCGTGCAAATAGGAGGAAGCAATAAAAAAAATTGGAGGACGCTTAAGCTTCGTCTTTAAGAATGGAACGCGATAGCGTTATCGCGCCCCGTTCGCACCGTCTACTCATTTGCTTGTCGCCCTTTTTGCTATACTAATTTTCATTTATTAATCCTTCCGGGACGTAGAAACGCTGCCAGCCACCTTGCCGAAACGCGCGGGCCTCAAGTTGCAGTCGTAGTACAGTAGTACATCGGAAACATAGTTGCCGATCCGAGCCGGCGCGATGAAGATCTCGGAGGCCATGCCCCGTCTATCTTATTCCGTGCGCCACACGCATGATGGCGCTACGTGCACGCCAAGCGAAGAGGAAGTACAGCGGAAAAGTAATTTGCCACTCGCTTAACAGCGTGTCCTGTAATTCTGTAATTTACATGCTCATAATTATTATTATACGCCACAATACACTTCTCTAAGGGAAATTTCTGAGACAATACCGCAATCAATAGGTGTGCCTTTGTCCATTTCAAACGTCTCGCACCCCGGAGGCCCACGTTCGATTCCTCAGGTCGTCGATTTTTTCTACTCGGTTTTATATATTAATGCTTCTGGGATTTTTCGCTCACGGCCAACGCGGGACGGCTGCCGCCGACGATGACACCAACTTTTCTGCGACACGGGGCCCTTAACGCTGTCGCGTTAGAACGGCATTCTATCTCAGCTAGGTAATGTATGCAATGTACTGCCCAGTCATCTGTATATCGGCGAGTCTAAGTGTAGGGTTAAACTATAGCAATCTACGGCATCTTTAGATCAAAACGGACACATGGCAAAGACATTGCTCGAGTAAACCTTGCCGAATGGGACAAAGTATATTTTCTTTCATGTTGGCTATGTTATATTTACAGTCTCCCTGCGGGATAAATGTTATAGACGCACTAACAGTCAATAATAGTAAAGTATGTGCTTGCTATGCCTCCACTGAAGGCTTGACGTGAAGAGGCGTCATCAGAAACGTCCTCCACTTCGTCCTCGTCATGGCCGTCAGTGAATCATTAAATTGCTTTTCATGGAGTAATTTTTCATCTGGCGTTTGCTCTGTGGGCGTAATGAGAGCTGCGCGCGAGAAAGACACCCATTACGGGAGCGCTTGCTTAACCGCCCTTCCGGAAACATTGCGAGACCTCAAAAGGCCTCTGTTGTGCCTCGCGCTGTCAAAAATTGTGCAATCGTATCTTCACAGTTGTACGGGGCGGTCGAAGGCACGAACGAAGAACAGTGCACTTCGAGACGGTTGGCCTCAGCAAATAGATGATAGTGAAGACACGTCAAACTCTATGCCGCTTATTCTCACGACACCTATTAATACCTGCTGAATTGCATACAGCTCTAACTTACACGTTTACCAGCTTACTAGCGCGGAAATTGCTCAACACACTGTAAGCAGGGAAAAAGAAATATTAAATTAAATTCACTTGTTCACCAAATACATAAATGGAGCCATTGGCCAAAAAGCTGCTCGAGGCAGCTTGATGAGGCCCAAGAGACCATAACAGGTACTGCAATGTGAAGTGTGCACGAATACAATATGAAAAAAGAAAACTACTATTATTAAATGCTAAAACAACGCTATATACACTTAAGACATTTGAATGCATACAAGTAATACTGATGAAATGTTATCGACAAATGTTCACTCTACTGTATTATTACTAGAAAAACACTATAAGTTTCACTATAGCTTGTCATACACGTTGTGTAGTAAGACGTATATCAAAGGGCTTCACATGTCTAACATTGAAACAAAAAAAGGAACAATGAACTATCTTACTGAAGAAGCTCACAAAATAAAGCTCAGTATTAGCCCAGCCATAAAGCACAATACAATCAATAGATGCTATTCAAGAACCTATTCAAGAACCTATTCAAGAAGGTTAAAATATTAACCTTCAAGCTTCTGTACATTTTCATTTTTCTTAACCCATCTTCTTTTCGTGTTGCGCCTGGATTGACCCGTTGCAGGAATTAATGTGCGCTGTCCAAAGTTTTGCTGTCATTAATATAACAGAAAAAAGTCAAGGAAGGTCATTCATTAAAAAAAAAAGCCACCTAGTTTGCAATGTTTTTGTTATGCCCCTTGCAAGCACTCAAAAAGCAGCAGCGATCGTTCGACCACCCGAGGTTCTCTAGCGCGCACTGTCATTGCGCAGCACACGGGCGCTTTGCGTTTCTCCTGCGTTCGGGGCCGGGATTTGATCCCGCGTCCTTGCGTTCAGTAGTCGAGCGCCCTAACCACCAAGTATCCGGGGCATAGCCCTCTGACGGAAGAAAATAAGGGTTTTTTAATGCGTTACAGCGCGGGATAAAATGCCTGATTGTCTTCTTGTGGTTTGTTTGGCTGAGCGCTGAAGTTGTGGTCTTAGGTACGTGTTTTTGCTTATATTAATGCTGCATTGGAGAATAGTGGGAAAAAGCACGTGAAGACGGCAAAACGAAACACAAGGACGAGCGCTAATTCATAACAGAAAAATGATTTCAGAAAGTACAGGTATTTTAGAAAAGAAAGGAAACTTGAATAAATATAACAGCAAAGCGGCAATCTTAAGTGCAAAAAAAAAAAAAAAAAGGATATCAATCAGGACAAGTTAAAACAGCAACACAGCTTAGTAATTCGACTGGTATCTTAATAAAGAAGCCAAAAACTCGAATTTTCTATCACTCAGCATCATAGAAGCAAGACATTGGACACATTTATTGGCACATGAGAATATGGAAAGCATTCACCAATTCACGAACTAATCGCCCTAATGGCTGAAAAAAATTCCTCACTTTTGGAAACAAACGTATGCATTACTTTCTCTTTGCCTTTGTGTGACTGATCTCGCGCGTGCGGCAGTGTTTCGGCATATTATCATGTCAGTCTCTGGCTTACAGTGCACTGTACTCCCCCAACCCACGATGCCCCAACCTCTTCTTTATACATCGGCTAGTTTTTCCGACTTATGTAGCAGCACAAGACAATGCACCCTGTGCACTGCTCCGAGACCACAATTTACGAACGGGGCCCTGTGCTTAAAGGGCCCATTATAAGCCGATGCTGATGACTGCATCGTAATGAGTATGCGGGACATTACGGAGGAACTAACTTAAGTGTCCTCTAAAATTTGGTTTCCGCGCACCGGCCTATCAGCCCCACATCAGCCCCACAATTGTTACTCATTCTGTGCCGTTCTTTAGAACGTGATGTGCTCTTTTTGATACCCTGCCTTTGTTGTACCTTTGTCAAGCCTCTTTTGAGTCAGTGAAGATAAAGGTCTTTTTTATTTCGTGGCCTTCACTGGTGGCCAAGTAGCAGTTCAACAAACAATTTCAACTAGAATTTTCTAGGCTGGTTATGGGCGTGAATATATTTTTCAAATCCTAATTTATATAGGTGGCACAGATTGAAATGATACGTTAGGGAGGTCCCTATGACAGGTAAAAGTTTATTTATTTCCCATCTAACACCACATATGGAGGAATCGTAGAAAAAAGCTGCCCTTGGGCAGCTTGACGAGTCTGCAATCCTAATTATTGGCAAGGAGGCAACACAAGAGTTTATACAGTTTTAAAAACAAGCACATCAAGGAAACACCAGAGAATACACGAAACGCAATATGTATACATAATGAAACTTAAACCATGTTATTCAAAAACAAATTATGTAGTTCACCACGTGGAAAAGAAAACAAATCGAGGTTAATGTGGATATACCTATTTAGAAGAGATGGAAGAGTGTACTGAAGGCATTCCTTACCAAGATTTAGTCGAGGTGTTGGCACTGTCCATTCTTCGCCACGTCTTGTTGGATAGACCGATTCTTTTCTTCTTAGTTCTACTAAATTCTTAAGATTTGTTAAATTAATCCTGATTTCTGTTTTAAAAGTAACACTGAGGCGATATTTATAAAGATTATGTGCTTTAATAACTCTGGAATGACAAAAGAGAGCTGCACTTGGATGTCGGAACGGTAAATTATATGTATTTCGGAGATATCTTTTTTGCATTAAATGAATACGTTCAAGGTTAGTGAATGTTGTAGTGCCCCACACTAACTAATAGTTTAAATGCGAGTTCAATATTGAATTGTATACCAGCATCTTAGTTTTTGTGGGAAGTATGTATTTTAGACGGCCTATAATACCAGTGATCTGAGCAATTTTTTTCAAGATATAATTTACATGATAATCCCATGACATACAGGCAGAAAATATAACCCCGAGGCATTTAAACAGCTCAACTATTTCTAAAGCCCGCGAGTTTAATATAATAATATCGTGCGGTGGGATAACTTTGTTTTTTAAGGTTAATATACATTTATAGCCTGGTTAATATACTATATATAATCGTTTAGGTTAATATATAACATGAACGATTTATTTTCTGTAAATAAGTATGCAGTGTGGGAATGGCACATTTACAGGCCAAGCTTAATTTTTTTTTTGTTCAAGACAGGAAGCTTGTTATTGTTCCGAGTTGTTCTTATGGCCCATGCAAGAAACGCGATAAGCTCAAACCTCTTGTCCCAACTGTAATAACCATATCTTATTGCAGGACGCTCAATTCCCAAGTGCTATATATGAGGACAAATGCAAGACTGCTGCGTCGACACCCAATGCCTAAAGACAACGCACCTCTTCACTGAAGAAAAACTTGCCCGCTTATAAAGTACCTTATATGGAACCATGAGATTTCAGCAAGTGCGGAACAAATTAAGGAGCACATATGCTAAAATTTCTATTGCGAATATTTCTAAACTAGATGTGTAAGGAAACAGCCACTGAAATATCCACAATAAAGTCAATAACCTAGAGGAAACTTCGGTTGCGCCGTTAAGTTGTTGAATGCGATAGCGCTTACGAGTTGTGTTCGCGTCTTGCACTACACATTCAAACAATGACTCGTTTATCTTTCTTTAGTTTTCTTTATTCGACGCACAAACTATGCATCAATGTCTCTTGGGCCCATAGTCAACGCTAGCTTGGGCCGGTAGTAACACATGTTGAGAGGACAGGAAGACCAGCAATCCAAAAATGAATAAGCGCTGCTTTCAACTGATGAATTATTAATCTTCTTACTGATTATGCTGCGTTGTAGCATACTTTGACTTCGTGCGAGATGTCCAGAATTTTTGCACCATATAACTGCAGCATTCACTTATCATAAAGTTCGTGCGTTAGAGAAAGATTAAAGTACAGATGACTCGCATTCTTCCTGGTAGGCATAGTAAAAATATTAACTGACACTGTGTAGATAGAACATTGTAAAATGTAGCTTACATGTTGACCTGAAATACAAGCCTGAGTGGAAGTATTCTAAATTCTTGAAAAAGTGAATGGTTTGGCTGTTATCTCTTAAAGAATATCAGAATACGCAACGCCCTCTTTTGAAGCAATCCGTATGATGCGATCCAAGTATGCTTTAAGGATAGAAATCAGTAAAGTGCAAAAATTAAAATGCGGGGACGTGGTAATGGAAAACTGCGTAGTATTAGATATTTTTCAGAATGAATATCTTCTAATCAAACCGTAAGATGATGCTAACTTGCAACATGCACGCTCAATTTACGGTTTCTGGTTGAGGCTACAGTACCTAGATGTGGGTCAACTTCTAACGGGCTCAGTTAATGGTTCTCGACAGCCGACTTGCGTCCGCTGTGGGCACGATGCTTATCTCTGCCGCCCTTATACTTTACTTTTTTGTACAGCTAGCGCAGCTCAGCAACGGCTGAGTGCTTTATCGATATTCTGTGTATCCCTTTGTGTACATAATCGCGTGTAATAAATATCATGTATGAAAAAAAAAAAGAAGAAGCTGTCGTGGCCTCTGAGCAGCGTGCCCATCTTGCAAACCAGATGCCAAATGGCTTGAATTCTAAAATCAGTCAACGTTACCCCACTCTACAGTAATTACAGCAAACTGACTAAGAATTCTGGCTGCAGTCAGAACATTTTCAATATGGTTAAATTAAATAATTTTTAGCTTCCAGCAGAAATTTTCCCTCAAAGTCACCGGCGGCGACAATGCCGACTTCTCTGCGACGCATGACCCTTCACGCTATCGCGTTATAAGAACTATACATCTTATGTTTTTATATAATAATGCTCCCTGGGGTATTTTATTGCAGAAACATTACTATGTGCGTTCTTGGACTTCGCATGGGCGGATCCTGAAACTCCTTCTAACAACCGCTAGACAAAATCACAACGATTTAATGTTGTTATACAGGTAGCTCATGCGGAAGCACGGTCCAAAGGGTGCGCTTATATTGGTCCATTTTCGGAATACCCACGCCGAATTTGGGACAGCGCCATATTGGTAACCGACATCTTCACATGCTAAGCTGACAGTCTTAAGCTGCACTTCGAATGTTTACGTCTTTGGCGAAAATTTCACTGAAGATCCTAATTAAGCCACCTTCATTCCAATAAATTCTTTGTCAACGAACATTTTTAAAACCAGTGAATTTCTGAGAGAACCACAGTGCCACATTTTGCATGCCTTGTGTATACCGTTCCTCGAAAAATGTTTATTTGTCATGCAATTTTGAATTCCCACCGAACAAAAGATGTGTTGTTGCCGTTAACTGCGCCATAAATGTTCTCATAATGTCCCTCTGTGAGGTGTGTTGTCTATCCGTGTTTTCTCGCATTGTGGGATTTTTTTTTTTGTATGCTTACATTTGGTGTGTTCATCCTGATTGGGTCATAACATTGGCCTGAAGTTTATAGAAATAAATAAATAAATAAATAAATAAATAAATAAATAAATAAATAAATAAATAAATAAATAAATAAATAAATAAATAAATAAATAAATAAATAAATAAATAAATAAATAAAGCTCAAATCACCGGTTGCATGCTTAGCTAAAATGGGAAGATGAGGCAAAGCAAAACTAAACGGAGTTAAAACTTAGCTAAAAGAGTGAGAAATAAAGTTTTTGCATCTGCTGCCTTTGTCAACCGTTCAGAAGCCATATGATCTACTTCTAAAGCGCGTAGTGGTGCTCCTTTAGCATTCATGGAAGTCTTTCCCGTTGGAGAAGATAGGACAGCAATCTTCTTACCTCCAGAAGGTTTGGCCCTTCCACCATAGCGCCTTCGGCGCATTACAAAAGTGGAATAAACGTGGTTTCAATCAATCATA
Source organism: Amblyomma maculatum (assembly GCF_055883805.1). NCBI lineage: Eukaryota > Metazoa > Arthropoda > Arachnida > Ixodida > Ixodidae > Amblyomma > Amblyomma maculatum. Next base: position 4,806,350 of record NC_139352.1, on the reverse strand, counting down.
AGGTTTGGAACACAGGGAATGCATCACGAGTCACAAGTGTGAACCTCCTGGGCTGTAACCTTTTGACAAAGACTGTACATCCGTGCTTAGCCAAGCTTAAACGCCTCTTAGCTGCTTTTTCCTCGATACCTGCTCTGCATTGTTCATCGTTTCTCCCGACGAAGCAAAACTCGCGCTTATACAGTTATGCGGCCTTGTGCGCTGAGGGACAAGGTGCTCTCTCACGTGGTTTCCTCGCAACATTCTCTCGATGCGGAAAAAAAATCATTTATATTTCAGTTTAAAATAATTCAGAGTGGCAAAGGCCACCGTTTTGACTGGATGGAGAGGAGCAAGTTCAGTAGGTGACGGTCGTCACTTTCTCTTTCTTTTTCTTTTTTTTGTACCTTTTTTTGCACGCAGCGTGAAGCGCTCTCGTGCATAATGACGGCATGCGTTGAAGCGGAAATTCTGCAACGTCCCACGCGTTGTATAACGCATATTGCATAATATTCTTCAGAGCCCGTTCGACGTTTCTTTAAAGCCGTCGAGCCACGAGGAACGGGAAGAAGGCGAGATCGGCTGCATATCGCTCGGTACACCATCGCGGCACTAATGCCGTCAGCGCGGTGTGGCAATGTGGGTCGCGCCCTCCGGCAAAGGTCGTGCGACCTCCCGCTGCGTCGGCGTTGGCGGCAGCCCGAAACGTCGAAGGCGTCGTCTTCACAAGTCCGTGGGCGCTAGCAGCTGCTCTCCGTGTGAGCGATTTCCGCGCAGTATAGCTGCAGCCGCAGCTCACAACAGCCAGACGAAAACCAAATTTAAAAGGTTCTATACAAGATTCCGTGATAGGCGATGCTATGATAATACAGGAAAAAAATAAAACATCAATGAATGAGGCATGCGCCAATGCTGTACCAAAAACTATTATGATTGCGAGTGCACAGCTGTGCGCTAAAATTAGTGCGAGAGTACTCATACATTCGTCAGAGGCGAGCCAAACTATTGCTTGTGCCTCGCTGGTCGCCATAGCGACTGTCCTGCCATCGAAGCGGCGAGTGAGACGACGGCATGTACAACAGATAGCCCTTTGCCGAAATTATGACGTAGCCGGTCTTCGTGCAGCGTTCAGAGTGGTGTCATACCACTTCTCACTTAGACTCCATCTACTGGCCAAATTAGAGGCTATGGTTTACGACAGTTGTTCGATCCAGAAAAATATGTACCTCCATTTGTATATGCCGTTAATATTACGTGTAGGCATACGCCGAAAAATAAGAAAGACTGTGCACCTTTCCTTTCGCCTAAAAATATATATAAAGACGTTTAACAAAACTCTGCGAGTCTCTAAATGCTAAACCACCAAGCGCAACCATGTCAGACCGTGCCCCACATTGCTTTCGCACGTTTCAATCGATTTGATAGCAGATAGACCACCGGTATAAATATTCACCCAATAATCTTTCTTGATTGCCGGTTCTTGGGACCAGTAAGCTACAGTGATCATCACCGCACAGGCTGTGCCTATCACTGGACAAATAAGCTACGTAGTGATTGCGGGCATCTGGACTTATATGGGACCAGTATGTTATAATGATTGCTGATGCGTGACTTGCAGGTCGGGCCAGCATTGGGACAATGTACAGTTGAGCTGCTGAAGCGCGGGCCATTAATAAAGCTTTGCTAATTCGGCTTCCGATCGGTTGCCGTGTGCAATCCTGGCTTGGGCGACGCTGCACGGTTTTAGCGAGACGGAGAAACTTGGTGGAGTTCTCAACGACGTCGTCGCCATTTCTAAAGCCAAGACAGCATCCGCGCGTCCTCGTGGCCACGCAAGGTCGCCAGAAATCACGGAGGCGAGAGCGAGAATGTTTACTTTCGGCGGCGGACGCTCCGTCAATGTAAAAAGCAAGAAATCAGCCCGGAGGCCCTCTTACGGAATAGGCCACCGCCCTTCTACGCGTAACTCGCTTGGTTGTTTGAGCGCGTTGCTCGTTCGGGCCCAGTCGCCACCGCTGCGCTCCGCCGAAGGCTGGGAGCGAACGCCCGCTGGGGACACGTAGCTGCTGAATAAACATTGTGTTTCGAACGAACGTGCATACACTCTAAGAAAGGCCACCGAAGTCGGTGTATCGTACCGCTGGTCCTAGGAAGAGCGATCCTAGCAGTAGTCCGAGGTTGAATAAACTTGTTTCCGGGTCGTAAAAGTAGTTACACTTGAGAGAAGCGACTATAAGAAGGGGCCAACGTATCAGCAAGTAAAGCAAGACGAGGCAAAACACATAATGCGTGAATGCTGCTGTGCTTAACGGGTCTGACGTTGAGCACCGTTTCCCTCCATGGTAACCATGTGTGGTGGGCTTTCTATGGTTGTCTAAGCGCTGTTTACCCCCCCTGATCCTTGTGCAATGCTTCAGAGCGGTGGTCTAATAATGCATGTCATACTATGGGCATTACAAGGAATTATGATTAACAACTTGTGAAGCTACAAGGCCGCAAGAAAAGAAACATAATTGCCCCCTTTCTTTCAAAGGTTGTTCGAAGCTCTCGATAAAGGCTTCTACTTGATTCAGCCAAAGCCACACCTGAGCAGTCAAAGATGAGAGACTAATATATTTGAGGGGCATATCGGGCCCATCATTTATAACCTCGGTCGCAGTGAGTGGTGTCAAAGACCTGCGAGCCAGTTGTATTTTTAAGCAAGCATCCTTCTTGACATCGTTTCCACCTTAGTTAGGTGCTGGGGCAGCAAATACACTGTATATATTATCTGACCAGTAGCCCTGTTTAAGGGGACACTTATGACATATCCCTGTATCTATAGGGCATGCCATGGCACCACCTCTCGACAGCGCCCGCGTTACGCACTATGTGGGATAACGCGCGTTAAACTGCTACTGTATGATGCATTCCCGCGCAATTTGTTTGCGTGTTACCTGTTTGTTTATTCAATATACATTTCATTTTAACCTGCTTGAGGCATTGGGCCCATTCATTCGGCAAGAAAACACTTCACCGAGTGAGCTAGCGAACCGCGACGACGGTGTGCACCGACCAGCTTTGTTGTTGCTGTTGTGGAGAGAACTGAAGCTTCCACATAGCCAGTCAGAGTTAAGAGGTCATTAACCTCACTCATGAGGTTCATCTCTGACAGGAGCGCATCTGTCAGGTGCCTAATAAACGGGAGTGTCTTTTTTGACAGAGAAGCCACAAGCGGCGCAGTTTTACTGCCCTCTTGAACTTACGGTATACGGAGGACTGGGAGAAGTCTTTAAATCCAGATGTGCAGAGGTGTGTTTAATGCTGTGATTCCTGTGCACTGTATGCGACCACTGCCCCTTAGACTTCGGGAGGATGTTTGTTTACCCTTGTCTTTCGGTATGCTAAATAAACCTTTCAATTGACAAAAGGTTTGGAAAAAACAAAGGAACAGTGAAATTTCTGTAGAGCTCCGAAAGAAGTTGCACAACAACTAGCTCCGCTCATAGCACTGCTACTTTTTACGTCAGCATATTACGACCTGCGATGTTGGAGCTAAATTTATTAGTTTCCAAATCCACTTGACTTAATTCTACTCAACATGTACTGCGCTCCGCATTATTTGTGGTATTTTAGCTGTAGAATCTTTGTTCTTTCTAGAGTGACTTATGTTGCCGTTTCATTTTTATTTCGACCACATTCATATGAGGAAATAACAGACGAGAGAAAAAGCTGCATTTAAACAGCTTGACAAGGCTGCTTAGTGACCTTGTTGAGATGATTGGAAACATGGTTTTTGGTTGAGCATATATGCTTGCTCTGAGAATTAGACACTGCTGCGTGAAGTCAGCGCCTTTTTAATGCTATCAGCAACCTGCATTTCTTAGCTTTACAAGTGTTAAGTGCGCGCGGATATAAGCACCACATGACTATACAAAAATTTTACCTGTTGCTGTTTTCATTTTTAATTACAAAATGCAAAAAACACCTGTGGCAGTGCAGTTGCCTACACATACAGTTGTAGCGGCTTTCCTTCCGGCTTCCTTTTCGCATTAGAAAAATCAATTACTTCCCTTTGAAGAGTCTTGCTGGGATGCAACGCCGAAACATAATATAGGGTAAAATGTCAGCCAAGAAACTAGAAACGTTTTTGAATAACGCCGCATTTATAGGAGTTTCGGAGTGTTGGCAATTCGTGGGCTAGCGTAATAGGCAAGTCTGCATGTTGACGATGATTGTTCAGTACCAGCGTACCTCGCAAAATCAGCCACTTTGTTGTTTTGAAAGCAGCAGCTAAATTCCGAGAAGCACGGCCGTATGGGCAAGCGCACGTAACAAAGTAACAATTCCATTTGATTTCGGCTGGACCCCGCCGGGGCGGTGCAGTGGTAAGACACCCGATTACTGTGCCGGAGTACCCGGGTTTGAACCCGACCGTGGCGGCTGCGTTTCGATGGAGGCGGAACGAAGAGGCGTCCGTGTGCTTTGCGATGTCAGCACACGTCAAAGATCCCCAGGTGGTCGAAATTATAATCCGCAGCCCTCCACTACGGCTCCCCTTTCTCTCTATCCCCTTTCACTCCCACCTTCCTCCCTTCCCTTACGGCGTGGTTCAGATGTCCACAGCTACAAGTGTGACAGATACTGCGCCTTTCCCTTCATGTCAACCAATTATTGTTTATTATTATTATTATTATTATTATTATTATTATTATTATTATTATTATTATTATTATTATTATTATTATTATTATTATTATTATTATTATTATTATTATTATTATTATTATTATTATTATTATTATTATTATTATTATTATTATTTCGGCTGGAAAGCAGGCGCGCCAAGCGGTGCTTCTTCGGTCCTGGTTGCCAGCACAACCAGTATATTCGCGAGAGCAACACTTAACGTAGTAACTCTACGTAGATATGGTACGTCTGCAGAGCTAATTGAGAACTGGGAGTCCTGTCGATGCCGTGAGTTCTTCCCCAATAGAGAACTGGACGCAGGACAACTCATTTTTTCTTTCCGTAACCTGAACATAAAAAAATGCTGTCTGATGCTGGTTACACCTATCATTAACCTACCGCAGGAATGAATGCGAGTTGTTCTAAGTTGTGTGTGATACCATGCATACGCGCAAATAAAATATGAATAAATAGACATAAATAAGGCTGTCACTAAGGAAGCCTTCGTGAACTAATTTAATTACGTCACTTGTAAGCAGCCACGTGGCAACAACGACGACGTAGCATGTACGACAAAGAATCTTGCCTGTTATCGTAATAAGTAAAATAATGACTAAGTACAAAGCAAGCGCAGAAAATAATAAATAATAAAAATGTATGAACATATGATCTGTACAGTATTACACAATGCAAAGCGGAAATAGCGGAAGGAAACAGTAAAATGTCAGGAATTGTAGCAATGGGAAAAAGGAACGTGATTTCTGTCGTATGATGCGCTAGGATTACAGGAATCCAAAAAATTACGCGATCTGAACACGGTGAAGTAGGGGAATGAGCCATTATTGTTTAATTGACTCAAGATTAAGCATTTCTTAAACAAAACATAGGCGTGCTATTTCGCGACATGATGCAAGTGCTCGGGGTAGGCTTCAAAATGATTACGATTGATGTTGGCTCAATAGAGAAAATAAAGCGTGTTGATTTGTTTTGTACCGTTTCCAGCAGATCGATCAGACCTTTAACGCTAGGGTCACATATTGATGCAGTACATTCTAGCTCTGAGCGAATACGAGTGTGGTGTATATATAGGAGAAGCTTGGTGGTTGTTCGGGGTGCGTGAAATGAATGCGCACCAGCTAGAGGTAAAGGCAATATGAATTCCAAGGTATTTGAATGGTATAATAGCTTCCAACGACACATTATTGAGAGCATAGAAAGGGTAAATAGTTACCATAAGTGCATAAGTTTAGACTTGTCAGCATTCTGTGGCATACGCCAAAATTTTCACCCGGATGTGATATCGCTAGGGTAAGATTAAAGCAATTCCTTGTCATTTTCATTTGTTATTTCTTGAAAAAGAACAAAATTATCAGGCGAAAGATGTAGAAAAGAAGAAATGTTACTGTAAAATAATTCATTAAAATTGCAAAGGCGGTACCCCAGACGATGCCTATACAATCGTGCATAACGAATCTACCTTGAACCTTTCTACGCGATAATGCACTAGGCTTGTTCAGCCAAAGCACCATCGCCGTACCCCAGAACTCGAGATCCGTAACCCAGAAACGTGCCGTAAAAGATACGAAATTCAATAAAGTAAGTTTGTTGCCATTGATATTCGAGCCGAAATTCTCGCCATGGCAGGCAGGCACGGAACGAAGCCACGAAGAGTCACTTGTTTAAGCACATTTATTACACTTAAAATTTGCTATATTTGAATGACTTATTTTCAGAGATATAATTAACCGACACAATTGACACCTCAGAATGCACGGAATTATATGGGAGGTAAGGCAGAGCACTTCACAAAAAGAGAGTGCCAGTGCGGTTCAAAGTCCGTCGTTCGTATTCACTTCCCTTAGCTGAACAAACATTTGATAGAAGAGAGATTTTGCCGAAACTTTTGTGTTTCGCAGGACGACAGTTCGATGAAGATTCTAAAATTGCGTAACCTTCGCTAGAGCCAAGCGTATGTCATTTGGCTCACGTGGCACCACTTGCAGAAAACAAAGCTCTTTACACCAAACTAGCACTTTTCTTTGGTCAGGGTCACATCGTTCTCGGCCAAGCGTTCCTAGGTGCAGAACAACCGTTCTCTGTGTTCCTTCTGGGAAGAGTCAAAGACAACAATATAGCCCGTTAAGTTCATGACCCGCAGAATTCCATCAAGAATCTCACACATTTGTTTTTGGAAATACTCCGGAGACCGGAGCCGAAATTATGCCAAATGGCAGGTGCTCAAAGCAATAATGGCCAAACGGTATAATGAAGGTCGTGAGCAGCTGACATTCCTTTGCCAACCTCACTTGGTGGGAACCAGAGTTTGCGTCTAGTTTGGAAAACACGATTGGACCACTGAGAAATCCGAGTGATTCATCAACAGTGGGGGGCACAAACCTTTCGCGTTGCACATATTTGTTCAACAGAGTCAGGTCAAGACATATTCACACTTGTCTTGACGACTTCAAGACAGGCCCTATGGTAGCACACCGTTCTGTAGTCCCTTGAAGTGATTGACCCCATTCTTTTTCATCTCTTCCAGCTCTTGTTTTACGCCATTTCGCCGCGGGATGGGTATGCAGTGAGCAGTGTGAATGACATGCGGCACAAAGTCTGGTTTGAGAGGAATTCAGCATTCGCCTTTCATGGTCCCCAGATCGCTGAACAAGGAAAAACATCGCGCCTGCACTAGCTGGTGAATTGATGCCTCGTCCACAAATTAAACTATTCCCTAGGATTCTGCTGCGGGTTGGCCAAGAATGGCATTTCTCACTGAATTGACCACGAGAACAACCAGTATACCTAGCACATTTCCACAGAATGTCGACAGTAAACCTTCCCTTCACGTCCCACCTAATACCTCCTGGGTCCATCAGAACCCCCATCAGTAGGCTGTAGTACCTTCGGCAGCTTTGGAAATGACCCTGGAACCACATTTACCTAGGCACTCATGTCAAATCTGGCCGAAACAGTTAAACCATTAAAGCAATCTGAACAAGCACGAATTAGTCATTGTCGCAGCCAAATCTCCCACGGAAAACGTCCCCCCGTTCTTGTTAAGATGCTCACCCTGTGGACTGTGAATGCCTACCTCAGAAGGCCATGCTTCGGGTCCCGTGTTCCTGTATGTCTGTGGGTAGATAGCCGTGAAATGTTCGCGGCGCTGACTGGCTAGTAGGGGCCCTCATTCGTAATCGGCGTGCCCTGCCAGAGGAGCACAGTGCTCCTCTGGCAGGGCACGGCGATATCGAATGAGGGCCTCTACCGCAAGCTGCACAGTCCTGGTGCTCCGGACGTCCCTGGTTCTATGTCCGCCCATGAACAGTGTCGACTTTAGCACTCGCCAGGGAATTTTGATCTTCACGGTCTACAATGCTGCGAAGATCCTGTCGCTGAACAGCTTCTTTCAGGCTTGCCTTGGTGACAGCACTTCGCAGGGTCAGCTCGGCATCCATTTAAGGAGCTTTCGACAAATTTACGTCTCGTAGTCCAAATCCAAAATGATCGAGAGCCACCGCTCTTTCATCTCCCCGTAGTCGCATCTATCGGCAAGCGTATGTAACTCTGTCATGTCGACCTACAGACTCATATGGTTCTTGGAGGCGACGATGGAAGCACGCGTTCTCGCAAGCTTAGCGTGGACACAAAATGGGTGTCGAACTGCTTCTTCACAACGCTGTATTTCTTATAGTCCTCATCTGACAAGCTGGAAGCCTTGGAATTGTTGCGTGCCTGTCGTCTCATTGTGCACAGCACTGTATGTACTGAGTTGGCCCATTGAGTCCTGCGGCGAATCGGTAGTCATCGAATTCTCGTACCCATTCAGGCCGCTCGGAAGTCTTGGCACCAGAAAAGGCTGGACCGAAACCATCGTTTCTTGCAACATTTTTCGTTGCTGCTATCCTGCCAGTAATGTTGCTGTTGGCAGCCGGCCACAAGCACCTTACTTCTGCCGTGGGCCCCACATAACCTGAATAACCACTTCTGACACCGTGTCGTGTTTCACAGGATGACGCCGACGGCGGATTTTCGGTGAAAGTGGCCTTCAACGCCATCGCGTTAAAATGAATCAAATGAAATTGCATCATTACAGGCGCTACCAATCAAGGCTGATTGCGTCATTATTCGCCAATGAAGCTTTGCGAGGATGCGCCTTGATTCTCCGACGACAAAGTGCGCATGCTGCCAGGGGTCGTATATTGTAACGAATGTTTTCGTAAAACGTTCTTTTTCCCCTGCAACATTGGGAGCGATGATGTCGTGGCCTTTTCTTGGCACACAGTGCAAGTCGCCGGTGTAGCAAGAGCGCTGCCAACGGTTCACGTACTGAAGCGAAAGAAAATTAGCAGTGTTTAGGCGCGGTTTAACTATCTTTGACAAGAGCTCTGTTTTGCTTAGTTACGCTAATGCCACGTGTTTAACTGATGTCGTCGCGCGCCTATCACGTGATTTTCGACGTTATTGAGACTAGATCACCTTTCAGTGTCAAAGGCCAGAGGTTAAATGAGCCGTGGTGAGTTGGTCATGTCAACAGGCACCATGTTACCTTAGCATAGCACACGGGACGAGACTTGCCGCTAGACAAACTAAGTTCCAGTGTGACATTGGCTCAGTTTCAAGATTAATCCGGACGGAAAAAAGCGGTATTCGGGGTTTTTACCCCGAGGAGTAGAGCTATCGCTTTAGAACATGAAATAATGCCTGTGGTGCTGGATGAGCAGGTATGTGTTGAATATAACGGGAGCTCAAGCCAGCCAGAGTTAATTGCCAAACTCATGGTGACTTGATTGTGACCTACCTGAAAATCACGTAAAAGGCTTGCAGCAGGCGTCAAGGCACGGTCTCTTGTTGAAAGGTGACTTTTTTTTTTTTGGTGTGTGTGGTGCAACACAGTAGGCCGCCCACTGGCAACGCCGGCGTAGCTGATATATGCGCGGTTCATGGCCTCGTTGCTCTCTACGTGTTCTCAAAACATGTGCAACCGTCAGTTTACAATATTTTAACCCAAGAACAGTTGATATGTCACGAGACCCAGTGTTTGAGGTGTACGAGTGACTTGTGAGCTAGAAACAAAACATTGTTTGCATCCATATCGGCTGTAGTCGTACTAATCACAACTATAACCAGAATCTATATATTTCTGTTGTAATTTGTTACTCGCTGTATATCATCATGTGCTGCTAAGTTATTGTTGTACATAAACATGCAAGTATGAATGTTGTGTTTTGACGTTTCTGTGTTTATTTTTGCCGATTTGCTTGCAATCATTGTAATTTATACTATATGCCTGTCATGTTAGGACTATATCTAGCTTACAGTACTAAACAAATATAATAGTAATAATAAACTGGCAGTTTTCGTCCCTTTTCCGATAACATTCTGGAATGCCTTTGTGCGGACATTATTCAAATCAAGGTGAAGACTTACAATATATCAACGTACTACACGTACAGACGGTGTCAAACGTCTCTGACCCCATTATATACTGGTATCGACGATGATACATTGCGCCGGTCTCGTTATACCAGGAGTACATAGCAAAGTGGCGCCTCATGAAATGCGGCCCGATTCGGAACTTGTAGGCGGGTCACAGAACTTCGACCCAGGCTGTGCGTGTACTGATGTCACCAGGCTGTGTCCTACGTTAACCAATATGTGATTGCGGAACACCATTGTCAACATCATACTCGCCATCCCATTTTGATAGGTGCCTTAAAATCTCTAACGAGCGACGCACTCTCGACCCCATGTTGCACCAGGAAATCGTGACCTCGTCTATCGCCGATGCCCCATGGCAACCGCACAATGCAGGGTTCCCTTTTGCCGCAAGCAGCTTGAGAACGGACGACAAAGCAAGCGATACCTGACATCGTCGTTTGCAGCGTCGCGATATGCAGCGTAAGGCATATTCCGCGACACACGCCAGGTATAAGGAATGCGTGTCGAAATTCCGTCTCCTTCGCAAGATTGAGAGTAGGCGGAGACGAAGTTGCCGTTCGGCCTGCACTACTGCGCACCGAGACAGACACGCGGCGGACGAAAGTAGACTGTCTACACTTCGCAGCGAGTCTTGTGTGTGCTTTGGCAGGAGGTGCTTTTCTTCGGCGCGGAGACGACGTCGAGGAGGCGTGTCCGCCTGCCCTTGAACTCGGGTCATCAGCTGCAAAGTGCACCGAGGTCAAAGGCCCGCAAAAGGTCGGCGGCCATTTTTCACCCTTCTGTGATGATGTTTGGTCAATCGCTGCGTTGCCGGACAGACTGGTTAAGCGAATCCGGGACCGGAACTGACCACACGACATCGCCGCCCATCAACATGTCAAGAGGGCGCCACAATGTGCTGTTTGTTGAGGCTACAGAAACTGTGGATGAAGTCGTATACCGTCCGTTAGCTTTTGAGCCAGTGGTCTTTCCAGTTGCGGCTCTAAGAGGAAAGTCCTCAAAGCTGTGGAGCACCGCTGGAACGCCGTAAAGATGCTCATCTGGTGATAAGAGGAAACCACGAGTCTCGAGTCTCTGTGTTCGTTCTCCGCTAAAACGTAAAAGTTGGAACAAAATGAAAGCGGAGAGGTTATTACCAACGCTTGCCAAGTTTTACCGACTCTCGTTTACGGAGCGAACAGAGGCGCTGCAAGACGAACGGGAGGAGCTCGACCCACGATCTCAACTCAGCTGGCTCAGCAAAAATAAGTTTTTTTTCTTGAATCAAATGACTGGGTGATCATCACCTATAATATGTATGTATGTATGTATGTATGTATGTATGTATGTATGTATGTATGTATGTATGTATGTATGTATGTATGTATGTATGTATGTATGTATGTATGTATGTATGTATGTATGTATGTATGTATGTATGTATGTATGTATGTATGTATGTATGTATGTATGTATGTATGTATGTATGTATGTATGTATGTATGTATGTATGTATGTATGTATGTATGTATGTATGTATGTATGTATGTATGTATGTATGTATGTATGTATGTATGTATGTATGCATGTATGCATGTATGTATGTATGTATGTATGTATGTATGTATGTATGTATAACTTTATTAGGGAGTCGGCAAACGACGGGTTAAAGCGTCGTGACGCTGGCCAAGCGTCTACAATATTAAAAGTTAAAACTTAGCAGCGTGGGAAGGAAAGCCAACCGCTGGCTCTCTTTTTTACAGTTTGAAGAAACGTAATGTTATTGGCATCCTCTGTTGTGTAAAAGCGTCTCTGTTGGGTGGCATAAAATACTAAATATAACGAAGAATTTTTGCATGCGTATTGTTATCCCAGACCATAGCTGGTTTCTACAATGTGTTCGTCGACATAATTATTCCTTATAGTGATACAGTGTAGCGCTGCCGGTCACCAAGTTTTCTCAAATAGTTTTCCTATTTATGAACAAACAATTTTGTCATGATCGGGTATAAATGGTAAATTATCTCCCTTTTCATTTGGGTAAACTGAGGCTCAAGAGGGCTTTAAAAAAGGGGGGTACATAAGCGTCAAAAACACTTTAATATACGGGCAGCCACAATATACGATAACCAATGAGCAAAGCAATAGTGAATAAATCGGCAATATATGTACCAATTAGTTCTTTTTAAGCACACGGAGCACGTACCACATATATTACGTTTGTACTCGAATCAAAACTGCGCTCCGTGTCGCGATATTTCGCCTAATTCTTTCTCGATTCAGTTAGACCCACAATCCTGTTATTAATATCTCTTAACTTTTGATTAAATGGTTTCATCTATTGATATCTGATTGACTGGTTGATTGATCTACCGATTGATCCGTAATGAATGATTTACAATTGAAGCGTTTCTAAAAGTGCTCAACATGGTATGGTTTATGGGACTCACCCTATGGGGCTGAAGCGTGGAGGGGTTCTACTTCAGTTGAGGACGAGGGCTATAAAACGAAGTATGGTCGGGTAACATTAAGAGATAGAAAACGTGCAAAGTGGGTCAGAGAAATAACTCAAGTTACCGATATTCTAGTGCAAAATAAGTAGAAGAAATGGGCATGGGCAGGACATGTAGTGTGAAGAGAGGATAACCGATGGTCGCCTAGGGTAACAAACTGGATTCCAAGGGAAGGAAAGCGTAGCAGGGGGCGGCAGAAAGTTAGGTCCGCAGATGAGGTTAAGAAGTTTGCAGGGGTCAAGCAGATGCAGCTATCACATGACCGGCTTAATTGGAGGAATATGGGAGCGGCCTCCGCCCTGCAGTAGGTATAGTCAGGCTGATGATGAAGGGGCTTAATGCCCCGAAGGAACATCAACTGTGTGGGACGCCGTAGTAGTGGGCTCTGGAGGTTTCGACCTCCTGGGCTTCTTTAACGTGCACTGGCTGTTCCCAGCACGTCGGTGCCTTGCGTTTATCCTCCATGGAAATGCGACTTCCGCTGTTGGGATCGAATCCGTATCCTCGGGATAAGAAGCGAGCATGACCATGCCACCGTGGCGGAGGAAACAGTGCGGCATATAAGGCGTAAACCGCCACGGTTCCAGAACATTCAAATGCTCAGCTTATGGTTTTGCTTAGCGTCGGAAAATTTGGTCTACCGTGTTGAATCGGTGCTTCTATGACCACACCGTATGCAGCAAGCTAACAATGTCCGTGTTGAACTGAAAATGCGATTTAGTAAAACTACGCGAAGCGAGGTAATCTGCTTTGTGTCATTCTGCTTCTAACGCATAAAAGGAGAAAGATAATCTAGACATGCTAAAGTTGAGAAAAAGCCGTGGAATATTTATTTATTCCTGGCTATTTCCACTGCCGCATCCTTTGCGACGACATGGTTAGCGCACGTATCTTAGGACGAGTATAGCCGAGCTTTTAGTTGAGCGTTGAATATGATTAGATGAACCATTATTTAGAGATACTTATAACATGCAATGCTGTAAATTAAAATCTCCTCCCACCATTTCTCACACATAAAAAATACGAAGAAATAATAACTACCTTTCCGGCTTGTCCCTGACTGTAGCTTTGGTTACTGACTTGACAGCTTGCACGGCTGTGACGTGTGTGTGGCAAGTAAGTTATCGCTTCGGCGCGCAAGTTCTCTAGAAACGACGACCACGACAGTGCGGAACGAGATGAGGGTTCATTGGCATGCCGTACCTTCGCGCAGCATGGGAAAGTTTCGCAATTCGGCGACGAGAGTCCTGAAAAAGTTCTTCGCGAGAAGAAAGCGTTACGCCAGCCCCGAGCAGAGTAGACGAGCGTTACGGCGACGTCCACTGTAGATCGGTGGTGGATGAAAGGAGACCGCGGTTGACGCTCTTTTCATCGCTCTAGTGAAGCTTCCACGTGTCTGCCGCGACTTGCTGAAGCGTGTACCGCGCGGCGATGAAGGAGAAGTAGCGACGAGGGAGCAGTGCGAAAGCGAGCGAAGGTGATGAAGGCGTGTCTGGCAGTCCTTGAACCCAGGGCCTTGGCCGGTTCTTGGCGCAGCGGCGGGCGTGACGTTCGCTCACTGGCGCGAGGAGGCAGCGGGAACGCCAAAAAAGAGAGCCTCGCCGCCACCGGGGCAAACACTTTCTCCCGCGACCGTGGACGACGGAGAGCCTCGGTGATCATCCATCCTCGAGCAACGCTGATCGCACGTCGTCGGAAGGAGAGAGGCGCGTCGCGGGAGTTGTTGCCAGCCGTCGACGGAAGGAGGGGGTTCGCGGAGCCAACGTGCTGCTGCATCGCTGCCGTCCACTGCGAGTCAGGTAGGACGACAGCGCTGCTTCACAATATGCACGTAGTGGCCGCGTGTGACTGCTCGGGAGCTTTGTGTGGCGCGGGTGGTAAACGCCGACCAACTGACGAAAACAATCTAAGTGTCTAGTAATTGCGTGTACCTGCGCAAACATTCTGATTTTACATATATGCATACATCTGACTGTACATTTAGAGGTTGCTACTCGGCGTTCGCTAAACTTCGGCGCTGTCTTGAGTAGGTCAGCTGGAGGCTGCGGAAGAGAGAGTCCTTCAAAGGCGCATTACATGTCGACGTTTTTTTTTTTTTTTTTAATGGCGCCTACAACATGGTTATGGGCTTACAAGAGAACGGCACAGATAAGAACTTGAGTAGGGGCTTTCAAAGATGCGGCACTGGGTTGATGCGCTCTCTGGATGATGCGCTGTCAAGATGAATGCTCAGAGAAAAGGCGTCGTGGATAAATTCGGCGGAAACCTGGTTAGCCTGCGAAGACTAAAACAAGAAACCTAAATACTCAAGTTGTTCACAGCCCAGTGTTGTACCAGTTGTGGAGCATATGTAAGTACAATGAGTACAAATAAGGCTGCCTTCCGCCCTCCTTCGCACACGCTTTCAGCTCCGTGAATCTGACTGACCAATCGTGTGAAGTGTGCGTTCGTACAGTACAGAGTGGACTTTAAGAAAACACATACGCGTCAACTAATTTACTTATTTTAGTACGTAAATAACTTGCCGAGGTTTTGTCGTGGAATGAAAAAAAAAAAAAAACAAACAAAAAACTCTAGTTCTTTTTCTACTGCGTCCCTGTGTTTGGCTTCAACAAAATATTTAAGGCCTATTCACTCTTGTGAGTCGCAAAGGGCGTGCGACCATGCGATCAGAGAGCCGCCCAGTTCAACAGATGTTCACACTTGCTAATGCGACCCGTGGGTCGCTTTCTTAATTGATCTCGTTCGGGACGAGACTCGTCTACCTTGACTATTCACCACATAAAGCAAAGCTAATTCCTGTTCATTTAAGCTGAGCCTCTGACTGGTTACGCCTTTGCGACCACCAGTCGCAAAGCCGCCAAATCCAGCAGAGCTCGAACGGCCTGTGACTGTCCCTTTTCGACCAAAACGGTCGCATAACATCCTCGAGTCGTAAGTGGGAACAAGCCTTTTAGATTGACGAATTTCCAGGGTTCCCTTCAACTTGCGAAAAAAAAAAAAAAAAAAAAGCGGGAATGAAACTACCATGATTCACTAAGGTTTTATGAAGCAACCCCTTTTGCGGTTCAGTAATATTGACACAATGCATATGAAATCGTAACGAGAGCTGCAGAACTCTAGCCGACCTGTAATTTATAGCGGCATGGCATATCACGCCAGATGTACGTGACATGATAGATCAATTAACTGTAGTTGCCTGTAAGACGCCTAACCATACGTCAATTTCCGAAACTTTCTCGTCCCTGTTGCTAATATTATTTATTTTCCTTGTTTTTTTTCGAAATCATAAGCTTCTACACGAGTCACTTCCGGTAGAGAAAATCCTCCCTCCTTGTGGCTTCATGCTTGAATGCATATGAGTCAGCAATTATGATAATAACTCCTTTCGTAAGAGAGACTAAGCGCGGCGCGCCTTTGACAACAAGCCGCCGCCGCTCGAAGAAACATCTTTCACAACTCTTGTTCATCTCCCAAAAACACGTTTTTGGTGCATTCATGTGAAGCAACATGAATTCTATAACTTTGTGACAGTTACCGCATGACTTCAAGGTGAGGACAGACAGCGCACGATTTACGTCTCCATCTTTTAAAATTGTTCGTCGCGCTCGAATGCACGCATAGTCGACATCTAAGGTGACCTATGCAGCAGAACATCTTGATTACTTAATGCCTAAATCTATCAATAAACACTCACGCACTTTGGAAGTTGTGAAGCAGTCTCGTGCCCGTCATAACTTCATGAACAATAGAAAACCATACCTCTGTCTCTCCCACATAAACACTTTTTATACTTTAGTTTTGCGCGTTTCTTTGTTACTTGTCTTTTGTGTTAATTGACAGCGCTTATTTTAGTCTATTTTCTTCCAACGATCTATATGTATGTCATGGCGTGGTCTGCTTTTTGCTTTATGAATAAGCGTTATTTTTGCATTCACTTTATATGTTGATTTGCACTGTCATCCTGCTGAGCAATGTGACGGGTGACGGGGCCTCGACAGGCAAAAGTGAATGACCTTTTGTGCCGTAGCCTCAGACCAAGTTTGTCTGGATAAAATAAATAAATAAATAAATAAATAAATAAATAAATAAATAAATAAATAAATAAATAAATAAATAAATAAATAAATAAATAAATAAATAAATAAATCCCCGCCGGGGTGGCGCAGTGGTTACGGTGCTCGGTTACTGTTCCCAAGGATGCAGGATCGAATCCCGGCCTCGGCGGCCGGTTTTCGATGGCGGTGAAAAGCAAGGGGCCCGTGTGCTGTGCGATGTCAGAGTCGAAATTTTCGGAGTCCTCCACTATGGCGTCTCGCCTGAGTTACTCTGGGACGTTAAAACCCAATCAATCAATCAATCAATCAATCAATCAATCAATCAATCAATCAATCAATCAATCAATCAATCAATCAATCAATATTAATTTCTTATCTTTGTTGTGCTCACTGAGTGGCAGAAAGGCTAATTAAAATATCGGTATAAAGAGAGAGAAAGAGAGAGAAGGCAGAGAGGTTAACCAGGAAAGCTTCCGGTTTGCTACCCTGCAGTGGGGAAGGGGAATGAGGAGTTTAAAGGAGAAATATAGAAGAGAATGATAGGAAAGGTAAGGCGGCGAGGAGCACAGTCACAGTTTCTCAATCAAGTTTGTGTCTCTCATAAAACACATAAGTGCTTTGAAGGCTTTGCCGTTAGACGCCTTCTGCGGCCATGGGCCGAGGATTTTCTCCTCTGTGAAAGGACGGCTGTCAAGATGGTCCAGAGCTGAACGCAGCGCATATCTTTCGCTTGAAAAAGCAGGGCACTCGCAAAGGAGATGCTGTGTGGTCTCTTCGCAGTTCTGTTTCTTGCTGCCGGCATGTGTCTGTTTTGACCGAAAATGTGACCGCCACTGTTCAAAATGCAGGTTTGCGGTGTAGGTTTCTACTGGCTAAAGTCACACGCGAAGAGTTGTATACATAAATTATAACTAACTAGTTTTTGGCCTACACAGCTACAGCCACGTTAGTCGATGGCTCACAATACTATTGCGTACTGGCGAGTTGGCTGACATGCACTTTGCAAAATTTAACGTCGCAAAGAACGACGGACAGAAGGAATGGACAGCACTCGTGTCGTCCGTTCCTCCTGTCCGTCGTTTTTTGTCGCCGTAAAATTTTTGCGAGTTGAGCTTAAAAGGGCCAAAATGTGAGACGCGGTTACAGTGGATTTTAAGGTGAAAGCTTTAAAATTTTGAAAATCATGAGTGCCGCGACCAGAATGTGTCCGCAGAAAGTGTGCCCGAAATAGTTATAAAATAAAAGTAAGAAAAGAAAAATGAGGTAGGTGTGGGAACCGAACTCAAGCCACCGGCGTGCAAGACAGGGACGCTGCCACTCCGCCATGACGCTGTTATTTATTGCATTCAAAATATACAATATTTACACAAGAATCGTTAGTCTTATTTGACTGAGGTAACCTGACTAAAATTGTTTCAATGACTATAATGTTTCAGTGTGCCAGCCAGGAGCTATAGATAAACAAGTTTCATAACTTCACAATACCTTAATGAATTCTCACACTGACCGTGCATGCGCCAAGATCTGCACAGTCATCTTACTTCACATACTATGCAGGCCCATCAAATGGTATACCGTCCTCGCTTTTCAATCGAGATATACGGTGAGGGTTCTTCAGAGAGGACGTTCCACTAGAAAACTTCGTCCCACTGCAGTAAGAGAAGATGTGCTCAATGGTTTAATCCTTTTTGCATAGCAGACAGTGGACTCCCTAAGGTACAACCACGCTTTAACAGGCGAAGTCCCGCTATGCATCTGAAAAAGAATGCATTGGCTGAAGGTGCAATGCCCTTTTATTTATTACCTAGTTTTCGGACATCTTGATCTGGGCCTGCACTGCACATGATACTATAGAATGGCGGAGGGAACAGTGAGTCTCATATATCGGTTGTAATTATTTTTTCCGTGTCACTATTTCTTTCCGCGTCATATGACTAAGATAAACGGATAAAAATTTGTATGAAGCAAACGACAAGCTTGTAAAATTTCTTTCGAGTACCCCCGAATAGTTCCTTGGATGCAATGAGATGTAACAACAAGTTCAATCAATACTCTGCTCTGTCTCAACCGAATAACAGCCCGTAAAAAGGGGTCTTTAGCTTTGCTTTGCGTGCCTACTGAATGGTTCAATGGAAGGTGTTGAATCAGGAAACACGCACGCAGTTCATGTTGCTTGGGCCGCATACAAATACCTAGTGAAGACGTAGCTCGCATGATCACAGCGCACCAAGTGCGCCAGGAAAGCGCTAACTAGCAAGGGTAATCCGCCATTTCTTCCGTACCCTTAATCAAAGTTGGCAAATTGTTTATTAAATAAAAAAAAAAAAACGGACTATGGAAAGTCCATTACAGTTAAGGTGAATGTCTTAGAGGAGAGGGAAGGGACGAAATGTTACCGGTGGAGAAGTGACTCAAAGATAAGGCTCCACCTGAACCCTTGTTCAGTGCTCTTTCATAATGCATAATTGAAACGCACGAGTCATCACTATGGCTTTAGGCTGGGGGTCGTTCAGATGTCTTAAATTCATTAAACGGACAAGGCAGGCATTCGTACAACAGCTCAAAAGCACAGCAGACACCGGAGTCTAGAATGCTTGGATGCTGGCCGTGTTCGTCGGCACTCGGCTGTGTTCGACAACTTCCAAATGACTCGTTCTGAGTACTCATCTCTTACGCGGTCTTTCTGAAAAAGCACCGAGAAGCTGGCGCAGCTTAACTGGGCTCATCGCCAGTCAATACAAAGCGGTAGCTTCCGCCTTGATACTGGGCATTGAACCTGAAGGGCAACGCCGACATGATATGAAGGCTGACTCCCTCGAGGACATAATTGCCATAATGCGGCCTTCCGAAAGGCTTGACCTCCATCGGTAGTCGTGGCTCCCCCCCAATCAGAGGATGACCAAACTTATCAGAAACGACAGAAAAGTCGGCTGCGCGGTGTATCGGATACATTAAAGCTATGCTACCTTCGCGTGCGGCAGTGAAGGAGTCTGAGGAATGTTCTTTTTTTTCTTTTTGATAGACGCCTAACATATCACTAAGATAAGAAAAAAAAAAGGTCGATAGGTGGTTTAGCATAGCATAACGCAAAATATCGTGCAGTAAGTAGTACACCATATCTTGGTTTAGCATTGCATTGGTCTACTAAATCGCGACCTTAATTGCACTTCGTTGACACAGCCTGTCACCGTCGTCTTGCCCGCTGCTGTTGTCGTCTTCGGGCATGGCGGTACTCTGCGTCACTAATACGAACGAGTCCGATATAGCCCCCCCCCCCCCCCCTCCCCAAGCTAAAATGAGAAATCAGGAACAGCCTGTTCATAAACGTGTAGGTTGCTCTATAGGGCGCGGCTTTGTTCAAGTCTGAATGAAATCTGTGCGAATGAAATAATTAATGAAAAGGGAAGGAAAACGGAGCGAACTCGAGCACACAGACTGATAATTTTATTGGGAGATAAGGGAAAGGGAATGGGTGGAGTTTCGGGACTCCAACGATGGCAGCTGCTATCCGTACTCGTGTTGCAAGGGCCCTATCAGCCTCCAGTCCAGCGCTGGGCAGGGCATTCCCCCCCCCCCCCCTCCCCCCCTTGGACAAATCAATAGTTCCATGAAAGCATATCAAGTGTCGTGGGCACGCGAGTGCTGCATCGTTGCTCGTGGTAAGCATTGGTTACAAGCTCTTGATAAGGATAATCCATCAACAGAGGTGGTTGCCAGGACTGCATGTGCTTTATATCGGCCTCTTCCCATTTCGTCGCTCGCCGTATAGCCAGCAACCTCACCAGCGCCATTGTTGTCAGGTTAGCCTACAATGTGAGAGTAGCCTCTACTCGCGGAACTCACGAACTCACCGCGTCGTGCTTTGAGTTGCTTGAGCGCAGCGCTTCCTGAATGCGTAAAAGCGAAAACGCGTACCTAGGGCGCATCCCTCGATCCTCCAGGGAGTTCTTCGACACGGAGGCCGCCCGGGCAACATTTGTCGCGCTTCGACGCCAGCTTACCGAGCCACCGCCGCAGCACGCATGAGTGAATGCTGGCTGATGCTTTCTTCCCGCCCTTACCGGTCTGATTCAACCTTTTTTGTGCACAGAAGATGCGCCCTGTCCTTGTAGGCCTTTTGGTCCACCGTCCCTTAGCCACCTCACTTCTGCCGTGTGCATTGTGGTCCAGGTGCAGAAATAGGAATAGCTTGCTCTTCTGTTCGAAGAGCTACATGAACTTCTAACAGAATTACCGAAACGGCTGTTTAAATCGCATTAATCAGAGCAAAGTCAGACTATACGCTGCCAGAGATCGAAGAAGCCTTTTGAACGGTAATTCTATGCAAAACAAAAAACTGACGGAGATTGCGGCTTGAAATTGTTCAGCTAATAATCCTTAACTGATAGAAGTGAGGTGTTTTGAATTTCCGTCTTCATGTACCGAATGCACCATCGAATATGAGCACAGTTTTATTTGGAAGGCAGCAATACCAGCGAAACCTTTTTTGCTTTAACAAGATACCAGCTTTGATATGCAGGAGTTCACAACTCTTATAAGTCGTTTCCAATACCTCGGAATTCAGCGGCCGAAACTCAGCGATCCTTCTTATACTTAAGCGGAGAATTGATTCAAAGGGAAGCCATGCATTAGTGCTAACTTGTGTCTCCATGTTTGCTTCACCCTTTTCATCGCTATCTTAGCTTCTTCTACATAAGCTCTCTATAAACTATGCTAACTATTTACCAGTGTATGCTGCATCTCGCCAAACGAAGGCAGACTACTACTACTTAGGCAAAACAGGGGCCCCATTCATACAAAGCCGCTCCTGTTCAAGAAGCGTTTGCTAACAGCACATTTTTTCTCGGATAGTTGCTGGAGGATCGTCTTACATAAGATAAAACAGCTTTGCTATTACCATAAATTACAGGGAAAGCAGAAAGGACAAAGCGCCCATTCTTTGTGCTAAAAGTAGCGCTGTATTATGTTAGGTTAGACCCAAGAAGCATTCCCGGACCTCACGCTGAGATGAAGAAAAAAATCGAACGAAGATTGATGAGGGAGCCGCAAGCCAACGTTTCGCCAAGAGGACTTGTCTTCGTCTGGGCTGAGGCTTCCCCTCAAGTCTAGTTCGGTTTTCTTTGATGTTTTGTAAACATCTTCTACGCATCGTTCTATCTTGCACTGAAGAGAGTACAACAATTAGCTGGAGGTTTAACTTTGGTTAACTCTGGAGGGAAGCGAAAGCTTTATGTACATGGCTATACGCTCATTGCCAATTAAGTTTGATTAAACACATTGTGCGTTATTCCAAACATAAAGCCTGTGTCTTCAGCAGTCTCTTCGTCATGCCTTTTCAGGGCTTCATTCCGACGTGCCTTCTTCGCGTTCCGATGAGCTACTGTAGTTGGGTGTTCGTCCTCCATCTCGCGCTGTTTTGTAACCTAGGCAGGAGCCCGAGGGCTCCTCTTTATACACGTTCGCCCCTCTAGCACCCTCGACTTCCACGTCACACTGACGTCACCTCACGTGACCTCGACCTTGACAGTTGTCACGGGTAACTTGGTGGCCTACGTGACTATACCCTAAAGTCACATATCTTGAGTTGAAGAGGGTACAATAACGAGAATGGGCCGCAGACTCACGACAAACATCCACGCGAGCGAGCTAGCAGGTAGTTATTATTTACTACCCTCATCCGTTTTCCGCACCACTGAGAAATCTCAAGTCAGAAAAAAACTAAGCGTGCGCTCATTAAAATCAATGTCCGTGCTAATCAAAAACCTTTTGCGGAATCCCTCTCTCTTTTTTCTTTCTCCCTATCTTCAAACGTCCTAGTAGTAAATAGTCGGTGCACCCACAGAGCCTAGCAAAATCGGCAACTGACTCACAGAGGCGTGAAAACGAGGTGAACCCACACCGAGACGCCCTTGCGGAGACGGTCAGACACTGGTCGCGAGACCAACGCCCTTTTCTCTGTTCATGGCCCTCCCTCGCTAACGAGGGCGGCAAAGCACCCTGATGGCAGCCGACCGCGGAAGACGGCAGCGCCGCCTCTTCGCCTATTGCAATCGTGATGTAACGAGGCGACCGCGAAATGGAGCGTGCGTGTTCCGAGGGGGGACGCCGAATCAACGCTCACTGGGCACACACCGACGACGACTGTCGCGCCGCGACCGGTCGCCGCCATCGGGCACGAAGAGAAGGGTTGACGAAGATTTTCCACCACGGCGTCGTCGTCTTCACCCTGTTGCGGCGAGAGAAGAAGCCTCGCGGGACGCCGCAAGGAGGTGAGAAGAAGACGCCGAGGCCCGCGGTCCCGCTCTGATGCTCGCGCTGACCCCGAAAAAGCGGAGCGGAGCCACCACGTGACGGACGGTGAGGAGCGACAGCCAGCGAGCCTCTCGGCCGGCACGACTGCGGGCCTTCCCTCCTGGCTTCTTTTCACCGCCGCGGCTGGAGACGAGCATTCTAGATCGGAGGAAAAAGTGTGTGCACGGCGGCGCGCTTCTGCCGCCTCCTCGATGCTGCTCTTCTTGGCGCACGGCCGAACGATGGAGCTACTCAGTTCTGGCCTGCGCCGGCGCTGCAAGAGAAGCCCAAGGTCAGCTTCACGCCGTTCCTGATGGATATGCAGGTGACCAGGAGCCCAGGAACTGCGTCCTCTTGTGGGACTCAGCTGACGAGCCCGTCGTCGATTTTAGTTGCGTCGGACTGTGGAGCGCTCATCGTGGTTTAATTCTGCGGAACATTTAATGCAGCGCGGCAGCCAGTGGTGCTCTACAATCGCGGTGAAGCGAATGGGGAGCCGGCGGTCTTCGCGTACGGTCGTCAATGGTATAACGGAGCTGAAGGACTTTGGTCAAGGTCATCGGTCGACCCTTCGAACAGCGGAGCTTCCGCCGCCTCAACGCATTGCGGAGTGTGACGGCGCAGTCGACCAACGCCCGAAAGAAACTGTTTTCAAGCAAACTAATTTTTGACTTCCATCCTAGAAGCCCAGGTGACATCGCAGCGTCGGCATTCAAGAATTCTAAACCGATAGCAGCCTCTGGAAGTTATTGTGCAGTCCTGTATCGAAGTGCAGAGCCTGTAGTGATCACGAAGTGAAGAGCTCGCTTGGAACGCCTGTTACCGGAATAATGCTGGTTTCGTTATGTGGCAGTGCTTTAAGTCAAGGGCTCATCTCAACAGAACAAACACAAGGCAGTTGAGGAGCTGTTTAGTTGCATATGCGATGAGTCCAACTGGCCGACATCTGAGAAGCACCACCGCAGTGTTGTGCCGGTAGCTTCCATGAGACGAAAAAAAAGCGGCTGTGCGGGATTATGACTTCAGATTTCACAAGTGTAGTACCTCCAGAATGTAGTGTGATAGAGTGAGGTTGCGTTGGAGACTGAAAACCGCGTCATAACAGTGCACACCGAACCCGAGAGCAGTACAGGTCTCTAGTGTGGTGTTCAGAAATTCATAATGCGCCTCACCTGCAGAGATACTGCTGACGCTACCGATGGAATGGAAATCAAGGAATGAGAGACGCGAGTTGTGTGAAAAATAGCTGACGGGAGAGTCACTCATTACGAGGGAATACATCCGCCATCAGTCGACTTGTTCAGTTACTGAGTTATCCGTGTATACTATAACTCAATACTTTGTGTCACAATGGAAGTACCAGGACGTAACCTATCGTAACCTGTGGACATGCGGTTCACTGACCTCCAACACTGGCTGTGCTTACCGTTCAGCGAGATCTTCCCGCTTCGTTTTAAGTGCTCCGAGGATTACCGTGTCGACGACGCGACTCGCACCAAGCACGGACCTGGGCCGTAGTGCCCGGATGTCCAACATGTCACGGCGAGGGTGAGTACAGGTTCTACGAGTTGCGGTCGTGCTAACGAGCGTAATGACATAGTGCGTCCGAGAAGATTGTTGACATATTATGCACGTATGATTGCACGTTCGAAAGATATGCAGGACAACTTTGACATAGATACACGAAAAAAAAGGAAACAAAAATATGCCTCGGTGTCATTTCTGTTCGCATGCGAAGGCAAGTGGTGACATGCGCGTTTCTTTATTTTATCTTTATTAGCTTATAAAAGTTGAAATCTAGCCGTTTTGGGTTAAAGTATGTATTTGTCATTAAATAGTGGCTGAAGCGTACAGGTCAAGTTCTTCTGTCTCATAAATATACTGTATACGCAGGCAGGTAATGTGAACAGCAGTTGTTAGACGATGAAAACATGCGACTGAAAAAGGTTCAGGCCTCTTGTGACGCGCGCATCCCCTCTTTAAAGAGGTACGAATTCGAGCGCAGGTAAAAATACAAGAGGAAAATGGTGCCGAACAATGGAGGCGCCTCTTTTTGTTGGAGTGGCCTCGGCGCCATTCTCTATGCGGCCATCTAGGCCGCCAAGGAAAAGTGCCCCTGAAAAAGACTGGCTTTTTGCATGCGAACAGTATAACGCATTTTCGCGGTCCTCGCTGTGACGGGATGCGTGAGATGGGACTTCCGCGCTAAACACGTACACTTCAAGGTCGAAACGCCTCACGTGCACATTTTGAACTGCCCCTTGAGAGGATGGAGGAGTGAAACGGCTGCAAGGTCGAGAGGGAGGATTGTTGAATCCAGTTTAACAGCAATTATATTTGATAACGACTGAAACGTTGGTGCATTGGTTTCGTTTCACACCTCAGGGCATCGCTCGTTCGAAATGAGGTGTTGTTTGCATTGTACGGGCGGAATTCTGGGTCGCGTACGTACGTTACATCTGTTCTAGCCTACTGCTTGCGCGAGTGTGTGTTCAGCGGCATCAGGAGACTGTCTTTGATGCATCTCCGAAACAGCATCAACCAAACGCCTTCGACAAAGACACTTCAACCACACCAACTTATATAGAGAGTGTGTTTTGTTTCAGCAGTGCTCATACGAGAATAAATGGCACGATTCTAGGTTGCCTCGATCACACTTTCATAGCTTAATAATCAGTTTATTCAGTCCACTGGGCAAAACTTTATTCCGTTCCCAAGTTTCGACTCTACCACTACCCCTCTCCAACAGGCAAGACTGCGCGGAAGTAACAGTCATAAAATCCCCTAACGGAGCATTGGCCGTTTCTGCCTTTGATTACAGCTTTCTTACGCGTATGGCATAGGTATTTTGATTATTACATCCTAGAATTGTTAACACCGTAGTCACAATAATTGAGAGCGTAACAGGTCACACGTGAAAGATTTCCGCTCCAGCACACTTACTGGATTCATTAGTTGCGTTCCTACTGGCATTGCGAGCAAGTTGGGGCAATTCCCTTCGTGATAATGAAATTCGTGCTAGTTAATATAATAGTGCACTATTATACAAAAATCAGTCTTTGTTTAATTAGCAATCTAGAACGATAGTTGCATCTCTTTGAGCTTATACAGCCATAATTAGCAACTTCTGTGTGAGTAATAGCAGCAGCTGAGTTATTTTCCTTTCCTGGCAGCACCACTTGAATGCAAGCGGGCATAAAAATGGGCCAAGCCTGCGGTGTTGCACTCGGCGAGGCTACATCTATTCAAAATTGCGGCACATAACAAGCTGGTACGAATTATTGCGAGCGGCTGACACCCACGGCGTTGATTGGCACTTTACACTGTACTGGCCACGTAATACCAACAAAAAACTCTTGAAAACATGTTACCATCAGCCACCGAAGGCTTTACGAGGCAAAGAAAATTTACTTATTTATTTAAGAAACCCAGAGCTGCAGAAGGTATTAGAGCGGGGACTGGACAACATGCCCAAACCACGCGAAGTACTCCCGAGCTTGTCTTAACTTGGAACTTCTATGAGAAATATCACAAATGACGTAACAGCATCACAAACAAAGTAATGACATCATAGCTAAAACGATAAGAAGAATTGCTCAGGGCATGGTTCTGTGTTTTGTAACGGAGTGGGTTCCAAGAGGCAGGGTGGGGCATAATCAGCTAGACGGTTGTATTAGAAGACGAGCTAGTGAACGGAGCTAATTCGAGAGATATGGGAGAGACCCTTGGCCCGCTTGCAGTGGGCGCGGTTAGGGCGATCTTCTCACAAATGATGCGCTGCTTAGTTTTACACGGACAAAGGAACTGGACAAACGCTGAGGTTAAGCGCAATGATCTTACATAGGTTAAGGGCGATGATCTTACATAAATAGATAGATGGATTTATTTAAAGGAAAGGCAGAGAAGTTGGCCGAAATGTTTAAAATCTGGCCTGCTACTCTGCACTAGGGAAGGGGAAGGGGAGAAGAAAGAGGATCATGATGGGTGACGATGTGGCAGAAGGCATATGAAAAAAAAAATAGTTGTGGTTTAACTCTGATTAACTCTAGTTGAATTGCAATAGCAAAGGCGTAGGCTTCTTTTGCCTGCTACATTATTCCCCTATCACGCCCTATCAGTGTAAGGTGCTAAATTATTTGCGACACTTAAGCTCCTTTAAGAGTATGACGCAAGAGCGTAAGTTATCAGTCTTCTTCTTCTTCTGCTGCTCCTCCTCATCCTCGGCTGTTCAAGGTCAAGCGTGGCGTCCGCCGGGGACACGCGACGGCTCAGAACCTGGCGCAGTATTGCTGTCGCAATAAAAATATACAGGCACGGCAGTTCGCTTTACAAGCGCGAATCGAGTCCGGTGGCGCACAAGAAACGGCTAGGAGACCGCACTGGCTGGACACACTTCCCCTTGTCCTGCCAAGCGACCAGCAGCAGTTCCTATTGTCCAAACGCTACGAGGAAACGGCTTGAACAGTTCTTCCACGCGCATACACTGGGCACACCTAATATATGGTCCACAGTCTCTGGGATGCCACAAGTTGAACATTCCGACGAGTCCACCTGTCCAATTAAAATCAAGTACTTGCGCGTGAATGTCACGTTTAAACGCAATTTATGTAACAAGCATGCAGGATGGCGAGGAATTTCAGGCCGAACATAAAATGTTAATGTTCGATAGGCGAACGTGTCGGGCTGGACCCAGTAAGCTGCCGTACCTTCTTCATTAGAAGGCGCATCGTATCCGCTCTTGAAAAAGGCACAGCTGTTTGGAGGCCATTACTAAGGGCTTGCTTGCTTGCTTCAACATCTGCCTCTTCATTCCCATGGAGCCATTGAAACATTATCCTGTGTTCTTGCAGTTGGGCGGATGTAAGGAGCTCCATAATGTTTAGTGCCAAAGACTGGTTGGCTGTGTGGCGTAAGATATTTTCTAAACTTTTCTAGATATGTAGCGAATATATATATATATTCCCGAAGGGTTACAAGTTCAGCAGCGGTTGACGTAGAAGTATGTCCCAGAAGGAAATGTAGAGTATTTTTCTGAGCAGGTATGACCACAGCTGCAGCGGATGCCTGTGCTGACACAGATCCCATAGTGTAGACGTGAATATAGTTAGGATATTATGACCAGATGTGTAGTTGTTTTAGCCCACTAAGTGGCACCACTGATTTCTTCAGTATCCCGGGAACACGACATCTTACAAACTTCGTAAAACGCCCGTACTCTCTTTCTCTCCCTCGTAGTCATGGTCGAAGCGGCAACCGTCTCTCCGCAGCAGCACCGTGAATAGGAGTCTCAAGCGCGACAAAAAGGTGGCGCACGGCGTCTCCTTTGCCGAGAAAGCGGGCCGTGCACGCCGCTGCTGTCGCTGCCCCGCGGAGCGTGTCTCACGTTCGGCGTCGATCATTCGCCGCTGCTCCGCTGGGCACAATGACACAGAAGGGCAAACGACCGGGGGCTCCTCTTCTGCACGCCTCCTTTGCCGTTGTCAGATTCGCCCGAGCACGAGAGCCCAGTGCGTGCTACGTTGTGTAATGCGTGCGGGTGAAAAGTGAAGGCGCGCGCGTTGTTGTGGGTATTCGTGCTTGGCGACACGCAACTGGTGACGGTCGCGTGCGTGCCCGAGAGAGTATATGCACGCTCCCGATGCGTGTGCTCGTTACGCGCGCACTTCAGAGAGAACGACGGCAGGCGTGTGAGTGATCGCATATTCTTGTATGGCTGCGTTTTTCAGGCACGCGAACGAGCTGTAGGTGCAAAGAATGGCGATGAGGCCGAAGTAGCAGCAAGATTATCTCAACGAATATTCTTTGGTACAGACTTACCGGTGCAATGAAAAAGAAAAAAAAAAGCTCATAATTTAGAGCGGTATCATGATCCAGACTACCCTTTCAAATAAAGGAAAAAGTCCCACAGCGTGCTTATTCACTGCGAGCATTTCCTGTAGCTATATGCTGCATTCTGCGAACATTCTGTGAACCCATTTTGAAACACTTCTCTAAGTGATTACATCTTTCCATGTGTATTCCCGTGCCTTCTTTTTGGTTTTATTATTTCGCTGTGCATAGGAAGTGCACAGGAAGAGCTCGTCATAAGTGCATAGGAAGATCTCGTTGGATCAATCTCGAACGGGCCCAAACAACCGAATGAAAACTCATAACAGAGTGAGGGTTAAGGCTAGTGGGTAAGCGCTATGTTCCATAGCGCAGCAAGAACACAAGCGACAGACACAAGCTGAAAGCTCATCCCGTGTACCAAAATTACGGTGCATGTTAAGACACGTGTGATTCGAACACACCTCATTCATTACTGCAAAGTGACCTGACCGGTATAGGTGCCAGCTGCCTCCGTTTCGGCCCATAAAATTAAAGTTAACCATACGCGTGCGCATCAGTCACTGCTTAGAGGGACGTATGAAAATGGTAATTTGAATGTTTGTGGAGGCGCCGAATTTCGTGCGTCAAGTCAGCTTGCGCATCTGCGTTCTCATCCAATTCAAGCAAGTGTGGTCGCGCGTAATTGATTTGTTAGTGTTGTGTAAGAGAGCGGCCGTCGAAGTATATAACTTAGTTCCTGCGTCGTTCCGTGCTACAATGAAAAAGATACACGGCTTAACGAAGTGTGGGCGCAATGCGCTTCTGCTGAGAACGTGTCATTCGCTCGTGGCAGTCCCTTTGTGCACACGTCTGCGTGCAAAGCTCCTGTGGAGGCTTGATTTTCTCACTGCGTGACGTGGACATGCAAGCATGCTTAGCCATCGTGGACTCGTCAGTACTTCGTGCTTATCTCTCCTGGTGTTGAAACGATCCTGAGAATTCGGAGTTTGCTTCAAAGTTCTGCGACAAAATAGCGTTTTCCTTCAGCTGGAAACTGACAGCACCATTGAGCAAAGAGCTGGTCCACTTCTAATCTAAAGACTTGCAGCTTATCGCGCCGCAGCTCCATGAAATTATGCTTCAAACAAGTGATGGTGGCAGTTTTTTTTTTTTTTGCGAGCTGCGAAGGCAGCTTTGGCCAAAAGCACCATGACACAGGGTATTTTTCCTTTACAGAAGGTGGGGTCACAGACCCACTTCCCACACATTTCATCCCAGTTGGGTCGAGTTCAAAAGAAAGACTGCGCCCGCTGTATCACCTGTAAGTCACTGGGGCCCAAAATATCAGTCGCGCCTCGGACCCATAAAAGATAGTTTGTGCAGTTCAAGCTCTCAAAGTGGCATCGGCTGTGAGGGACGACGTACAGTCGAGTTCTCGGGATATTTCTACCACATGGGGATTTTTAACGTGCATTGATATGGGAGCCTTGCGCTTCGCCTTATTGAAACGCGGGCGCCTGGATGGAACCTCTCGGTCGCCCACAGCCAAAGCTTTCGCTCCACAGTCAGCACTTTTGAGTGTAATGGCATTTTAATTAGTATGGCTAGCACTGTTAAGGCCCTTGACTTAGCACCTTCGAAGTCCATGACTCAACACTTTTTGACTCAAAACTTTTGAGTCATGTCAGGACTCAAGCCATGCTCACGACTTTGAATGACCAACGCGTCACGTACTCCATAGTCATGCAAACTGGATCTCCGATCTGACTGACTGATGACAAGGGACTATGACTAAACTATAATGACTCACATGACATGACTTTGTATAACAAGGTTTATGCACTACTTGTCATCACATTCACTTACATGGCTACCAGTCATCTTAATGTGATGTCATATCACTCGTTACATTTTGCTTCCACATTTCGCGGACTCATTATCGCGAACTGCCAGGTAAGGCGTTCGTCTTAATTGCCTCATTTGACGGCGAAACCAGAGTGCCTGATCATAAGCACCTGTGCGTTATCACCGCTGATGGTGCTGTTATACGCTAGCGGCTAGCCTAGTCCGTGAGCAGATGTTACGTCAGTAGCTGCCCTAAACTTAATCAGTACGGCACAGGGGTGAATGTCATCTACTAGCGATATTTTCTCAGATCATGCAGGAGAGCTTACACGCGAATATGTGTGCGTTCATATGCACGCCGTTAACATATAGCAAGGTGCCAGCAGCGACATGAGATCACGTTTGCCCATGCGTACACAGATTGCAGACAGTTGCACGAATCTGCTCATCTCCATGTGTGCCTGGGGAGCAAAGAGTGCGTTTGCGAGGTCAATATGCGTGAACGTGCTTGTACTCTAGCCAAGAAACCTTCACACTTGCGTGCGCTTGCGGAATCCCTTCAGAGCTGCATTTTACGTACGCGTGGAATGCAAATTCCCACAAACTACTTGGTCATTTTTTTTTTTTTGTTAGTCGCGTCATTCTTCGAGTCTAGGCGTGTATTTGCGAACACCTTCGAGTACGTGATGAATCAGTTCATCAACGAGCCTCTGCATGATGCGGAATGTGTTTGCACGTTCTTGCATAAAATTAGTTGAGGAAAAGTTTTCGGACGAAAACTGTCTGACGAAAACAAAAAAAAAAAATAGGAAAGGTTTAACCCTGCTAAACTAAAGCGAAAGCGGTGGCAGGTTTGCTTGACCCGCCTCTTTGCGTCTGTGCGGCAGACTCTCGGCGAGCTACGTCCTCTGGATGATCGGGTTCGATTTGCCTTCGCAACCTCTGAGACGCGCAGTTCACGAGGCATGGATCATCCATGACGGCTGCTGCTGTTAAATTGTCGAGATCTGTTGCGATCCTTTGGCCCCGGCTAAGAGGCTATCTTGACAGAGCGAGCACTACGGCTCCGGTGTTGAGTGAAATTTATTCGTACATCGACGTGAGGCTCCCTCCTCCCCGCCTCCGGTACGCAGGCATTGGGGGCGGCGGTAGGGTGGTGGTGGAAACGTTTATTGGTCAATTGGATGCGGGCCTCCATGACTAGAAACAAGCGAATATACACTGTGTCTTCGCGGCTGTAGCCGTCAGGCGGAGGGTTTTCTGCTGATCCGACAGTTTCCCATGCGGATTTATTGTCAATATTCTACCTGGTGCCCGGGGAGTTAGGGCATTGCCATATGGTGTGGTCGAGAGCATTCTTCTCCCAACACTTCTTATGTTCATCGCCTGACCTGCTCTCGACGTGTGTTAGCGCAGCTGCGATTGAGTGACGTCATGGTTGTTACGTGACTAGGCAGACGCGAGCGCGTGGTTACCTCGGTACCCTACCTCGGTTTCGGCGGCGGCTGCTGAGTGACGTCATAGCTGCCACGTGATTTCTCCTCGATTCAAGGACAAAACGCGCACACGGCGAAAAAGCTATGGAGGGGAGTAGTTAAAGCTTTGGGTAAAAATAAAAATGAAAAAAAAAAAAAACGACCCAAGGGGTGTAAAGAGGCCAAGCTTCCTTGTTTCTGCTTTTTTTTTTAGTTTGTTGAATGTACAGAAAAAATACAATGTGAAAAATTGTTTTCACAACGTGCAGTATTCTCCACACTGTGCCTGATTTTGCCTCAGTTATGCATGCCTTAAGGTACTAAATGAAGCAGTTTAAAAGTAGTATGTTTGTGATTAATGTTAAGCGCACAAGCGGGTAATAACAAAAACAAAACAAATCCCTTGGCACAGTGTTCGGCCTGGTATGAAAGTAGCGCTAAGCCTTGCAGCACGTTGGAGTTTCCTTGCGTATTCGCAAGTTTCTATTCACAGGCGTAGCGGAACGTTTTCGAATTCTGAAAAAAGAAACACGATCAGAGCGCCTGACGCAGTCTTTCCCAGATGCTTCAAATATTCCGTGCAGCTAAACCGCAGCCCCCCAGGCAGTAGAGCACATGATAATGGATGATTGGAATATATCTTCAGATCTTTTACAGTGCTGACTGAAACATAATAACGCGCAGGTGACTACACACAAAACACAGAAGGTTGTTTTGTATCCCTCAAGTAATGTGCTGTTGTTGCGACTGAAGGAAGAAAGAAAAGAAAATGCACGAACCTGCTACTGGCTCTGTAGCTGAGCCACCTCCGCTGCCTCGTGCGGACAGAAGAAAAGGAAGAAAAGAAAGGGGGTAGGAAGACGAGCGTCGCAACAGCGTCGTCCACCACCCAAACGGTAGCGGGAGCAATGACGGCCTACAACAGATAAAAATATGGTGGCAGGCTAGCCCCTGCCGCAAGCGGCAGTGACCTATACCAGTCCCAGCCTCGCAGGGCTAGGAACAACCACCAACCCCTCCCCGCAAGTAAAGTTGTTGTTGTGGACAGAAGAGAAAATAGAGAAGAAAGAAAAGGAAGAGGGAGAAAAGGAAAGACGCGCGCCGCAACAACAGCCGTCGTCCACCACCGAAGAGGTGGCGGGTGCAATAACTGCCTACAACAGATAAAATAAAAAAATAAAGAGAGGAAAATCGTTAACATAAATAGAAATCAGCACAGGGCCTAGGGCTGACCCCTGGGCCACTCCAGCGCAGACAGGTTGTCGAGATGATTTTAAGTGTTTTAGGTGGACAAATTGTTTTCTGTTGGTAGGAGGCTTGTAAAGAAATCATGAGTGGAATCCCTAAAACCATAGTGATCTAGCTTCTGAGTTAAAATGTTATGATTAACAGTACCATATGCTTTCTTTAAGTCTAGGAACAAAGCTATGGATATTTCGTTATTATGCAGATATGTACATAACTCTTGAGGCAATGCCATTACAATGCTGTAGACGTAGACCTGTTATTCCTGAAGCCATGTTGACAGTGAGATATGATTCCAGTTCTCTCCAAGTAGTCATTTAGTTGCTTTGCGATAAAGTTTTCGAACACAGTGTCAATGATACTCAAAACCGAGATTGGACGGTAACTGCCTGGATCATTACTATCCCCTTGTTTGTAAACTGGTGTAACGCTAGCGATCTTCAAAATATTTGGTTAAATACCTTCGTAAAATGCGTGATTCGTTATTGTTGCCAGCATTGGTGCAAGACGGTGAATGCTTGCTTTTAACGTTCTCACAGTAATCCCTTCATGTCCGGTTGCCTTGTTTGCGGCGAGAGTTTTCACGATTGCTGTGATTTCACAATCGGCAATGGCTTCCAGTAAGAAGGTGTCATGAACACGCGGGTCATTAACAGAGCACGGTAGATTAGGGACATTAGCTGCAAGCTCAGGGCCAGTGTTTGTGAAATAATTATTAAACCTATCAACTGTATTTTCATCAATGTGTTCAGGAACTACGTGCTGTTTTAATTGTCTACCGATTACGTTATTGACTAGGTCCCACATTTTCCGGCTGTGTCCTTGTGCTTTCTGCATTAGCATAGAGTTGTATTCTTTTTTTTCTAATCCGTATTAATGCCACTGAATGGTTTCTGGGGGATCTGAACTTCTTTGAATAATAAACGTTTTTTTTTCTAACGTTGCCACTTATGATACCATTTATGTTTCTCTTTTATAGTCTCAAGTATGTTTGGTTTATCCATGGGCACAAAGGTTGCTGGTACCTACCGATAGAGCATGATGTGCATTTCGATATGGCAGACTCAAGAGCCCCAACCAAATTTTCAAATTCAGTGTGAACATTTGTATGATACACGTTGTTGAGATCTAAATCGTATATGTGTATTTTCTCCCGCAATAGTTGATAATTAATTCGCGCAATTGGCGCAGAAATCATTCGAGTGGGAGTTCTCGTATTCATGCGCAGCAGGCAGAAAATTGGCGAGTGATCTGTTTTAGTATAGTGTTTTACACCCCCGCTAAGACATTTTCCGTACCATTGCATATTAAGTGATCAATTACAGTTGCTGAAGTAGCGGTGATTCTTGTTGGATCAGAAATTAAATTCTCAAAGTTATATGATTTCAGCAAAAATGCGTAGTCGCTGTATATGCTAGAAGATACGTACATGTTTATGTAACCCGTGATTAAAACAGAGACCATTGGTTTATCCGCTATATTGCTCAGTATGCTCTCCATGACGTCTAAAAACTGGGTCATATTTGAGTTTAGGGGTCTATATATGACACCAACTGATATTCCGCGAGAGAATGTGATGAAGATTGAATCAACATTTATATTCCTGGCCCCACGTTCAGGTATAATCTTAAACAGTAGGGCTGATTTAACTAACAGTCCCACCACTCCACCACGTCGGTCATCTTCTCTAGGATTCGATACAAAGTTGTATTCAGGAATAGAAAGTTCATCACCCCTTCTCAGTCAGGTTTCTGATAGAGCTATAACATCAAATTTAAACTCATGTTAAGATACAAATGCTAGAAATAAATCGAGGTCTTTTTGAACCTTACGGACGTTACAATGAAGTAAGGAAAAGCGTGAACCTTTTGTAAATTCATTGTTTAGTTGTTCAACCATGAAAGCCATAGCTGTTAGATGAAGTTATAAACCACGGGTTATAAACACGTTCAGACAACTAAGCTAAGTCCTCTTCTCAAGCTATGTGAAAAACATGGGAGTTTTCACTTTTCCGCATTAGAATTTTGCCTTGTGTCACCCAAGCAAACTTCCAGCCTTTGTGTTGTTGAACCAGTTGTACTGCTTTAACCAAGGACAATCTTGTACTCTGGGCGTAGGTGTTCATTCAGGAAGAGTGGATTTCCTTCCTGGAATCTCAAGACTGAAGTAGAGAGCCTTTGTCTTCTTGCCTTTTGTACCAGCCGGTCACGAACCGTTCCAGAGAAAAACTTCACGAAAGTGTTTGATTGATCTTTCTTTTTGGTCGGAACGCGATAAATGACATCGATATCTTGAGCTTTACAATCAACGTTTAAGTGATTCGCTATCTGAAGCATCATGCCAGGTAGTGATTCTTCAGCGCACTGGGGCACACATTTGATTTCAATGTTGTCTCTGCGACGATACTGTTTCAATTCGACTACTTCCCGTCGCATCTCACTTAGTTCTTTACGTAGTCGCAAGGTCTCATTCCGTTGCTCTGCCTGCTCATTCTCCTTAACTTCTTGTAGTTCGCTGAGCACTACCTTGTTATCAGCTGCAACCGCTCTGGTGTCGGCCCTAATGAAAGTAGTTGCAGACTCAAGTTCAGAGTCCTCCCAAGCTCTTTTACTGCTCCAGGGGGCTTTTCGTTCAGCCCCTCACTTAGCAATAAGAGGGGATGCAATTCTTCATTCATGGTGAACTACACTGTATTGAATGCTACTCAGCTACACATTTATACTCGTGCACACTATACCACCGTAAACAAAGATAAATGATCGCCTAGTAGTGGAAGGCCTTACGAACGACGCCAAACTTCGGCTCAGTTCGATAGCTCCATGGTTACAGGCAGCATGCCATATCCTAATGGTAGGTGCAACACAACTCCACAGCAACAATATGCAAGACAAAAAAAAAAACACTTTTCTGGCAGCAACGGCAACGCGAGCAACCTAGCTCGGTTTTATAAATGTTAAAGAACACCACCAACCTGCAAAAATGCCAAAATGCTGCTGCCAAAATGTGCCGCATTTAAAATCCGCCCACATAATGTAGACAATTAATTAATTAATTAATTAATTAATTAATTAATTAATTAATTAATTAATTAATTAATTAATTAATTAATTAATTAATTAAATTATTAATTAATTAATTAATTAATTCATAAACCTTTATTTGCCCCGCTGGGGTGGCGCAGTGGTTACGGCGCTTGACTACTGTTCCCAAGGACGCGGGATCGAATCCCGGACTCGGCGGCCGCTTTTCGATGCAGGCGAAAAGCAAGGCGCCCGTCTGCTGTGCGATGTCAGTGCACGTTAAAGAACCCCAGGTGGTCGAAATTTCCGGAGTCCTCCACTACGGCGTCTCTCATAGCCTGAGTCGCTTTGGGACGTTAAACCCCACAACACACACAAACCTTTATTTATGAGGATGACCTGAGGCCTACAGGGGAAGGGGGTAGGTTAGGTGATGTTGAGGGCGCCAGACTCCGACATGAAGTCTAGCAGGGCACTAAGCTTGCGCTTGGTGTTGGTATTGGGGGCTGTCCTGTCTTCGTAAGTCTGAATGTGGTGAGCAGATGTGTAGCGGGCGCGGAGGCTAGCTGTACGAGGATATGTCCTGTCTTCGTAAGTCTGAATGTGGTGAGCAGATGTGTAGCGGGCGCGGAGGCTAGCTGTACATGGACAGGTCGAGATGAAGTGCTGCAGGTCAACGGAGTCAGCAGGGCAGCAGCACTGACCGGCGGCCCCCTTATTTCGCATTCATCGCCATCTGTCTGCACGGGCCTTTCTAGGCTCATGTAACGAAAAGGGGGTATTAAATGAAAGAAAAAAAAGTTACTAGGTTGGCCGTTCTAATAAGGTTCATCAGGGAGCGAGGATAAAGCCCTTGCGTCCAAGTAATGTAAGACGATGTCTGTTCGGCGAAAGCCCCACTGCCGTCAGGTGCCGAATCCTCGACGGCTTCAGTGCCGGGCAAACCCACAACAAGTGGTAAATATCTGCCTCATGATTTTGTGAGTTGCAAACAGGACAGCCTGGACTTTGATATAAATATCGGTATTGAGGCCATGTTCGTGTTACAGCAGGTGTGAGGGCAACTCCGACACGAATCCTCCGTAGCCCAACCTCCTCTGCGCGGGTAAGACTGCTGGGGAGGGTTACCGCACACGGTGGGTCAAGAGCACGCGTGCGGCGCCGGAGCTGGTCCTTTCTTGTGAGAATCAGGGTGGCATCATCCATACCGAGGAAGCGTGGTATTGATGAGTGTAGAGTCGCCTGGCGGGTTGCAGAATCCGCAAAGCTTTGCGAACTGAGTAGATAACGTGGGACCCACTCAATTCGAACGGTTTGCGAGATGCGAGCCGCCAGACAAGGTACATTCTGGCAGATTTCTGGGCTGCGACTGACGCTCGGAGCAGACGTGTTGCTTGAAGGGCGTCGATGCGGATGATAGTCGATGCGGATGATTATTTTGGCTGTATGTAGTAAGGTTATGTCGGATACAGAGCGAAGCGCGCCTTTAACGGCAACCAGCTCAGCACAGAAAGAAGAAGGAGGTTTTGCACATTGATATCTGGATGTCCTATTAAGTGCAGCTTACAAGGACAATGAAGTGCAGTTGTCGTTTCACATCTGTCAATGCTGGCATCTGCATATATAATTGTCGAGCCTTGGGGCAGCTTAGTATCTTTTTCTGTGACCCTTTCACGAAGGGATGATGCCGCATAAGATGTGGTTGGTCGATGAAGATCAGTAGGTTTATTGTCGCTCAGATGAACAAAATTGCATGGAGGAAGAATAGGCATTGGCGGTGACAATATGGTGTGCGATGTAACATATAGGCAAGTAGTGCTTCTCTTCTCTCTTCTTACTTCCCTAAGTTCATCTTCTTACCTTCTTCTTGGCTCGGAACAACTGGTTGCCATGGCTACGGAGCATGCCCAGTAGTGACTAGCGACGCTTACCCGAAATGCACCACTGACTAGCATAGTGTAGGTTTCGCTACAAAAACACGTTCATGCTTCAGGCAGTTGGTAGCGGGCAGGTGACATGGCCGGGGATTTATTTTTCCCAGTGCGCTCACACCCAATTCCTGCACAACGAGAGAAATGGAGGAAAGAGATGAATGTGCTCTCTACACGTTTACTTTCACGGCATCTCCGTGTTAGGTCGCCAACTCAGCACTTGCTATGTATTGACTATCTGGTGCAGCCTACGAGGTTGAAATGTTCCAGGGCATGGCCGAGTCACGGATGCAGCCCAGTCGCGAGATGTTCTTCATGTAAACATCACTTACACGGCCGATCAGCTCTAGCCAAGAAAATTAAAATTCAGCAAGGTTCACTGTGAACTGGAAGGCAGTATCTCTCTTAAAGAAAAGGAGGGAGAACAGCTTAGGAAGCAGCATTGTCGGAAGATCGCGTGCGTAACAACGAGACCTGATTTCGTTTCACTAAAACTGCGCATTCCAGGTTTGACCGAAGTGCTCACCGGGCCGCACGGGGAGATTGCTTTTTTCTTCATTCACTCATTCTCATAACATCTTATCGCGCAAGTCCATCATATCCGCGATGAAGCGTTGCTAATGGGACGAAAGCAGGACCTCACAAAAGCCAAAAGGAGAAAAAGGAGTGTCGTAACGACAGATCATGATTGTGAAGTGTTTCTTTCAAGAAGACATACGCGTCGCTTATGCGCCACTAAAACGTATTCCTCTGGAGACATCCATTAGTTGCGTGAGCGATCACGACCGCTCGCCGCGTACTGCTCCATATATGTTCGGCACACGGCCGGCGAGGGCGCGGCGAATAATGGCGAAGAGGGGAGAGGGGTTGAAGGCAAAGAGCCCGATCGCACAACCAGTTCAGTTTCCATCGACGACGCATACGCGAGCGCACGCACGCACACAAAAAACAAGCAGCGCCCCCGGTGGCAAAAGATGCAATCGCTCTTTTATGAGCTCTTTCCAGCTTCGAGTGGCAGGCCGGAGGCAAAAGATGGGTCATCGTGCGGCGTCGCGCACGCGACCAGGTCAGTAATCGACGCAGTCATGCGCGAGCTTGAATGAGGAAACGCTAGTTTTTTTCTTTTTCACTTTTTCTTTTTGCTTTCTGCTGCGCCGCTGCTATTGCAAAGACAAGAGGCATTGATTCAGATTCGACCTGCTCGAGACTCGTGCGCAGGCCCGCCAGCACAGCGAGTCGGTTTAGATAAATAGGACACCGCGCGCAGCCACAAACGAATTGCCTTTTTTTTTTTTTTTTTTTTTTTGTGGTGCCAACCGCGTCTGCTTTACCTCCGTTGCCTCAATTCATTTCTTTCTTTCTTTTGGGGCACCTTGATGCGCGCGCGCGTGCATTCTCTTAGCATCGCGTTCACTGCTGTTATTGCCGCCGCGACATGCCTGCATCTGCTCGACTCTCGTATGTCTATCTCGCGTTAGGATCTCACTCGTCGGTGTCGTCTCTCTGCTTTGTCCTTTCTTTCTGGTAAGTTGGTCCTCGTTCGAATCAGAGTGATCGAAGACAAAGGCGGCCTAGACTCCTTGAACCACCCGCGGCTATTTGGCTGGTCACGGGATGGAAGAAAGAGGGTACGATGAAGGCAGGAAAAATAAACGCTGATAAGACCACACCATGGAGGAGACACTGTGATTTTCGTTTTGACACGCTATGTCCCCCCACCCACCTCACCGCCGATTCCCTTGCTCATAGGGGATAATTAATTCCTCTTACAATTCGATCATTGAAGACATAGGCTGCCTTTAGCGAGCTCGCCATTAACTCGACTGTATACTTCTGTGTAAGTGGTTCCGCGACTTTGTGGGGCACTTCCTTTTATATTTAAATGGCACGCTCGCTTCTCTTTAGCTTTTCCCCCCCCTCTATTACATAGTCGTGGGTTTGCTTTCTGGGCAACAAGGGAGGGGGCTCGCTTCGTTTTGCGCAGCAAAGTTGCCGTTTTTGCACTCCGTAAAGTAATAACAGCGAAGGACCAGTGCGCATTAGGCGAGCAGCCCTGGTTTCATCCAGATGCCCACCCAGTCGCACTTTTGGTGTCGGTAGGCTTCATAACTCTGAACACTGACAACACACTCATTGACTAAAGTTGAAGTGATTTTAAATTACGAGCACATAAGGCTAGCTCTACACACCTACTGTCGTTATACGCACACGCATTGGTTAGAAAAGTGTATGTCAGTTTGGCGAAATATGCGAGGCTGTATATTATAAATGGTTTGCGTCAAAAAATACATATTCGTTGTGCCGAAAATGAAGCTACATATTAGACGCCGGCGGCATATGTCATGGACTATACGGTTGCAGGAGTGCCAAATTTCCATATGCAAGTCTGCTGTAGACAAGCCATAAGCGACACACAAATCACGTGCACGCATGCGTGTGTTCCGGTTTCTGTGTTGGCAATCATTCAGAGGGGACACGCGTTCCAGAGGGTGTTCATGACACGACGTTCTTCTGCCGATACACAGTCTGACATTTTAGCAGGTTATCTCCCCTTTCCGAAACTCTTAATTTCTGCCCTATCAGTAAATGTTGCCCTTTGTCTAGGGGTGGAGATACCTAAAAAAGCTACGTTTTGAAGGCCAAACTCTCGAGGTATTCTAAGGGTATTTATTCTAATTGCTTGCTGACAAAATATTGCGCACGCTCCCCGCAAGGAATCGCAGTTTACGAGGTGGCCATGGGCTAGAAGTGGCAAGGAAATCCTTTTACTTAGGCCGGGTTGTAACCATAGATCTGGATCACGAGACTGCAATAACTAGAATAATATTGGAAAGGAGCGCATATCGTAACTCCTCTCAGACCATAAATGGTAGCTTACCACCTCCTCTCAAGAGGAAAACGTAAAACTGCTGTATATTACCGACAATCCACAATCATAGAGGCTAACGAAAAGAGTTCAATTTGAAATGTAGTCAACGCAGAGAGCTATGGAAAAAAACATGATGGCGGCTCAACCAGAACCCCCTTGACTAGGTGGCTCTGGCTCGAGTCGGTTAAGCCTGGATATGCTTAGCGAAAGCTGCCACACGGATTGTGCACGAAGTACGACTCGAACGCTCTCGTCGCCGATGCATTGGCTTCAAACCGTATGGTGTGATCGGTGATTCGGCGCGACTGCTTGGCGTCTTCCGAATGAACTTGCTCCATTTGAACGGCTTCTTCTTCACC
This sequence comes from Amblyomma maculatum, assembly GCF_055883805.1. Classification (NCBI taxonomy): domain Eukaryota; kingdom Metazoa; phylum Arthropoda; class Arachnida; order Ixodida; family Ixodidae; genus Amblyomma; species Amblyomma maculatum. The sequence goes on along the minus strand of NC_139352.1, from coordinate 4,764,871 downwards.
TCCCTCTTCTCTCTTCTCTTCTTCTATGGCTTTATAGCAACTAATTGCCGCCCCGCCGGGGTGGTGCAGTGGTAAGACGCCCGACTACTGTGCCTGAGTACTCGGGTTCGAACCCGACCTCGGCTGCTGCGTTTCGATGGAGGCGAAACGAAGAGGCGTACGTGTGCTGTGCGGTGTCAGCGCACGTTAAAGAACCCCAGGTGGTCGAAATTACTCCGTAGCCCTCCACTACGGCTCCTCTTTCTCTCTTTCCGCCTTCACTCCCACCTTCCTCCCTTCCCTTACGGCGCGGTTGATGTGTCCACAGAAAACAAATGAGACAGTTACAGCGCCTTTCCCTTCCAATCAATCAATCAATCAATCAATCAATCAATCAATCAATCAATCAATCAATCAATCAATCAATCAATCAATCAATCAATCAGAAGTGCTGACCCACGCGTGCGTCGCGTAGATCAGCACTGAGGAGGCGGAGCCACGCCCGCATCACACGACTTAACACTAAGAGGGCGGAGCGGCCGCATAGATGCACCCAGTGAGCAGACGTGGTGGCTGTCACTGGTCAGTGCTTCACAAGCGTGTGTTACTCCGGCGTGAGCAGTCGTGTGTCGCTCGCGCGTGCTCAACTTCGGCACCTCCCCCTCGCATCAGTCACTCATCAGCCTTCGCGGACCGCAGACGTGCTCGTGCGGTGCTCCCTGGACCTCGATTCCCAGCCGCTCACCGCGTCGTGAAGCTGCTTGTGCTTACCTCTCCGCACCCTCTGCGTTCGCCCTCAAGCGCGTTTCCCACTCTCTTTCTCTCCCCTCTGATCCCCAGACCTTTCGGCCGCAGAGTAGTGCATTGTAAAGAGGTACATTGTGCCAGTTTTCGTTCATATCTAGAGTCGGTGTGAGGTAAGCTGAAGACGCGGCTGCGCCGCGCGCTTGCTTCGCGTCGCAATGAATGAAGCCGGACCGTCAGGCACTGCGGCGCAAGTGCCGTGCTTGACGTGCTAAAGTACAATGGTTAAGCAGTGCTACGCACTTACTTCTTGTTTGATTAACTATGCAAATTGGCTGTGTTTTTTGTTTTTCACACATATTACATACGAAATAGTTTCTCTTCCGCGAGTGACAGATACTGGGTTGATTGATTGAATGTCCTTTATTGAATGGGAAGGCTCTTAGCCATGGATGGGGGTAAAGGAGAGTAGACAGAATCCTCATTACTTAGGTCGTCATTCAAATCATATTGCTCTAACCAGGCCACTAAGGGAGCCATATTTGGCAAGTATCATCTGTGTGTTAGCATCAGTTTCTAGAAGGGAACGGTATAGTTCAGGCGGGAGGGTTTGATCTCGGAGCGTCCAGTAGAAAAAGCAGGGCAATCCCAGAGTAGATGAGATATGCCGCCGCGCGTTTGAGTCGTACAGTGGGGGCACGTAATCATTTCCTCTGTATACTGACGCCAGCGGGCCATATAATACGTGGCGTATAAGCCGCATGGGCGATGAGCTTATTCAAAAAGACTTCGTTACTTCGCGTGAGCTGGGTTTTTCGCGTAAAAGGTGGATCTGGTGTGACCACCTGCATGCGATGCTGACAGGCTACGAAGACTGGTCCGAGTATAGTGCATAAGGACAAGAGAAGGGGTGTGTTGCTCGCCAAAGGTCGAGGAAGGATGAAGCAAGTGGGGTGGGGAAGTAAATGTGGACATCCCACCTGCTAAGGCAGCCGCGGCGTTTGTCGCCGCATTGCCCCCTGATTCGTCCGAGTGACCTGGGGTCCACTGAATAACGACAATTCTGGTCGCGAGTTGGTGGCGTTTAAGGAGGCGTTGTATGGCCGTAGAAGTTGCATCTTGTGAACCCGGAGTAGCGATTTCATTGTAAGCTTCATGCAATGATGAAAAGAGAATTTCGGGGTCTGAGGACCTCGCTGGGTCGTCAGTGTCTTTAGTCTGGGATACCGCACGACGAGGACCCGTCTCGTGCCCGCTTTACAGAAGCCCTTTCGGTCTCCAGTGCAGAGCAATTGAGGCGGGCAGTCTCCCATGCCTCTCGGGTACGGGGAGGGGGAAGGTGGAGATTTTGAGCGCATGCCCACATCATATGATAAATATCGCATATCTCCACTGCACGGGCAACTCCCATTGGTGTTGGGATCAAAGAGGCGCTGCAGAGTTGGCTCCTCCGCCTTATTCAACCCCTTGGCAGGGGCTGGATAGAGACGGTGGTTGTAACCAGTAATGGGTTAGGGTTTATCGGGGCTGGCCATTGACCTTCAAGGAGCCATATGGCAAAGTGTGGCTATAAATATATTGTACCTTCCTTTCCCCAAAACATCCGACTACTTGAAGGGTAAACTTGCGGACTACCTTGGTGTCGCACCACTAGGTCATGACTTTGAAACTTTGACCTTTCAAACTTGAAATTGAGGGGAGAATGGAAGGGGGTGGATTAATCACGTGGGCGACGTCACGTCACACCATCGCGCGAAGGAGGCAGCCATGACGTCAATAGATGGCATAAAAAATTGGCAGTGGCTTAGCTTGGTTAAGCCTGGTAATTGTGAAAGCAATAGCTATGGCTAGGTTCAGCTGGTAGTGTAGCTGCTTGTGGTTATGCTTATGTTTATGCAGTGATTCACTCTGGCCACGGCATATGGTTCAACTATTGTTTTTTTTGCGGGGGGCTACCTGGTTATTCTATACATAATCAGTAGCGAGGCAAGGAGTGCCGTGGCTGCAACGATATACTTGGTTGTGGGTGAGGTTAAGGCAGAATGTACAACTGCCGCTCCGGCACCGGTTGCAACGGCATTCTTTAAGCCAGCAGAAATGAAAGCATCCCTGGAGACTGCGTTGGTTCAACCTGCCGCTAGGCCACCTCCTATAGTATCCAACGTTGCACCCCCGGCGGTAGCTGCAACGTTGGTAGCTGCGGCTGCAGCCCCACACTTCTTCTTAGCTTTAGGAGCATGTACGTGGCACAACTGCAGCTCCGCCCGGCCGTAGATCAACGTTGAGCTTAACTCTCGGTATGTAAGGGCGTACCCGAACCGGCGCTCCAAACGTCGTTCTAAACGGTCTCACAAATGTCTCAGGGATGACGTCACTCAGGCTGTAGCGCTCCCTCACGGAGGAAGCGGGAGTTAGGCCGCGGTTGGTAGCTACCGCCTCGCGAGCCGACGGCGCGAGTTGGGGCCCCTGTTTTTGCGGCAGATGGGATGACGTCACTCCTGCTGTAGCGCCTCTCGTGGAAGGAGCGGGAGTTAGGCCGGGGTTGGTAGCTACAGTACACAGGCTAGAGCCACAGACTCGTGAGTTGACTGCGCGAGTTGGGGGCCCTGTTTTTGCGCAGCTGTGCTTGGCGGCGCGCCAAAGGTCACGCTAAAGGTTAATGGTAGCTACCGCCTCGCTATGCGAAGGGCTGAAAAGTGAAAGTAGTATTGCTTTCGCAATAAAACAAGAGGCATTCGCGCCTCGACTCATAGTCAGCCATGGATGCCAGTTAGCGCGTTGCACCGATGCCCGTTAAACCGGGCTACGAGAGTTCTACCAAGCGTAACCATGCTGTAAGTTTTCGCTCAATATCATGTTTAACTATGCTAAACCTCTGCTAATGTTTTCTTTATCCCGACCGCCAGCGGCTGCGTTTTGATGGAGGCAATACGAAGAGGCGTCCGTGTACTGTGCGATGTCAGTGCACGTTTAAGATTCCCAGGTGATCGAAATTACTCTGAAGCCCTTCACTACGACTCCTATTTCTCTCTTTCCACTTTCACTCTCATCTTCCTTTCTTCATTCCGTCCCATACGGCGCGGTTCACGTGTCCACGGATGACCACTCTTACTGACGACTGTGCGTCCTTGTCTTGTACAGCCACAACTAACGCATAGGGCTGACCGAGCGTGGCTGCTCCTGGTCTTTATGAGGCTGGGACAGGTAGGTCAACGCCGCTTGCGGTGGTGGCTAGCCTGCACCGAATTTTTATCTGTTGTAGGCCGTCATTGCACCCGCCACCGCTTCGGTGGTGGACGACGGCTGTAGCGGCGCGCGTCTTTATCTCCCTCTTTTTTTCTTCTCTATTATTGGGAAGCAATACTACTTCAGCTACCACCTCAGCCCGTGCCATGCCGCGGCCGCATAGCCACGCTTGACCTTTCGAGTGACCTCGCTGCGTAACGTCATACCATCTGTGTAAAAGCGGGGCCCCATCTCTGTCGCCTTGCGCGGCGCATAGCCACGGCCGCGGCCTGACTCCCGCTCCTCTCACCAGGGGCGCTGCGCGCAATGTGACGTCATACCATCTGCTTAAAAACGGAAGTAATACACTCTGAAGGGCTAGTTGGTGCATATTAATTGAACGAGTAAAACTGCGCGAAAAAGACGCGACGTAAGAAACACACAGGCACAAACAAGGCGCATACTGCGCGAAAAAGACGGGACGTAAGAGAAACACAGGCACAAACAAGGCGCATACTGCGCTTTGTTAGTGCCTGTGTGTTTCTTACGTCCGATCTTAGCGGAGCGCGCTCGACCGCGCCGAGAAGTTATCGGACCGAGTTGGAGGACAATGCATTTACTGCTGTCGACCTCAGATCAGGCGAGACAACCCGCTGAATTTAAGCATATCACTAAGCGGAGGAAAAGAAACCAACAGGGATTCCCTGAGTAGCTGCGAGCGAAACGGGACCTAGCCCACAGCACCGAATCCCCCGTCCTTGCAGGCGGTCGGGTTGTTTGTGCCTGTGTGTTTCTTACGTCCCGTCTTTTTCGCACAGTTTTACTCGTTCAATTAAAAACGGGGCCCCATCTCACGCCGTCGCCTTGCGCGGCGCATAGCCACGGCCGCGGCCTGACTCCCGCTCCTCTCACCAGGGGCGCTGCGCGCTATGTGACGTCATACCATCTGCTTAAAAACGGGGCCCCATCTCACGCCGTCGCCTTGCGCGGCGCATAGCCACGGCCGCGGCCTGACTTCCGCTCTTCTCATCAAGCCCATGAAATGCCGCCTCCAGCCTATACGCTTCGGCAGGTTGCAAAGAGAAAGCATCAGCGAGCTACGGAGACAGAAGAAGAACGAGAAGAACGGCTTTCCAAGCGACGAGCTCAGGATATGCAGCCAGGCTAAAAAAAAAAAACGCTCAGCGTCTTCGGCAGCAGAATCAACGGCAGAAGCAAGTGAGGAAGTTATAAGTTTGGCCGACAGTGTGGAATGTGCATCTCGTTCCAGCACTACTAGTTCGGAACGCCGGAACGCAGCCAAACGGGAACGACGTGCCCAGGAAAGATCCCAGAAGAGGCCCATCGTTCATCGAAGCCCTCGACTCCAGATATTCCCTTGAACTATGCCAACTGCAACCAGTGTCAACAACTCAGTGGGGAAGCAGTTTAGACTTAATCATGTACAGACCTTCTGACGAATATGTGATAAGTGATGTGCAGGCCAAGAATCATTTCTTCACAGATCACCGAAGCGTATTTATAGGTTTGAATAAAAGATCAAAACAAGCAACATGTGTGTGTCGTCATTCTTGTCTGTGTGTGTTGTGGGCGATTCCTCTGCCCGAGGGATGCGCACGACCAATACACAGCGGGCCGTGTAACAAACATCTTTAATCTCACAAGGGGTCGTCCAAGGAGGTGCGGGGTCGTCGTCCGGGGGGGGGGGGGGGCTGCAGCCTGCGGGTCGTCTTCCGTGGAGAAGCGCCAGGAGCGATGCAGGAGCGAAGAGAGAGCGAGACGGTGGCGCGTGCCTTCCTTTATAGCCCCCTCGCGTGGGACCGGTTATCCCCGAACGAGCGGGGACAGGGAAACAGGCAGCGCGCAGGGAGCATTGGGAAGTGGCGCGGCCTTCGAATGAGCGGCGCGCCACGGGCCCTACAGATATGTGGCGCAGGGTCCCACAGTGTTTACCCATGCCAAGCATAGCAGAAACATAGCACAGCTAAGAGTATCCCCATAGCCATACTAGCATAAGCATAACCAGAGCATCACCACAAGCGGTACAATAACAGAACCCACGTATTGCTTCGCAATTACCAGGCTTAACCAAGCTAAGCCACAGCCAATTTTTTTTCTTCTGTCAGCACGAGGCAGGTACAATAACAGAACCCACGTATTGCTTCGCAATTACCAGGCTTAACCAAGCTAAGCCACAGCCAATTTTTTCTCTTCTGTCAGCACGAGGCAGCGGATGTGGCTCAGTTACAGAGCCAGTAGGCCCGTGCATTTTCTTTTCCTGCTTCCCACAGCCACAACTAACGCGTATTTTGATGTTGATGTTTTAATATATTGCAACCTGTAGTGTTCTGACCTCTGCGTAAGTACGCCATCTCTGTTTCTCATCAGCACGCTCGGTTTCCGCGGGAACAAGAAGCAGGTCACGGACCCTAGATTGGCAGCTGCGCGACTCAGGCGGCCACAAAATCCGCGGTATGGCAGCGCGGCAGTGGCCACAGTACGTAAAACTGGACACAACCCCTTTCCTCACCAAGAACCCTCTTTTTCTTTTCTGGCTCGCGGAAGTTTCGTCAGAGCAGGGCCGGGCCTTCCTCGTTGGTTGTTTCCGAACCACGAGGCGCACCGTTAGCGTTCAGGCGTGCGCAACCGACCGATTTCTTTCTCCAGCGTCCCAGAAAGGAAGGAAGGGAGAAAGAAGAACCGAAGAGACGGAGGAGGCACGTCGCCGCCGCTGGGGCACAGCCTTGAAGCAGAATGTGCGAGTTGAATAAATAAACCGAAAAGAAGAGAAATGAGAGAGAGAGAGAGAGAGAGAGAGGTGGGGGGGTCGGCTGACCGGAATCTCCGCAACATTCGAGCAGTGTTGTGTTGTTTCGTCTCGTAATCTGCACGCTTTCGGGGTCCGCGCCGCGCGACCCTCGAAGACGCTCATTGTCTTTGAGCTCTGCACTGTGCGTGGGTGGAGGTTCGTGCGCGCTTGATCGCTGTTGGTCGGATGAGTACCTGTCTCGCGGCGAGGCCGCAAGAAACAATGCCACTATTCGCAGGGGCGCAAGGAAAGGGGGGGGGGGGGGGGGGTCACCGGCTTCGACGGGAAGCGGCTAGTTCGCAGCGGCGCTCATTCGTACTTACCGGTGGCTGAGGCCACTGCAATCGCGGAACGGAGAAACGCAGCAACAAACAAACAACGCCGTTCATCCACCGGTGGTATCCCGTGCTCTATTCTCAGCGTCTTTCTTTTTTCTTTTCTTTTTTCTTTTCTTTTTTCTTTTCTTTTTTTTTCTTCCCCCGCTCTCTTGTGTAAGAAAATCCAATCCCGTATCTCGCGCCTGCGGTATTCCTTGTTTTCAGCACAAGGAATAGGTCAAGCGTCATCTTTTCAACTTTTTTTTTGTCACGAGCAAGACTAATTCGCTATTTTTATTTATTACGGTCAGGTTTTATTTATTACGGTCAGGTTTATTGTCGAGCTTTGTTGCAGATATCAGCACTCGCTCCCTTACCGTGTTACTTGGTGTCGATGGTCCGCAAGTATGAGAACGTTTGGGCTGAACCACGAAGCTTCAGTGGCCCGAAACCGAAGAGACGAAAAGTTTTTCACTTCATTTTCGTCATATACACGCGCAGGCTGGAACGAAAGGCGGTGCTTTTTCTCTAGTAGTGTTTATTTAAGGCACGCGAATAACATGTCTAAAGGATTTGAAAATTGACGTTCGTTAGTCACGTGTAGTGAAACCTGTGTTAACGCATCGTTACTCGAGTACGTGGCATGACACTGATCCACGGGGAATTACTTATTATCATGTGCCGTTAATCAGGTCAATCGTATCCGCAGTTTGACGTGGGAACGCTAAAGATGCGTTCTGTTTATTATGTACTGCCGGCATTTCAGGGAGCACCTATGACACACTGTCAGAAGTCATGGAAGCCAGGGAAGCGTTTTTCTTCTGTCTATACTATTTTTTGTTTGGTTTGCAGGATTTAACGCCCCACAACGACGCAGGCTGTGAAAGATGTAGTTAGGAGGCTTAGGAAGGTTTCGGCTCTCTAAGGTTCTGTAACATACACTGACAAAGCATACGGGATCAGTGGTTGGGATAAGTAGTTGTGCCCGGAATCACTAGTCGATCACTATAACTACTGAGCCTATGAATGCGTGTCGCCTAACCTTATACACAAAAGAATCTATGCTTTCAAACGACCCCAAGCCATTTCGTGTTTTATTTGGTTCTAAGTGATGAAAGCAATGACACGGGGGAAAGTAAACGCCCAACCATAGACACAGTCGCCACTGTCCGAGGCGTCGGACCATACTCTTCGGCTGAGTAGCAGTCGCCAGTGCACCGATTAATAGCGCAATCAACGTCATAAGTCTTTGCCGATAATTAGATGGCTCCTATAAAACTCCTCACGTGCGTCCAACGCATAGGCGCCGGTCCACCAGTGTGATATGGGAACGAGTTGCGTTTTGATGCGAAAGCATTTCTTGGGCCATGAGTGGCGTGAACAAGAATCTGTGTACAGATGGTGTCCGCACGAAGTGTTAACAGAAAAAAACGAAACAAAACCACATTGCCGCGAATGGGTTTCTAATCCGGCTAGAATAAACAGATCAACTTCCATGACCGAGATACGAGAGCAATATACTATCGTGGCTTTCTTTTTTCTGTCTTTATTGCCTTTATGTCACCACTACAGACCGGCGGTCTTGGATTGGTCGGATATGGAGATCAGCATGGCAAACAGCCACTCGGCGTTTCCACACTATGCAAGAGTGTGTAAGCCTGCATATCATACGGAACACTGTCATCATTTTCTACAGCCAAGAACCGAATTCTATTGGAAAATCTTTGTGCGAAGTTCGCTGTAGGACATCACCCCAAAAAAACCCCATCCCAACAATCTATAGACCCATGTTCGACAGCCTCCGGCTTTCTACACAAAATACAGTTCACACCCCATAGCACAAAGATTTATTTTTCCGCCATCCATGTTTTTACAGGCAGAACCCCTACATGCGATTTAAAAAAGAACGTTTTCACAGCAGGCTGTACAGGCACTCTTTTCAAACGTTTCAATACATTTTGCCCCGGCCCAAAAGAGTATGCATTGAAAAACGCGTACATAAGAACCGTATTGCTTGAACAATTTCACGAAAATAACCACCCGTTCCACCAACGAAGTGACAAGCAGTTGACACCACGAACGTTGGCAAAACTCTTGCTAACCGTAGTTGACAAACGGTACGTAGAAAAGAATCTTTTACGCTTGTTAAGAATAAGAAACGATTTACAACTTGGCGCAAAATTAAGTGCTAAATAGACAATCCATTATCGCCTGCTCGACGCAAAAGGTTCGTTCGACTTGTTTTCTCACAAGTTGTATATTTACCCTTGAACAGTGCAAAACCTGCGTCGCTTACCACACAGTGCTCACAAAAAAAAAAAAAAATTGCATTTGGTCACGCGAGCAAACATGGACAATTGTTCTGCCCTCCATTTTTCAGCCTTGTTACGTAAATCATTTGTCTGCTGTCGCCGGTATGGGCCACTATCCCTGTAGTTCTCAAGTGGGACTCCGAGATACTTTGTTGGAGTCGATAATCGCGTAATATTGTTACGGACGACAAGGAAGAAGAAGCGGGCAGTGGCGCGGGCAGGAGCGCTCGCGCTAGGCCCGCCGCGAACATTCATTAAACGTCATCTACCATCGTCATCGGTCATGTTCTGTCTCCTGTCTTCATCGGCTTGCCGCTTCGTAACATTTGGTTGGAGGTGCGGCGTACGACATCCCCATCCTCGCCTTGGAGCATCGAGGCCATCTTCAAGCCGGGACCGTCACCGAGGGCCCAGGGACATCGCCGAGCAGCTTCGCCCCAGCCCTTCAAGCCCAGACCTGAACAACTACCACTGCCCAGCCCCCAGCCCGGACCTGAAGACAAGGAGAACAGACCAATCAGAACCGAGATGAAGGACCCGAAAGACCCGAATGACCCGAAGGAACCGATGGACACGAACACGCAACCCCCGCCCAAGCTGCCCGACGTGACCTCGAGCCATCGGTCCCATGGACTCTGGTGACGGATGGTTGACAGCTCCAAGGGAGGCGGATCACCCACGCATCAGACATCGTACCGGCAAGCCGTTCTATTCTTCCTCTTCTTCTTCAAGCATCCTGACACGCCCATCATCACGCCATAAAATCATTAACATCGCTAAACTTCCTCGTCCACGATCGGGACGATCGCTCGGTGGCCCCGGGTCATGTTACGGACGACAAGGAAGAAGAAGCGGGCAGTGGCGCGGGCAGGAGCGCTCGCGCTAGGCCCGCCGCGAACATTCATTAAACGTCATCTACCATCGTCATCGGTCATGTTCTGTCTCCTGTCTTCATCGGCTTGCCGCTTCGTAACAATATTCTCAAAGAGCATAGGCTTTGTTTCCCATTCTCAATGCCACTTTACAGCGCTCTCACTAAGCTTGCAAAATTACTTGACCGTATTCACTGCCTGACTAACGCGTTTCTTACCTACGCAGAATATCGTCAGCACATGCTAAAATTCGTACTTCCTATGGCTGAATAAAGCACTATAATATCGCGGAAGTGGATTACGCTTCATCTAAAACTGCAGCCTAATCTCGCCCTGAGGATTAAACATCGTCGTTTTTATCAAGTTCCAGCTGCAAGTTCAACACACCCAAGATAGAAAGACCGGCAAGACTTGACTATGTCAGAAACCCTCACAACCTGCAGCTCTCTTTTCGCAGAAGAAGCCGAGTCTACACTCGTGCGTACACCATTGTGAGCTACTCTAAGCATGCTATATATAACTACATTAAGGGGAGGATCTCTAGCTTCACTCGGGACATACTTCTCAACCTTGACTCAACTGAACAACTACTAGAAATTGATCTAATTTGGGTGCCAGCACACATGGGGAACACAGGCAATGAGGCAGCCGACGCGTACGCTCCAGTAGAAGTCAGCCGAGCTGTGGAAGTCACCTTAGACTTCGAGCCTTCAGAGAGTCCGTTACCTCATACCATGATTACATCACGCTGCAGATTTGGGACACGAGCATACCCACCCTCGCACAGCTCACTGCCTAGGGAGCAACAGGTGGTGTGAAGAAAACTTCGAACCAATACATTCCCTAACTCATACATGGTTTCAGAACCTTTTAAAGTCAGATTTGAGCCAAACTTGTTGCTTCTGCGAGGAAATAACATCATTAAATCATTTAATTTGGAATTGATGGGCCCTTTTACTCCCCACAGAATTCTTGCCTGATCCCTCCCTTGGCACGTGGAATGAAGTAGAGGGCATTGGTGACCGGAACATCCAGTATCGAGCCATGGTATGGGCCTGTGTCGCCCGTGATCTTCATGGTCTCGGAGACACGTGCTGAACGTGCACCTTCCCTACCCCCACCTTTCCTTCCATCATATTTTCTTTCCACAATTAATTTGTGATTCATTTCACTCTCGCGCTTTGCAGTGAGCATCGTCGTCTTCATGAAGTTCCATCTGTAAATATGCCATATATAGGCCGTCTGTCCGAGTGCTGCAGAGGTCCGCTAGCGTAGTATCGGTCGAATCCACGAGGTGGCGCGACAGAACTAGCAACGCTTTCGCATTAATGCACCTAAGCAGGCTTAAGTACACCTCATGAATATTTTAGGCACAAGGGGAGGAGGGGAGGGGGGGAAGGAGGGGACATCATGGGTGTGTTTTTGCTGGCGGCCAGCGTGACGCCTTCTCTCATGGCCTATGCCACTGGGACTGGGAGCAGCGACCAACAGCAGAGGACAGAAGGGAAATGGAAATTAGACGGCTCGTTACGAAATGTGGCATATTCTGTAATTTGCTTTGCCAAAGCGAAATTTTACTGCTAGAGACGGAGAGGGTTATGGCCGCGGTCCTCTAGGTGCAGGCTATTGACACTATATAAGCGAAATATTTCTTTTTGTTAACGAAGGGTAACGATGGCCACCTCAATTAAATTAATTGAGAATCTAAGGAGTTTCAGGTAACAGGAGAAATAAATAAGCAATTGAATTTTGAGGCGCAAATTTATTCATAAAGTGCTTTTCCTAAGACCGGAGAATAGAATCGCTTGCCTGAAAAGTATTATATAATGCATATCCGCCATACCTATCGAAGTTCTTAACGCATCTGCCATTAGTACTCTTGCGCATGAGAAGTTGCATTAGCAACACTATCTACAATTAATAATAAAGAAAATTTCAATTCAGTTTCATTTTTTCTAAGGTAAGCAGAATTATACAATAGTTACAAGGGGACAAAAAGCTGTTTAACCACAGCTTCGCTATGCACAGGCGCCGCATTTAAAGCAACACTTACGACATCCACTTTAGAAAGCACGAGAACAAAGGATGCTAATGCAGATATGAACCACTTGTGACGAAAAATAAGCAATGTACGTAGTGGTAACCAATTGAAACGAACAAGACCTTCTATGCTGTAATAAGCACTCTATACGGAACTGCGTTAATTAATGTCGCTGGTCGAGTTCACGCTCGTGTTTCTTCTATTTGCAGTCAGTTTATTTTCCCCTGCTTTCTTTCAGGGCGCATGCACACTGTGGAAACAAACAAAACTGTGCATAGTACACAAACACTTACGTATGGAATCACAAAGAGGACAGACAATAAAAGACCTGCTTTAAATAGCAAACTCTGAGTAGGAATGAAAAACACTAAACAAAGTAAGGGAATAAGAACAGCGGGTCGAAATGCAAACAAACAGGAACCAAGCCTTGACCAGCAGGCTTGACTTATTTCTAATTGTAAATGTGTTTTCTGGGCTACGTGCCGACGAAACCAGCTTCCTACCCGCGACGCGAGAGGCGCAGTTGCCCCCCCCCCCCCCCCCCCCCCCCCTCCACTTCCTTTTTAAGCCTACCGAAACCGAATGCACCGCTACACGGGAAGAACCAGAAAAGGAACGCATTTCTCTTTCTTTCTCTCGAGGAGGAACCAGTCCTTCGGCAAAGGCCCGCGACCCACTTGGTCACCGCATCGAGACTATCTGGGCGAACGCAGGCGAGCCAAGACAAGCCACTTGAGCACGGGACCGCAACGCCGCTGGCCGTTCATGCGTCACCTCTATAATAGGCCTGCCAGGCAGCAGCGGCTCTGTTCGCGGTTCTGCCCCGAAGAACGACCACCGCGCGCGAGCCGTGTCTGGCGCGATCTGGAAAGTTACAAACGACGCCGCGACAAGAAGAAAGGAATCGGAGCTGGCGTGATTACACAACACAGCCTCAACTGTCACGTTTTTTTTTTCTTCTTTTTTTTTTTTACTCCCGAGTGAGAGTCAGTCCGGTTTCAGCCCGTTTTTCGCTTGGCTCAAGGTGAAACCTTTTCTTAACAGCCTGTCCAGAAAACAAGATTGAGTGGAAGGGTCTCTGAACCTTGTTCTCAACTGGTAGCACGTAATTTATGCAGATGGAGTAGAACGTGGGCAGCTTTGTTACTGTTCAGTATGTGTTATGTTCGCTTCTTGGCTTCAGTTGAGAGTTATAGCATAGCGGGCTTGGCGAGCGATTGCGTGCTTAGCAAAATAAGGGGTCCTGCGCATCAGTGCGCATCTTCAAAACGCTAACGAGGAAATAGCGAGATTACGCACGAAATCTTCAGAAGTTAGCGTTGTGGCTTTTTGAGAACTTAGCGTGAAAATATGGCGGCATCGTTCCAATCGACAGCCGCCCGCATTAGCCGAATGACCAGTCGTTGCAGTCCTAGCTGCTACGTTTGCAGGTAACTCTATTGGTGTTGTTGTATTTGGCGAAGATGCCTTTCTTCGACTCCAAAATGTAATCAGTAACTTGGTATAATCTTTTTTGGATACATCTTCTTGAGTCTGGCACGAACAGGTCCACAGGAGCGCATACAGTCGCGCTGCAACCATCTCCGACCGCCGAGGAGTTAGCGCAAAAAGATTTAAGTTTTGTCACGGTAGCTGAATCATTTAAATCGCAGTTTATGTTAAGTTGCGGGAGTATTTTGTGTAGTACAAATCATATGGCGGAAAGCATTCTTGACCTCGATATTTTTACTCAGTCTATGGTTAACCAGATGGCGCAGCAGAGTTTACATATTTTATTAAACATACCTTTAATCGCACAGGCGTTCATTCAGCGTTTTCCCGTCGGCAAAAGAAAAAAAAACGTTGCTGTATTAATATGCTACGAAGAACTCGCACATATAACATTTTACCGCATTAGCGGGAGGTACAATGTTAAAAAAGAATTTCGCCTCCATATAAAGTGGATCGTGTTTAACTTTCTGAACGCTATACTAAAGCTACCTTTAGGGGTAAACTCTTAGCGGTACGCTAACGTAATGTCAGCTATGTCCGCTTTCACGCTAAAGATATGTACTAAATCTTTGCAGTGAGTTATGATCTCCGTGCTGAGAGCTAGAAAATGGAGGACATTGTAACGCATCGATTGAATCCCGAAACACGAAAACAACGCAAACAAAATGGCGGAAGAAGTAAACACGGACGCGGTGACTGCAGTGTGGCCCCTTCGAGTCGTAGATAATAGCAAATCGTGCAGAAAAAAAAAAATACAAAAAGAAAAGCTCGCTACCACAACGTTTTACTCCTGTGCACAGTAGTGGCATGTGAAGATGAAATCAATCCTGATTTTTGGAGCTACAAGTCCGCTAACCTGGTTGCCATTGTACTTGCAATTGTGTAGTGCAGTTCGACTCGCGTCTTGGAGTCTAAGACAACGTTACTATAACTGATGCGTCTGGTGGATTAAGGGCCGAACTCCTCCTAGCTATTACGACAGTTCTCATCTCACGAATCGCATCAACGCTCAATCGGTGGACAGCCATACTCAATGCGGCTTTCTTCGTGGTCGCTGCGGCAGAGCGAGATTCTTTGCAGCCATTCGTGCAATGCGGAAAATGGTATGACGCATCCAGAAGGCTAAATTACATTGCACAATACGCATTCGCAAGAGAAAAGGGTCATCACTCCGTTGTTTGTGCATTTTTGCTGCCTTCCAGTGGTGTCAGGCACCTGTAATGCCCAAAATGAGTGACTAGGTTGGGGGAGTAGAGGTTGTTTTTATCACTGTCCATACTGACGTGACAGAAATACACGGGCCCCGATGGGCATTCGTAATTTTGTTTTGTCCATTGTCAGGACCACAATTGTCCATATCAACGTGGCATAGATACATAGGAAAAGTTTGGTTCTCAGAAAAAGTGTCCATAATTCGAGCTGTTCATATTAACGTTGGCCATATCAGCTACGCACGACTGTTCTATTACTGAGAAGTGGTTTTATTTGCGTACACCAGTAAATACCGACGAAAAGATAAAAAAATGGACAACACTTGCCTATAAAGCCTATAAATCCAAAAGTCGGACGCGGAGATTAAGGATCATAGCAGCTAATTCTTGCTCCGAGAGTGGGATCTGTTTCCTCGTGTGGATGAGGAAAGCTTCGTGGATTTCCATGGCTGTCCTTCCTTGATATCGTCGGAGAAGGCGCGCCTGGTGATGCATCGCGCCGCATTTTGGACCGGAATATCGCTTCCTTTGCCGCTGCTTATTAAAATAGCATGAATCAAAACGAACCACAGCTCAAATTGCTGCCCTTCACCAGTTTGAATCTAGAGTCGCTGGGACGAAATATTAAAATTGCCTCGATAGCTTCCTCTTTCACTGATAACCCTCCCCTTATGACACCATGCTCAGAAAACCCCCTTCCTTTAACGATGAGGAAAAGCTGCACACCAGCTTCGTGCTTTTGGCGTTTGAGCATATGTTGTACTGTGGTACATACTTGCTCTGCTTGCGCTGTCCTTGCGGAGATATCACTGTGCATCCCGGACCGTTGTGTTGCGCGGGCACATATATACTCCCAGCTTATGCATTCGTAATCTGAACTCTCCAGCTGTTCAATGTTTATTTATTTATTTATTTGAAAATACCTAACAGGCCCATTAGGCATTGTGTAAGGGGGACATAAAATCTATAAACTGCAATATATACATAAAATGTAAGGAAACAGGCAAAAAATACAAAGGTAATTAATATATGAACAAACAAAAGTTTACTACTCCTGTCCAGCTACTTTCGGGTTATGCTTCTACAGGCGAAAATGCAAAAGAGTTCTCGCTTCTTCGCAAAAACGCGTGGTCAACCGATCAATTACTAAATGCCACGTTCAGGCGCCATAGTCTATATAGATAGAGCAACTAAGAAACAAACCTTTAGCACTAAACTGCGTGATCGATGTCGAAATTTCTCCAACTGTTTGAATGCGCGATTGGAAATTGTGCAACTAATACAACTGCAAATTGAACATAATTGGTATGCGGTCACAATGCAAGGAAAAGAGGAAATAACCAAAACGGTTTTTTTCTTTTGCACGGAATCGTAGTCACCCGAACCGGTAAAATGTATGAATATTGGCGTTATCAGAGAAGAGCTAAAGCTTTCGGTTACCTCTATATCAGTAGCACACCGCACCTCACAGTAATTTTGAACGTTCGGTTACTCGTCAACTACAGACATTTTTCTTATTCCTCACCACACCGTAAGAAACCATTCACGTGACACGTAACTAAAAAATAATTCTCTATCTCTCTCTCTCTCTCTAGTTGCTTTGGGTATATTGAGTTCGTACGACGATGATGCGATCTCAGTGCAGTCATCAACTACAAGATCGCCTTCTCTGTGCTATATTGGTAGTCTCACTCTAATAAGTGAAAAGAAAAAAGAAAGAAACTAATAGGTATTAACTCCACTTAAACAGATTATGACGTGCGAAGACAGCTTGACATCTTCGCATGGCTTTGCTTGTGAGGTTAGCGTAGAAAGACGAGCACAGAGTTTGGCACATTGTTAAACGTCTTTAGTTGGTTTGGTTTTTGTGGAATGGAAAGGAAAAGAAAGGCTCTCATTAGCTCCAAGAACAGGTTAATGGCAATTAAAAACCGAAGCGCTTGTGCCTAATCGCTCGTTGACACCACGACCCACCGAGACCTGCGACAGCAGTCGAGAACACTTCGCAACTACAAACTCATTTCTTTTTCCCGTCGATGGCTTATTTAACTAGCACAAACCATGGCATGACATTAATTTCTTTTTCTTCTCCTTACATATAGTGCTCTGCCAGAGAAAAAGTAGGTTTGCTGGGCGAAACTCGCTCTCCCTGTAGTACCTAGTGGGGTGTGCGCGCAAGAAAAGCGTCTTAACACGTTCCGCTGCTCCCCTAGTCGCTCCGTTGCTCTTTCTTCGAGGCAGCGGCCCGAGAGGGAGAGAGATGTGGTTTTTATGTCTATTTCTCGAGGCTCCGAACGCAGTAGTCAGGGTGGCTGAGGCCGGCCTCGACGACACGTCGTCGCCGCAACGGGTGGCTGGCTGCGCTCCGGAAAATGCGTCGCCGCGCTTGGTTGAGCAAAGGTGACCGGGGCAGCAGCAAAGCTCCCATCATCCACCTCTGGGCGCACCTCGGACTGCTCGTTGCTCAACACAAGTGGGCCAGCTGTGCTCCAGGATACCCTCCTTGGGCGGAGGAAAGAACGTAGCTCAGCATTCGCTCGTTTGAAGCAGTTAAGAGGATAAGCGAAGGGAACGCACACCTCTTGGCGCATATAGTTAGATGTAGACGGAACGTGCGATCCCGTTTGCTTGTTTTCGTTATCGAATGCTGCGAAACAATTGGACAGTGTTTTTAGCGTGTCAGCGCTTCCACTTCCTGATTTCGCCGATATCTCATTCCGGTCCTCAAGCGTATTCTTCTGGCAGGTGGTCAATAGGTGCGCAAAAAAAAAAAAAAAAAAAAAAAAGAGATGTCAGGGAAACTATAGAAAGTAGGAGAATATATTATTATTTGTAGCTTTACCTATGGCAAGATAGCATTGAAACCAATTTCTCCCTGAAAGATAATAATAAACACTACGAGAAATACGGCGGTGCGGTTCAATTATTATGCACATGATAGAGCTTAGTGAATAAACGGTTAATTAACTACATCAACTAAACTTTTGACATTAGGGGATATCATTATATTGTTACGGGGTGGCAAGCCAATGAAAGGCTTCCTTGCCCGTAACACTGCCCGGGGCCACCGAGCGATCGTGCCGATCGGTGGATGAAGAAGGCAAAGCTGATCATATTTATGACATAACGATGATCTTGAGTGGATCGGTGAAGACAGAAGAGAAAGAAGGTAACGGTGTGCTTCCATGATGACCATGACCGATGAAGCCTGGCCCAGGAGGCTTTCGCTGAACCGGTCGCCAGGATCTGACGGCTGGGTCCCAGGCACGCATCAAACGGCACAGGCGGGGGCGATGTCTTCACGTGTATTCATCGGGTCGGTGGGTTCGTCTGGTCGGCGTCTCGGGTCGCGGTCGGATCTTTTGGTCAGGTCTTTCATGCGCAGTGCCTTGTGATGTGTCCTCGCGTGTTGGGTGCGTCTCGGGTCGGTGGGGTCTTAAGCTCTTAACGTCGGGCTACTTCTCTTTCTTCATGTCTTGTGGTTAGGGCGGGGGAAGAACGGTGATGTCGCGTCGGCAGGCGAGGGAGCAGCCAGGCGATGCGTCGTCCCAAGAACCCGCTGCCGACGGCGCAAGCAGACACAGGGCGCCGAAACTCCGGGCCAGGATGATTAGTGATGATGACGCACCCCGCACCTCCACCAAAATGTTACGGGGTGGCAAACCGACGAAAGGAGACAGAACATGACAGATAGCGATGGTAGATGACGTTTTATGCAAGATGACTTACCACTGCGAGCGCGCCTGCCCACGCCAGTGCCCACTTCTTCGTACTCGCCCGTAACAATATAAAGAAATTGAAAGCCGTCAACATAAGTCTCCTTATTAAATTTTCCTTTATC
The DNA here is from genome assembly GCF_055883805.1 of Amblyomma maculatum. Lineage (NCBI taxonomy): Eukaryota > Metazoa > Arthropoda > Arachnida > Ixodida > Ixodidae > Amblyomma > Amblyomma maculatum. Next base: position 4,746,029 of record NC_139352.1, on the reverse strand, counting down.
GGCAATGCAGTTCGAAATATTTAACGTCAAATATACGGACTTTTTAGCTCGGGAAGTTGGCTTTTCGCATTTTTTTTTTAATGGCGTTACTAGCGTTTTTATTTGTGAAAATACGGAAGCCATTTGTCTATTTTATGCCATAGAAGCTGTCAACTTTCCGCGACATACTACGCCTAATGACTGCATTTTAAAAATGGGCATTGCAAGAAGCCAACTTCGGGAATTAAATGCGTATTTCTGACGCTTAATAATTTCGAATTCCATTGCCGATAAAAAAAAAAAAAGATAAAACTGGACTCAGCTCCTATGTGGACAGGCTTAAAGTTCCTAATTTAATGTCGGCTCCTGAAACCAAAAGTAAAACAGTAGATTACTACTTAATTTTTGTTAATGATTTCATCAGTCACTGAGGTCTATCATGTACATAAATGTGCACCTTGCTGTAAATCCACCTGAGACAGCTCAGGTGTACCTCTAGCAGGGCTTAAAATAACAATTTGTAAACAGTTACAAAAAAAAAAAAAAACGTCCAGCATATTCGAGTTGAGAAGCCGTTACGAACCTTAAGGATAGAGTTATAAAGTAGGTTGACACAAGCTTGAAAATATAACGAGGTGTAACTACGTTTCGACTGGGGACCAGTGCTGATCAGAATGTTATACGATTTTTAATGCGTGAGAATCAGTAGGCTCATGCTGCAGAAAAGAATCTACAGAAGGTGCCTCCATAAAATTAAGTCGTCCGAATTTGACCTAACCTGGAGTATAACCTAATTTAAGTAAGGCCAACTCAATGGTGACCTCCAAATTTCGGTGCGCCACCCTTAAAAATTGGTCCGCCGGACCCCGAAATCTGACTTCGCTCGAATTTGACCAAACTTGGTGGTGCGCGAGGTAATTTGAGTATGGCCAATTAATTCAGTGGTGACTTCCAAATTTAGGACACGACTCCCCAAATTTGGCTCACCAGCAACCAAAATTTTACATCGTCGAATTTTGACCGAAATTCGTGTACAATGTAATCTGAATAACTTGAGTGAATTAACGCAAATGAAGCCCGAAGGTGAAGCAAAGAAGGGACAGGAAAGAGCGTTGACTGACAACTGAATTTTATTGAACGAAACTCGTACAATATATAGGAAGGCAGTGGAAAAGATAATCAGATGCCGTCAATGTCACATGGCGGTAAAGAGCCAAAAAGCGATAAAAACATAACAAGGTGATAAAGCTAAAAGTGTGCTGATTTCAACAAGAGATGAAAACAAAATGAAGAAGTTAAACTTGATGACAAAAACAGTAAAAGGAACATGGTGTAAAGAGCCAAAAAAACGGTAAAAGCTAAAAGTCAACTGAATTCGAAAATGGATGAAAACAAAGTGAAAAACGTTACACTTGAAGACATAAACAGTCAATGAAACATGGTGTAAAAAACCATAAAATAGATAAAACGTCGCTAGCAGGTAACAAGTATAAAACCGATAAAAACTGACGAATTGAAATTGTGGAAAAGATAAAAACTGATAGAAAGTGACCACTTTCCTGTCCCTTCATCGCTTCGCCTTCGGGCTTCTTTCGCGCTGTTTCACTCAATTCACAATGAACCAACTAGCCCAGCAAAAAGTTCTGCTTAATCTGAATAAGGTCGACTCAGCGGTGACTTCCAAATTTAGGTGAGCCATTCCGAAAATGTGGCATGTTTGCGCATCCTCTCCGCATCGGAGGCTACGTGCCTGCTTGAAATGTTATTTCACTCCAGTATTTATAAAGATGGAGGAAGGCTGAGTCAGAATGTGTAGGATGCAGAATACAGGCGACACTGTAGCTAGGCGAGGCCCGGAAGTGGGGCGAATGTTCACTGGTGGGCGCGGACAGGCTGCCTCACATAAAGGAAACATGGAGAAGGAGATATATGATTAGGAGATGCGGTGATTGTTGAGTGGATTGGTTTTTAGCCGTGGGTATTATTGAGCGGTACCACGACGTAAGAGTGTTATGTGGTAGTACTGCGTACTCGTACAGTTGTGGAAAAAGTGGTATACAACATGCACCCGGTGGCGGAAATCGTAAAACTGCATTGCAACGCCACCTAGCAAAATGTATCTGGGATTTAAATAGTCGTGGCTGTGCCCCATTTTATCGACATGTATGTGCCACTGCGCTTCGTCACATTGCATTTTAATGCAGCTTTCGCGCTTCATTTTGTATAGCACTTTTGCTCACGACTACACATATCGCTTAGTGGATGCAATGTCCTCTGTTTATGAGCTTTTCGAAAAATATGGCAATCATTGGGGACAACGGGAGCCTGTATCCACGCTGGGCCTCATTACGAAATCCCATTATTTAGATTGGGCCAGACGTTCAGTAATAGTCAACAACTCTGTTATTTTTTCGGCCTAGTTTGCTCATACTGTTTAAGACGTGTATTATAATGCCCATCTGTCTATCATAATTTCAATGGCACGCAGCATGAATAAAATGTTAGGAGCATATAAAATCTTATTGAATGCTCTTCACTGATTTCGCTTCGTTACAATTTCACGAAGGTATATCCGTCGCCAGACAAGGGCCATTTTTGTCACGGATTCAAAATTTTGCGCGCGGTTGTGAATCCACATGCGGGATGGCATGGACGCAGAAAAGTTTCTTCGTTCGATTCTCCATATTATTTGATTTCTAAGTACATTCACTTGCCATATACCGGTTGCTGCTTTCAAGCGGGTTCAAGCGCAGGATCCTTTCCAAGTATGCACACGACATGTCACGTAGCCGCTTGCCCGAGTCCCAGGGAAAGACTACCCTTTCCTTTTTCACTACTTTTCAGCGTTGCCACAAATTTTGCTGTCCACTTATTTTCGCTTTCCAGTGCCCTCAGAGTCGGTTCTTACCTAAATCCCTCCCCGGCCGAACGTGTCTGCGACGACTGGGAGGCCTGGCCGAGAGGTCTCCTGGAGCGCGCCTTCCATAGCGATCACCGAAGCAGTGGCCCGTCACGGGTGGTCATTAGGGTCACAAGGGCAGGAATCAAATAACAGCGTTTCAGTCGCGTTTCACCCAGATAACGCAGGGCGCCGAGGAATTTGCAAAATTATCCGCAGAACGAACATCGGGACACAGGAAAAGGAAACTAAGAAAGAAGGCCACGGACAGCGAGGAAAAAAAAAAAAATCGATGGCTGCTTTGTGGTGTCCGTGGGTTGCAGAAAACAAGAAGCGATGAGGAAGCTGCGTATTCGTTCACTGGGAGACAGCTATGCTGATTTCTGGCTGCGGTCAAGCAGGTACTCGCTTCTTATAAGGCCCACGCTGACTTCACTTAGCGCGTTTCTTATCACGCCGATAACAAAGTGTGACGCCAGGTATGAGCTTTAACATGGCTAAGCGCGGAATATCGTGGAGCAGTACTATGCAACGCTTCACAAAAACTTGGACGCTCGTTGTGTCGGTTTGTCTTCGGGCACGGCGACGCGTGCTCAATACAATTCCAACGGGCCCGGTTTAGACTCCGTGCTAACCCGAGAAAGCAAGCCCAACCTGTTCAAACACGCGTAGGTTGCCCTGCGACGCAGGTTTGCTCGAGGCAGCTATGAAAAGAGCAGAAAAAGCGGTCATTGTTGTTGTTTACCGAATTACATGTGGCACATATAGGCTACCCACACGAGGAATCGGCTAAGAATTGGGCAGCAGAGAGAAAGAGGTCATTCGTAAAGCTAACCCGAGCGTGAGACAGCAACGTCGTCGTCTTTATGCGCCGCCTGGAGTCAGGCGTCAAAACACGGTCACACATTCAAAATTAATACCACCTGTTCCGCTCTTTTGCACAAGTTTGTCAGAGGCGATGAAGAAACGACGCCCGAAACGCTGCTTGCAAGACTGGCAGTTAAGCACGTAAAAAACTAAAAAATAAATAACTGTTGTTGAATGCGGGTAAACTAAGTTTGAGGAGCGATAGCCGTTTTGCTTGATTTTACCTATACCACGTCTTCAGCTGACCTCATCGCGCGCACCTGCCACGTTATCTCTACATCAATGAGTATCTGTCACCATTTAAGGTCAGAGGTCATTAGTCATGATCAAGTGGTCAGGTAGTCGTGGGGTCATGAACTAGCTTACCATAACGTAATACACTGGACGAAACGTTTTCAAAGGCTAAGCCTCAGTTTGATCTTGGCTTAGCTTCAAGCTCACCCGCACGGAACTCCGCGATCCTCAGGTTTCTACATTAAAAAACCGGCTGCTGCTAAAAATAAGCGCATTTCTCATGCGGCATTGTAGGCATCCAGAAAACAAAATTGTACCTGTGAGCGCAATAATGCTAAATTATTCATCATTTACCAGCGATCAGCTCAATTTGCAAAACACTGCTTGATGTCGAAAATACGTGGGATATGTACTGAAGTTGGCTCCTTTAGGTAATCTTTAGATCTAAAAAGTTGTTTCGTATTTAATGTCCCAAATAAATAAAACAATAAATAAATAAATAAATAAATACAGCAATCACAAGGAAGAGGCACGTAAGCTTGTGCAACCTGTACGAATTGGAATGTGAAGCACCTGGCGTGTACACAAGTGAAATGGCCAAGGTCAAAAGTGAGTTATAAAGGCATAATGTGGAATGATGCCCGAGTTCGACCTCACGCTAAGCGTGCTTTGCACTGTGAACGCCTGACACGGCAGCCTTCGCTTCTTATGCGTCGTGAAACGACTGCGAAGTTGGTTACGGGAATGGTACCTAACGGAACACTACATTGTGGCAAGTCCAGTTCAGTCGTTCAGTCGTGTCCGACTCTTCGTGACCCTATGGACCATGTCACGCCACGCTTTCCGGTCTCTCACTATCTCCCTAACATCACATAACTTCATCTGCAGTGCCTCGAGGATGCCATCTAACCATCGCGTTCGCTGCCTACCCCTTCTCCGGCGACCCTCAACCTTTCCCAACATCAAATCTTTCTCCAGCGACTCCTCCCTTCTCATCAGATGACCAAAGTAGCTGAGCTTTAACTTTAGAATTTGACCCTCCAATGAGCAGTCAGGGTTTATGGTCGACAATATCGACTGATTTGATCTTCTGGCAGTCCAAGGAACTCTCAAGAGTCTTCGCCAGCACCACAATTCAAACGGGTCAATTCTTCGGCGGTCAGCCTTTTTCACAGTCCAACTCTCGCATCCATACATCACAACTGGAAAGACCATAGCACGAGTTATACGGATCTTGGTTGGCAGACTAATGTCTCTGCTCTGTACTAGGCGGTCAGGGCTAACCATTGCTCTCTTTCCCAGAAGCAGGCGTCTCCTAATTTCATGGCTGCAGTCTCCTTCCGAGGTAATCTTGGAGCCCAAGAACAGAAAATCTGTCACAGCTTCCACTTCTTGTCCATTGATGCTCCAGGACTTGATAGGGCAAGACGCCATGATCTTTGTCTTTTTAATGTTCAGTTTAAGCCCAAACTTCTCACTCTCTTCTTGTACGCGCATCAGAAGTCTCCTGAGTTCCACTTCACTTTCTGCCATTAAAGTGGTATCATCCGCATATCTAAGGTTGTTGATACGTTTTCCAGCAATCTTCACTCCAGCTGAAGACTCGTCCAGACCGGCCTTCCTCATGATGCACTCTGCATATAGGTTAAATAGGCAGGGCGACAGTATGCAGCCTTGCCTCACTCCTTTCTCGATCAGAAACCAATCAGTAAGACCATGCCCAGTTCTGACTGTGGCCTCTTGCCCTTCATACAGGTTCCTGAGGAGACAGATGACGTGAATTGGAACTCCCATCTCTTGGAGAGCTTGCCACAATCTGCTGTGATCTACGCAGTCAAACGCTTTTGCATAATCAATACAGCAGAAGTAGATGGGTTTCTGGAACTCTCTTGCTTTTTCCATGATCCAGCGAAGGTTAGCAATTTGGTCTCTAGTTCCTCTGCCCTTGCGAAACCCAGCTTGCACGTCCGGAAGCTCCCGATCCACATACTGCTGCAGCCTACCTTGGCAAGTACTAGCGGAGTATTATCCGCATTTGTGGGTTATTACATGGGGTTGTTTAGTTGTACTCCTGGTGCACGACATTCCGGCGTTACTGAGCTTTTCACATGCCACAAGGTGGATTTATCAGAAAATGATTGTTATTAGCAGTATTTTCACGTGGAAGGAGATGGAACAGTCGATGAATTTGCCTCTCTCGAAAACGCCTGGTCCTAATGGGGTTTCGTGCGAGTTTTAAAAAGCCTCCAAATCTATTCTCACTTCTATCCTGTTAGAAATCTTCGCGATGCGTTTTTTATTTAGAGGCATTTTCTGAATTTTTTTTCTTTTACTAAATGTCGCACAGTTTTAATTGAGAGGAGAACTGATAAAGAATAGAACTTCACTCAGTGGAAGGCCAGCGCAGGCTCCCATTACTGTAAAAAAAAAAAAAAAAATGCTGATTACAAAATGTTTGCTCAAATTTTGCAATATCAACTTGAATTCCTAGTGTAGGTTTTCAATGCCCCTCACCAAGAGTGCCGCTTGAGGGGCGGCACTATTCAGAGTAATGCACTACATACGTTGCTCAAGTCATGCTCCTGCTCCCATGATCAGGTTGCCATGCTTCAGATCAATCTTGCGAAGGCATTTGACCGTGTTCGATACTCATTTCTGTTTTGTTTGCTAGAGAAAGCGAATTCTGTGTTTATAGTTCACGAAATGGGGTGCTACATAAACAATTAAACTCGTTTGATTGTCACTGGTTATCTCCGTGCCAATCAGCTCGTCCGTGAAGCAATGTTGTCCGATGCTGCTTTTTGCTGCTTATCTGGAGCCGCGTTGTTTCAGTGGTCTGCGTAAAATCTATGACTGCCCTGTTCTGGGTAATAAGGACCAAGTGCTGTAATGAATCTGTAGCCATTGTGGTTTACGAGGGAAAACGCCGACGGTGACGCCGACGCGAAGCGCAGGAACGGGCGCCAAGGAGCTGCGCTCTAAACCTAGTGATAGAGCGAAAGCTGCGAGTGTTGCAGCGATAGCATCTTGACCACCCACTTTTTCAATCTGCGGTTTTTCATTATTTTTATTAATAGATATAGTTGGTTGGTTGATTGATTGAATGTCCTTTATTGAATGGGAAGGCTCATGGCCATGGATGGGGGTAAAGGGAGTAGACACAATCTTCATTGTTTGCACAGGTCGTCACTCAAATCACATTGCTCTGACCAGGCCACCAAGGGAGCCATACTTGGCAAATATCATTTGTGTGTCAGCATCAGTTTCTAGAAGGGAACGGTAGTCCAGGCGGTAGTTTTTGATCTCGGAGTGTCCAGTAGAAAAAGCAGGGTAATCCCACAGTAGAGGAGATATGCCGCCACGCGTTAGAGTCGTACAGTGGGGGCACACAATAACTTTCACTCCCACCTTCCTCCCTTCCTTACGGCACTTTTAATGTGTCCACATAAACAAGTGTGACAGATACTGCCCATTTCCCTTCCTGTGAACCAACTATAATTCATGCGCTTACACGCCGCGTATTATATATAGTTGGTTCGCAGGAAGTGAAAGGCGCAGCATCTGCCACACTTGTATCTGTGGACACCTGAACCCCGCCGCCTGCGGAGCTGGTCACGAAGGGCAACGGCGATGCCGACGCGAAACGCAGGACCGGGCGCCAAAGAGCTGCGCTCTAAAACAGTGCAGTGGTATAACGCAGAGGGCAGCGAAGCTTTTGCCACGGCCTGCAATCGAAACCCATTAGAGACGAAGTATTTTTTCTGTCGCCGCTCACAAAGGTCAGAGGTGAAACCGGCTTCAGAGCCACAAGTGTGCGCTTTTTGCAAGGATGTGTGTAATGTAGTGCCACTGCACTAAAGCTAGAAGTATGTAGATATTTGCAAAGCAGGCCCCAGTCTCTCGCAACAGTAACTCGCATGTAACGTGCGATCAACCCGTTAGCCGTGTATCGGTTACGTGCAATGCTATGACTGTTGGTTTTAAATCGTGGTCCGTACTCAAAACTCGTGTGCCTGTAATACTTCTCATTGGGGGCCGCTTACCGACAGGCCTGACGGCTCGTACAAAGTGGCCTCCTGGAAAGGTTATGCCACTCTCTGCCACAGCGCGGAGTTCTTCGAGTCGTTTAGTACAGTGGTTCCGGTGAATGCTTAAAGTGTGAATAAAACGGGGGTTATCCCCTGCTTTATTCAAGATTATGGGACTGCGAAATGGTGAGATTCTCTAGCATGGTGTTAGAATAGTTACATCCACGCTCTCCGCTATAGGAACAAATGGTGATAATCAACGGCTTGATATTAGTAACAATGGGGAGATTACCTGAGGCAGCAACTTTGATATTAGTAACAATGGGGAGATTACCTGAGGCAGCAACTTTTCAACTCAAAATGCGATAAGGTGAACGGGAATATCTGAAGGAAATGTACATTGCGGTACTCAATAGGTGAAAGATAGGTGACAGCGATTGCATTGCACAGAAGGAAAGAACAAAACGCATAGTATTAAATTAACCTTCGGAGTGACCGCCCTGCAGGAAGGTCTCTAAGACATCGAAGTAAAAGTCCAGATCAAAACTGGCGACTGGCGAACGTCAAGGTTTCAGGATAGAGCATACGGTCAATGAAAAAAAGCAAAAGCAAAAAAAAAAAAAAAAAAAAGGAACCAGGCGGTTGCTACCGGGTGCAAAGAAATCAGCTTCTGAGGTTTATTGTGGCAGAAATTTGTAAGGAACGGGCATAGTTTAAGCGGTTATACCTTGTGCGGACCTCCGGGCAGTCGGGGCGCTCCTGGAAAAGTCCTCGGCACGGACAATGTAATCTCGCTTTCGGCGTCTCTGACGGACATCGCGAAAAAGAATAACAAAACCGAACACGCAACCGACAACGTCGGCCGTGCAACAACCGGAACCGAAAAGCACAGAGGTCCGGCGTGCGATGCGAGGGCGGGGCGGGGGGTGCTGCAAAATGCCGCTGCAGTCATTGTCGTCGCTGTGGCGTCGATTGACGCCGAGTGCGGCGTGAAATCGAGGTCGTGTGGCACGGAGAGATAGGCGAATGTGCTTTGCTTCGGCCAGGTGTGAATGGGCGTTAAGCAGGAACGAAAAAAGCCGGCCTGATAGCAGAAGGAACGCGAAATATGGGCGTTTTTTCGAGTTGCGTGGTTTGAATCGGAAGTGAATTCTCGGCGCGTCCATTTTAACTCCATATTCGTTTTTTCTTTCTCCTTTGTGATGCTGTTGTCCCGTAGTCGCGCATGTGGTGTTCGGGGCCTATCAGATTACAGGGCTCCATTGACCTGTCTCGCAAAGTGGCCGCAAAGGGGTGGCTCTGGTCCTCGATGAAAGGTCGACCAGCCCATTTGGTACAGGTATTCTTCGCACATTTTACTTTCTTCTTTTTTGACCCGAAATGCTACAGCACCTGTAGGACGCCAGTGTTCAGTCGGAACGGCAATGGGGTGAGTGGAAACACGCCTCTGTGTCAGAAGTTTTTTCAACCTTCCAGTCACTTCTTTCTTTCTGCGTATTTCAACCAGCTCTGCCCCTCAGCCTGCTTTTAAGAAAATCGGAGCGCCAGACAGCGAAGGGCATGTTGAAGTTAAGCTTGCCTAACCCTTAAGTGGTGATGGAATGCGGTCTGTGTTCAGCGCGCCAGTGCCCTCGTTGCGTGTCGTTTACGATAGTGTTTTATTTCATCCTGGCCAATGCCCCAGCCTGATTCCCTGTTCCGATGCTCTGCACACCTTGAACGCTTCAGAATTATGACGGCTAGTGAAATTTCGCCAGCCCGGGAATCGCGAATAAAAGGGACGCCGGTCTGCCGGTGACAAGAATGACAAAAATATTCACTCCAGAGAGAAGGTCTCTATGAATTCTGTGAAGACCATAAAACGAATGGATGATGAAAATTACGGAGGCGTTATAAAGACACAAAGGAAAACTGTGCGAACAGCAGGGGAAAAACTTTTCAAATACTTCCGGACAGGCGCTCAAGCTCGCTAGCAGCGATTAAACAAAATGTCAAGTAAAAGAAAAAAAAAAGGAAAAAGCGACACTGTGGGTTAAGAACAACTTCACTCCTAATACTTAGACTGGAGAAACAAGTCTAAGAAAAAGAAATTGCACAACACAAATATTGCAAGTTAAAGGCGGTTGATTCTCTCTCTCTTACCTATAGTATTGGCGGGCAAACATTGGACACTTAACACAAAATACACTATAGTCAATCTTCGGTATAAAAAACAGACGCATATTTTGCCTTCGGGGTTTCAAGCGCGATAGTTCAGGCACAGTTAAGCTTCCTGTGCTCGGCACTGACTACATGTTGGGTGAAATATTTAATTAGCTCAATTTAACGTGTGTCAAAAGAGGGTCTTGCATCAAAACCGGCTGCTTCGCCGGCCCCTGTAAAGCGTGCTTTTTCTCAGAACACCAAGAGCGCCGCAGGAGCACTTCGCTGCACAGGCACTGCGATGACGAGAAAAGCCCGCTTACGTGTAACCCACTAAGCGCGCGTGGAGGCTTTTCCGTTCGACTGAGAAGCAATGTGGCAGAGACATGCACTTCAGCGATGAAGAAGGACGGACGATCTGTGCGACGCGGTGATAAAGGCGTTGCGTTGCAGTGCGTGTAGTCGGGGAACCAAATACCAGCTGCAGCGCCCGCATTTACACATGAGGGAAGTCATGTCAATCGATGTTTACGAACCCCTAGGGGTCTAAATTTATCCTAAGCCCCCATGAAGCTCAGTGACGTAAAACCCAGTTACCGTACTATACCACACCGTAGCATGCCATAACATGCCACACTTTAGCCCCACCATATCATTCCATACATACGTACCATACTATGGTACGTATGTATGGTACGTATGGTATTATACCGTACCATGCCGCATCATATGACACAGCATGGACAGTATGAAGGATCATTTCGGAAGGAAGCAGGACGGGAAGATTTGCGATTACCGCTAGGACTGCCAGGATCTACTGTTACTACTAACTCTATTACTACCCTTCTACTACCACCAACTGCATCTTTTACTCCATAAGTTTCGAAAGAGCAAAACGCAATGTGCACGTCTACTCGGCTGCGTAAGTGCGCTGTGAAAACCTTAGGTGTCCGAAATTGATTCGAAGCGCTCCACTACGCTCCATCTCGCTTTGGGATCGCCAAACCCAGTCGAAAAAGAACAAAACCACAGAATCTTGCCGAAAATGCGACAAAGTATTCTTAAGTACCTTATACCATAATGTTACGACTACATTTATCACTGCTACTGTTGCTACTACTACTATCGCTAGCATTGTTACCAATACTACTGCAGTAGAATTGCTAATACTGCTATTGCTGAAACTAGTACCTCCAATAACTACTACTGTTACTGCTGCTAGTACACTACTATTCTTAAGTCTACTGGTGCTGCAGTAGGCGCCATTACTGCCCCTGCATCTGTTACTACTGCTTATCGATGCCGATTGTCAGCAGTTCCCATAATGTTTGTTATTATACTGGTAAGAAAGTAAGAAAGAAAGTGGAAGTAAGAAAGGACTGCGGCCTCAGTACAGTCACCACGATAACAAGTGCCACTGGTATATTTGAAGCCTTACTGCCATAGTGATTAGTATGATCACTTAAATTATCGTAATTTGTAAACTTAACTGGTACCGCACCGCTTCAGTTATGCGTGTTCGTCCACCGAAGCTCCGCATTTACTTTGTTCAGAACAACCATTGCAACGGCTGCAGCCAAGAACCCTGCATGCTGAACATATCCCGTATATTTCCCTACATATGTTCCCTTTGCTGGAAACTTATGGTCGTATAAGTGACGACCAAATGAAGAATGTCGCAGAATGTTCTAATCCGCAAGAGCAGCTTGTGCTGTCACCTTTTATTGTGCCAATAATGCAGGCTCTCTAGTGTTATCGGATGAGGGTGAAACATAAAAAAAACATATCATTACCATTCAGACGCTCTAGTGATCATTACAATTCCACTCACTATACAGCATTTGGAGGAGCAAAATGGGGAGCATGCAGAGAGTGAGAGTTGAGCCCGTTGCTCTTGGCTTGAACGGAAAAATTAAAGCCTGTTTTTGCAGCGAGCTAAACTCTTGCAATGATACTAACAACTTATTAACATGATGGTAGTTCTGTTGGCAGAGATGTAAGCCGTAAACAGAGCCTCCATTTGTGTGGTATGAATGCGTCGGTACTTGTACGGCGTTTGTCACAAGTCTCCGGACCACACGGTGTGCTTTAGAGCCGCAAAGTCTAGCACTCGTGGCTTCGAAAGGGTCGTACAAAGGTTTTTCCTTTTCGACCTAAAAGAGTAGCTGGCTGAAGACTTTTGAAGAGGGGTTCACGCGGTCCTAACCTTACGTGATTTGCTTACTCGCCTTCGTGAAACTTTGCGTGAAAAGTATGACCTCTCCTCGATGCAAATATCTCGTAGCGTAGAGGAACGTTGGAAGTATAGGAACTTGTCTACCATCCTATAGGTGAAAGGCTACCAAAAATTGCAGTCGGTACTTGCTAAGGGCCCCCATTCGCAAAAACAAACAAAAAAAGCGCAACGCTGTCTTCAGAAAAGCCTTCTCAGTTTGCGACCGGGGAGGGAGCACTTTACCGCCCACGTGCAGGAAGTGTTTTCTTGTAATGCAACACAATCTGGGGCCATTCTATTTTTGCCTCCTGACTTCAAAATCTTTGCAACAATGCCTAAAAGATAAAGGAAACAAGAACGACGGTGGCTGTTTTCCTTTCGGAAGCGAAGCAGTGAAAGCCCTGCGCTGAGCGAACAGGATGCAATGGCGGCACGTCGACGACTGACAAGTGGGCACGCGTCCATACCGATACGGGAAACGCACATCTGGCGGGACGTGACGCGGTGAGAGGTCAGGAGGAAAACGGGCGCACTGTCGGTTCGCTAATAATATTATTATATGTCCACGAAAAGGAGAACAGGAAAGCGGAGAGCCTTTCAAACCTGACACTGCGTTTATTTTTGGCTCAATTTGGACCTCGTCATGTGACGACGAATCACCCGTAAATGAAAAACGGCTAGATATTTTCACTGTAGCGCCTGTCTGTGGCTAAAAAGGAAAAAAAAAAACAAAAAGGAAAGGAGGAGAGTATGTGAGCTCAGCCCATTTTAGATTTGTTCCTGACTATTTTGCGTAATTCGACTAGTCTAACTTGTGGTCCTGTTATGCCACAGATACTAGCATATGAATGGAACGGGGAAACGTTCGGCAGTTAAGGGTGCCGGCATACTGTTTACTATTTTTTTTTTTTTGCGCTACTGTCTAAGTGGTACGCTGAAATACTAATACGATAAGCCGGTTGATTTGCCCGAATAGGCACGTGCTGTTTGAAAGACAAACATACCTGCCTCAATTGAAGCTCATTCATTAAGCCTGCTCACACAAGTAAGAGATGTCAGTTAAGGGAGGTTTTGCCATGACTAATGAAGAAGCTGGAAGGGCTTCCCCAAAGACTTGCTCAACGGCTTCCTCAAGGGCTTAACCAAGGGTTTCCACAAGGACTGCCCCTTTTTCGGCGATAGGTGGCATCTCGTAGGTGCACCTGGGTGTTATAATGCCACAAGTGGCATATTGTAACTTAATAACAGCATCTGTAAAAGGCACGTTTTCCAGTTGGCGTCGGCGGGGGCTTAACATCGGCCGTCGCTGACTGGTCAGGATGTAGTGGTCTACCACATGACGTTACTGTAGCACGGCACGTTTTCAGGCATGCTGCAGATTACAACATGTCGGTCGTGGCACGACAGAAAAGTCGGAATAAACACGGCGACACAACAGAAACAGAACGACGTGATGACATGACGATGACATATGTTTTAATGGTCAGCGGACCTAGCGCGAGCGCTCCGCCCCGCGTCACTGCCCGCTTCACCGTCTTCGTAGCATGACCCGGGGCCACCGAGTGATCGTCCCGATCGATTGCTTGTAATCCAATGATGTGACAAATGAGCACAGGCTGAGGACTTGTTGATGAAATGCTTGCCAACACAATGAATGCGAAGATGGGATGAATACTTGCCCCGCAGCATCAGGTCCAATGTTCACCGTTTGCCGAAGGCCAAGACCTATAGACACGCGGGACGACTTGGGCGGGGGTGCTGTCGTCGCTCGAGTGGTCGTGAGGTCGCTTCGTCGCGGGGTCGGTCGGGTCGGCTTTGAGCTCTTCCTGGTCGTCGTGTGCTGTGGTCAGGGCTGGGGATGGGGCTGGGGAGAGCGGCTGGTCGGGTCTGTGCAGAAAGGGCTGGGGCAGAGCTGTGCGGCGATCTCCAATAGGTATTCGGCTCACGGCCCCGGCGTACGATTGGCGTTGATGACAAGCGATGGAACACGGCGACACAACAGAAACAGAACGACGTGATGGCATGATGATGAAATATGCTTTAATGGCCAGCGGGCCTAGCGCGAGCGCTCCGCCCCGCGTCACTGCCGGCTTCGTCGTCTTCGCAGCAAAATATATACAACGAACACGAGCGGTTCGTGCCCAGCTGTTTGCGGTAGAGTCGTTCTCAGCAAAAAGAATGAAGTGGGAAAAAAATTGAGAGCATTACTTCTGTCGCCGAATGTGCATAGAATAAGCCGGAAGCCAGTTTAGCCTGCAATGTTTTTCAGCTTTCTCCAATATGCACCACGGCAGACGTGGTCTACGGCATTGGTGAGGAGTTATGAATAATGAGTCCGTGTTTCATGCTGCGTTCATCCTACAGTGTCATGATCCAATCAAATTGTCAAGCATAATCACGGCTGAGGGCACTCACCAATGGTACATCAAGACGAAATAATAAAAAGAAAGCTAGAAAAATTTTAATTTTCAACGAAGGAAGTTCACGAATACATTCCAGAAATGAGATCGCCTCTACCTATCCTCGATCGCTTACACCAAGAATGGCTCAAAATGGCCGTTATTTCCTTCATGTCGAGAAAGCAGTGCATGCTACATACTATTCCTGGCCATTCATCATTACGAATGACCTACGTCGCGGGACTGCGGAAGAGAAGAGTTTGCTGCATATTGCTTGCTCACTCTTCATTCACCCCCTGAAGAAGGCACCGAGCTATTCCCTAAATGCGGAGGTTTATTCTTTTAAACCTTTGGTTATTGTGACAGTTTCCTTTAATGTGACAAACACAACAAGACGGAATTACGCATGGCGCCACTGAATTAGACATAAGATACGATGTCCTCAAAAAAAAAAAAAAAGAAAAGAAAGCACGCTTTTACTGAGAAATACACCAGCTGTGCGATGTCAGTGCACGTTAAAGAACCCCAGGTGGTCGAAATTTGCGAAGTCCTCCACTACGGCGTCTCTCATAGCCCGAGTCGCTTTGGGACGTTAAACCCAGAAACTAAACCAAACCAGAGAGGAGTCATAATGTTCATCGTTCTTTCAGAAGAGCAGGTACAGGGCAGCCTACTTTCCTCGCAGCTGCTTTCGAACAAAAGTCAGTTGTACGATTCCTCAGGAAGCAGAATGCATGCCGACTATATTATTTCCCTTCTCTCTATCTTGGTGTAGATTTGCACATTAAGGAAGCTGGGGACGCTTGTTTACGGTACTCGTCCGGCATATACGATTGATATCGTAAGCACCACCTTGCCAGAACTTGCGATAAGCGTGGACGCACGCGCTAGAAACTCCAGTCGTTTCTCGCCGCCATCGCCTCGCTCGGTCTCAGTAGCTGCTTTCCATTCTTAAACTTTCCTTCCATTGCCCTTTTCAAAACCACGCTAAGGGAGGAGCGTTTTCCTCCGACGGTGTAAGAGCCAGGTTCGTGCGTAAAGACAAGAGCGGTCTGCTCCAAACACATAACAAGAAAGAAAAGTAAAAAGTCTATTCCCTTCCATGTGGACATAGCCACGCTGCTGCAAGAGCTTGTCATCGGGGACGCCTCTCAGCTGACATCCGCTGCGTTTTTTTTTTTTTTTTTCAAACTATGGGGGCTCATACGCTGTAATAAACGGGCCCTTATGAACTGCTGAGACAGCTTATGCTCTTCAGAGACGCTTTGCCTTCAAGTACAGAAGAGCCGGCGCCCTCTGGCGGTTGTCTTATATATAGGAGACTAACACGAACACTTGAATCGCACAGCCATTGCGCTTCAGCTTGAAGGGTTGTCTTCCTCGCAGATGCTGATGAGGAGCAGCACATACAACTTTAGCCTTCTCCCCCCTTGTTCGCCGCTCTGGGGTGCACGGTCCAGTTCAGGGTTGTGACGAGCGAGGAAGGAAGTTGGACGACGTCCCGTGACGGCTCAGGCGAGGGCCATCGCCGTGCTGGGAAGCTGAGACGTCGTGCACTTGGCGTGCGCCACTCAGAGCTTCCCCGTGGGGTCTCTCCAGTTAATATGGACGCGGCTTGCGCCCACCGCTCCGGTAAATAAAGTATGCGACAACGAGCGCGTCGTCGGTAACGTTGACTAGAGTCGAGAGTGACAGGGGGGATGACCCCTCCTGAGATTCACCCCAGAACCTATCGGCCACCGTTCCCCCATACAGGTCGAGAACAAAAGAGAAATAGGAGGATGAGAAAGAATGTTTGGGTACTTGAAGCGGTGGGAAAAAAAAATAGAAGGGTCCAACGCTGCTGAATCAAATATTGAGCGAAAGCATTAGCTGCGGGTGACCAAGCGTTATTCTCTTCTTCTTCTTCCTCAGAGAACACAAATAAAGCCCCGCTTTAACCTAGCCGTATGAACATGCCTTAGTGGCCTATAGGGGCAACGTGAATGCCAGGGTCCATAGCAGGCTGATTCTGACATAACCGTCCCATGTCAAACGAGAGACCCAAGTTGGCAGCTCTTGCCAGCCCGTGCGTCACGTGGGGTGTGACGTCACAGCGTCACGTGGGTAAGACGTGGCTACCGCCGCGTTACGCCGACCGCTTGAGTTGGTAGCCCAGCTCTCATCCTAGTGTCACGTGGGGTGTGACGTCACAGCGTCAAGTGGGTAAGACGTGGCTACCGCAGCGCTAAGCTGAAGTCTCGAAACCTAGAAGAGTATTGGTTTCGCAATAAAAATGAAATTGTCGGACGGGCTTAGGGCCGGCAGATGCCGCGAGATGGACACGACACCTCTTCAGCGGTGGCCTTCTGGCATAGCTGCAACGCCGCCGCCGAAGCCGGAAAGAGCTGCCGCTGTTCATCACCATGCGTCGGCCGTGCGCTCATGCTCACAAAAACGGAAGCGGGAAATTAACGGTCTACGACTACGGCGGAGGGAGGGGGGTCCCCGGTGCCGGTCGGCCGACCGGCTTACAACGGGAAGCGGCCTTTCCTGCTCGGAAAGAAGCAATCGGGCCAGGCGAAGAGGTAGCGGCGGTGTTAGCCTCCGCCGCCACAAGCACCGTCCAGTACGCACGCACACCCGGCTGTACCAAAGCAGGCGCTGGAGGAAGCCGCGCGTTCCTCGTGCGCCGGTCGCTCTGCTATTGAACTTGGCCGAGGAAGGACCTTCCTCCTCATCGTTGGCGGCGGGGAATTGAAAATAGAACGAGGAAGGGTCCCGCGTCGGCCGGCAGCTCAGGTGCTGCCCTTCCACGGCCGCGGAGACCCAACAACGACGGCTCGCTGCGGCTGATGGCCGCCCGGTGTCCCATAGTGGCGCGCCGCGGCCGATAGTGGTCCTGTACGTATGAATGCGTGTGTTACAAACTAAGAGGACTTGTGCCACAGTGCTTTGCAGTTCTTTACAGTCCTCGTGCTCGATCGTATATTACCCACCTGGGAACCAAAAAAACCTTTACATTCGCTGCTGGTTCCGCCGGGGCTTCTTGATTTATTTCACAGAGTTCCGCGGTACGTGCTTCGGCATCAGACGGTTTTGGGTCACCTCGACATTTTTCTTGTCACGTGCGTGGGGCGTTCAGCGCGATCTGCATACCTAAGCGTCTTGCATTGTACGCGGGCGGGGAAGAACGGGAGTACGGAAAGGAGAGACGGTTTGAAGGTGTAACCGCAGTGAAGGTTGTCCTGAAGTAAACGCGGAACTCTGCTGGGATCCCTTGCATGCTGAGGAGTGCGGACGGTGCGGAAGGTTGCTAATGGAGACGCGGGGAGGGAAGGTGTACGGCGTAAGGCCTCGGCTGAAGAATGTCTCTACGAAGACATCTCATTAAATAGCATATGCGCGTTGTTTCGTTCATGTATACTAGCTGTCGATATAGGTGGCACGATAGACTAGAATATCACCTCCTATAGGGCAGGCGAGCATAGCGGAGCGAAAATAGGCGACGAGGTCCGTGCGATCTAGTTGTGGTCGTATAGCCCGTCGAATACAGAGGCGCGAGCAGCAAAGTTAAGCAGGTAGCATTCAATTAGCTGTTCTACCCGAATGAAGGGGCATAATAAAGAGAGACATGAGATTGCTCAGCAAGCTCCGCAGTTCTACCTCTAATGAAGCCTTCGTAAAGTATGCTGTGCCTTTATTAGCACTCACTAATTGCTCAGTGTCACACAGGTGCGAAACAGATTGCTGCATACACGCTACTTTGGCCAAAAATTTACCACCATGCACGTTTCAAGACTTTGGGTGAGAGCATGTTCAATGCCAAACGCACTGGGCTTCTCTGTCACCGCCAGCGACATTCCGCCGTTATCACTTCTTTGAACAAACTGTCATTCATTTAACTAGACCATAGTTTTACTTAAGTATCTGTCCTCTCCTACAATTTTACGGCGATGGGGTAGTTCAAGCGCTTCTCGCAAAGTGGGGCAGTTAGGCAAACGCAGATATTTCTTTGTCCTTTTTCTTACAAAACTAATACTGCAATGCTTTATAATAATTAGCTTTGCAACATTTGCGCAATTACCAATCATAAAAGAAAAAACTGCTGCTTATCAACAGGCCTAAAAAGGCATAGCGATAACGATTAAGCCCCTTGCCTGACGTCACCACGGATGCGAAACATTCTCGAGAGAGAGCCGATTTCCTGGGCCCAGATAACACCTATTCAGTTATCCGGATAACTAAACAACGTTCTCATTCTCCAGCTGGTCAGAGCGAAAGTTTTCTCTTTGAATGCCGGTTCGCCCTGGACAGCTCAACACATCTTTATCTCTGTAAATTTGAGTATCAAAATCAGTAGCGCTGAAGCCCGCACGAGCGATTTGCTCCTACAGCTTCTCGACATTTGATATATCATAGCAGCTTTAGATGGTAGTTTTACTTTTAAGGGATGAACGCAGCAGAGCTGACAGTGGCAATATTGTAGAAAAGTGACAGTACAGCCGAGAAGCCCAAGCGTCCATTGTTCTTTACATGCACCCCGCTGAACTGAAGGCTAATGACGCAAACGATAACTTATTCCTAAAGTAAACACTGAGAGGAGTATGCACTAGAAAAACTAGCCTAGGTGTATTTAACAACGCGGACGATGCTTTTTTCGGCAAATAGCGGAACCGATTGACCTAACAAGGCGCACAAACTCGCGTACTCACACACGACTTGTTTTCTCAGCGGTTCTTAAAAGAGAAGCGGAAAGTAATTTGTACAGCGAATCGAACAACAAACAAATCAAAGGAGGCAATCGCTCATTTTCCATGATCGAGCACCCTCTGGCTAACCTGCCATCGCTAGTGAAAAAAAAAAAAAAAAAAAAAAATACCCGACGGTAGCGCGGCGAAGGTTAAGCGGGGCTTCTCGACGGTGCATCGCCATTGTGAATGCATTATATGAAAGAGTTTTGTGAGCGCGACGCGCTAAAAACGCTAGAGGGAAGAAGAGCGCGTCATTGTTTTGCGACGTCGAATCGGGGTCGATCATCGCCGAGGACTGAAGACGGTTACGATGAAAGATGGGGAAGATGGGGGGGTGAGAAGACCAGTTCTTGATGCGCGCACTGGGACGCTTCTCCGCTTGTTCTTCTCATGCTGGTGGCCGTTTCCGCGTTGCCTGCTGGGGTGCCGCACAGCTGATGCCGCTGCCCGTGATTGCTTTTGTCGTTATATTCTCGCCAGACGAGGCAAGGTCTGGCTGGCCTTGTCAGAATTCGTTTCTTCTTCATCTTCTTCTGCCTCCGGGCGGGGGGCTGTAAAGTAGTCCAGCAATGATGACCTTCCCTTCAGCCGAGGCAATCTCCGTGAATGCGGGGGTGAAAGTCTATGCTTTTCAGACTATAGGAGAGAAGGACAGTCCCACCGGGAAGCGGAAGGTCGCGCCACCTATGCCGTCGCCGTTTGTCGGGCGTTGTATACACTCGTTGGCGTCGCATATCTCAAATAGTTCTCAGTGCTGCGGCGACCTCCCATGTCATTGCAGGAAGATTTTTATAGAGCGGCTGTCTGTCTGTGCGGAGTTCTCGTATTTGAGTGGCCAAGTCACGGGAGGGCATCATCTGCCCTGGGCGTGGTTTGAGACCCACTGGCAGCTGCTCGTTGAAACTGATATTTAGGCTGCTATTTGCGAATATTTACTCGAGACAACAGAAACCGTTAGCGAGGGACCGCTTCTGGTTGCTTTGTTGTTGAGGAAAAATTCGCTACATCCACCACCGTGACATAGAAAGTTGAGGAGGAGAGAATTTATTTGGACCAGAATAGGCCGTGACTGTTCAGCACAGTGTGAAGGTGATGGCGAAAATGTTTAATTGACAGTTTAGAAGAGATATTAATGTGGGTGGGGTCCTACATCGAAATCAAAATCGGGGAAGAAAATTCCCCTCCATCGAAATTGAAATCACAGAAGGCAAGTTCGCACTGAGCTTCACGCTTTTAGAAATTGCAGCATTTTGCTCCGAGGATCTTGTGTGGTGGTTATATTTGCTATTTTCAGAATAATCCAGAGCTAAATACCTGATGGCCTCATAGCGTTATCGCATCTCGTAGGATCATACCACGGCTGACTCATTTTCTCTTACTGCGCCTCTGGAAGCCCGTGGTATAAACTGCTGACACACACACACAAGCGGAGTTTATGCAATAGCGGTCATTTTTGGTCGGCCATTGTAGCGGGAACTTGTTGCGATTGGAAAGCGGCTGTTCGATACCTGCGGCGTGAACAGCGGAGATGAGGAAGACCCGTTTCGCGTCTAAGTGGTAACTTTTGCCAACACGTCATGAGGGAGGATAGTAGAGGGGAGTAAATAAATAAACCATCCAAGGGAATTGCTAGCCTTTTAGAAATATGTTGAAATACACATATGCCCTTCACTTCAGGTACCGTCATTGCAGAGCTGAAGAAAAAGCCATGTCGGCTTCCGGTACCGTGTCTGTTAAGGTACAAATGATAGCTTCCGGTATGGAAAGAAATAGGTATGCAACCAGGGGTCCGGCAAAGCGTTCGGCCACAGAGCATCGCATTCTATATCTGGGTCGGGCGAAATGGCGAGCTTTAAGCGAGCCGCATTCTGAATGATAGTCCATTAGCGAGAGCGCGCAAGCGTCGCAGAAATGCATATCGCGCAGCGGTACGCGGGCTCTGATATCTCCAGGTCACAGAGGACGACTGCGGGGTCGTTGTCAGCGACTCGCGCACGGCCGCAAAGAACTACGCCAAGGCGAGAATATTCGTGGTAGCATGCCGAATAATTAAGAACCGGAAACGCTTCACGAGACAACAAGGTCGAGCTAGTTTGGTTCCACGCGTACATGGAGGACGTCTCTCCGCACCTGCCCAACCTCAACCAAGTCTTATTCCGTCTCATGAGGTCTCGCAAACCGCGCTAGAGAGAAATGGGGGGAAGAGAGCGGGAGAGACAGGCGGACGGGATTTTATACCGCTGTCACAAGGGCACATCGCATCTCGATCAAGCCGATCGAAATCGAGCTCAATGCGAATCGGAGTTTCTACAGGGCGAATTCAACTGCGATCCTTCTCTACCTCCTCGACCACGGTCGAGCTGTCGTTGCTACCCTCGTTCGCAGACATGAACCAGATATATACCAAATAAAAGTAAAGATCACTCCAACTATTTATTATAAAACATAAAATTAAAAAAAAAACAGATAACTTTGTCTTTAAATTCATTTGATTTGAACTGCAAAGCTGTGCTCAAACACTCGACACCACGTGTGCGGTTTGCAGTGGTAAACAAACGGGCGGCTTCGACCACGCTTGCCGGTTCCCGCATGCGCTAGTCGCCTGATGTCCTACCTGCGTGCAAAATGGATGGCAACTGCTGCTCGCCCGCGGAAACAGCGGCCAGCAAAAGAAAACAAATTTTTAATAGGCTTGTGTTACACACACACACACACACACACACACACACACACACACACACACACACACACACACACACACACACACACACACACACACACACACACACACACACACACACACACACACACACACACACACACACACACACACACACACACACACACACACACACACACACACACACACACACACACACACACACACACACACACACACACACACACACACACACACACACACACACACACACACACACACACACACACACACACACACACACACACACACACACACACACACACACACACACACACACACACACACACACACACACACACACACACACACACACACACACACACACACACACACACACACACACACACACACACACACACACACACACACACACACACACACACACACACACACACACACACACACACACACACACACACACACACACACACACACACACACACACACACACACACACACACACACACACACACACACACACACACACACACACACACACACACACACACACACACACACACACACACACACACACACACACACACACACACACACACACACACACACACACACACACACACACACACACACACACACACACACACACACACACACACACACACACACACACACACACACACACACACACACACACACACACACACACACACACACACACACACACACACACACACACACACACACACACACACACACACACACACACACACACACACACACACACACACACACACACACACACACACACACACACACACACACACACACACACACACACACACACACACACACACACACACACACACACACACACACACACACACACACACACACACACACACACACACGCACACACACACACACATATATATATATTACAAATCACGATATTCATCGTGCGCACAGTCTGATCTCTCGTGTATCGATCTAACTTGTCGATTAGAGTCGAGTGGGTACGTGTAGCACGGTCTATCTCGACTGCGCTGGAAACTTCAATCGCAATCCTTACCGATCGCGATCCAAAGTGCTACTGTGACAGTGGCATTAACCAAAGCCACCTGGTCCGCCGGACCTTACCTCCGACTAGCGACGAACTATGCAGAGCTCAGGCAGTAGCCTGAAGGCAATTACAAACATGAACCAGAATCCGCTGCAATGTAACAGGATCTACCTCGAAATATAAAACACAAACACGTGCAATGCGAGACAGACGTACCGAAACTTATACACATAATTTGGATGTGTAAGACACAACTAACTGGTATTAATCCCGACACCTTCTCGTCGGGGTGATCCACCGCTCTGCGCAGCTCAAGCCTCAACAAGCAACTCTTAGCCGTCTGTCAGATTTCGACGTCCCAACGTGGGAGACCTAGCGCGACCGGGTCCGGTCACGCCGAACACTGGTGGACACTCAATAAAGTTATCACTCACTCACTCACTCACTCACTCACTCACTCACTCACTCACTCACTCACTCACTCACTCACTCACTCACTCACTCACTCACTCACTCACTCACTCACTCACTCACTCACTCACTCACTCACTCACTCACTCTCTCACTCACTCACTCACTCATCCTGGGCAGCGCGTGTTAATTCCATGAAAAGAGAAGAGCTGTGTTGTTGTCTGTTATGGGAATGGTACTGCCACTGCAGTTCGCCACCATGATCAGATCATTTGGTACGTGTACTGGCACGGCTTCGACAAGGGAGGTGGACTTGCACTCCAACCCTAGGTTGCGAAGAATATTCGGCCACCGTGTGATCGATGTGTAAATATCCCTCACAGTTTTTTGTTCATAATGAAAACATAGGGGCAGCTGGTGACGTAGTCGGTTCTTTGTGAAAATTCTTAGCGTTTCTTGCAGAAACCAGGAGAGAGGAAAAGACAGATAAAACTCTAATCATGCTGTGGTCTACTTTAGTCCGTATACGGTGCTCAGGATACTGCGCTTGCTATCATCTCCGCCCGTGTGAAGTTCCGCTAACATGTACGCAGTAGGTTTCAATAAACTGGACACCGTTAAGTTCAAGTGTAAGCATCTCAAACCATAAGGTTCTCCAGATTTTTCTTTTTTCTTATCGCAAAGGACACTGATAAGTTCGAAACCAGAAGACAAAGAAACTTTTCAACTGCTCTCAAGCGTCAGCCGCAGGTTCCGCCAGAGCGTATGGACATTCATAGCCGGCGCAGGGAACGTTTTCAAACTGGACACTTTTCGTAGCGACGCTTGCGGAACTAACTGCAGGGATCGAGGCCGACACAGATGTTTGCTCTTACACTAAGGACACAACTTAGAAGCGTTCGTAACTTTATCGAACGCGCTACAATAGAACGGAACAACCCGAATGTCTTCAACGCGGGCGGGCCTTCGTTAATGACGGTGGAAAACCACCGTCTTTTCCTCCTCGAGAGTTAGCAGATTGCTCGCAGCGACGCGCGATACCAGCCCGAGAAAACTTGGTGAAAGTGGCGGAGAACATCTGCATAACAATTTGTTTCGCCAGGCGGAGCCAGCGGCACTTTCAGCCGGGTAGCTGGCACACAATGGAGGCGGAAGTGAATCTTCCATTTGCGTGTTCCATTTGATAAGAGGCGGCTGAGCGAAACCCGAAACCAGTGCGCGGCCGACCGCACACAGGGAGAAGCAGACTACGTGTGTCCCTTCTTCTCAGGGTGATGTAATAAGGTAAAAAAGAAACATAGTAAAGGCTTCCGAGATCAGTGGCCTCCTGTAACGTACCAGCGAAGGGCCCGTAAAGGCCCCTGCGACCACCCTCCCCCATGTCTTCAACCTTCCCCAACCCACTGCACCTTACAGTAGTGCTCGATCCGCTTCCTGGTTTTTCAAGCGCTCGGCGAGAAATCAAATCAGCAAGCTGCATTTTCGCGATGGCACTCAGATTAGGTCTTATGCAATCGCTTTTAGGGCCGAGTGCAGTGACGCGAGGAGCAAGTGCAGCATCAGATAAACCACAAAGTCGCCAGAGTCAAAAGTCTTCAAATGCTTCAGATTACAGGGCGGGGGAATACTGCACGCCACTTCTTTTCCCGGACGCCATTATTACCTCTACGCGTGGTAAAACTGAACGATCCATTTCCTTTAAAACTGCGCTTTTGGCGTCCATTGCGAACATTTGCTCGTGCATAATTGTTATTGCTCAACATTGTCGAAGAGCGAAATATTTTCTGCCAGAAAACAAAAACAAAAAAAGGAACTAAGGTCTCCTGAGCATGGCAAAATACTCATTCCCAAAGAAAAGGAAATGATCGAAATAAAGACACGTTAAAAGTGTCCAGGAAGGAAAGACATTATATGTAATGTTTACCTGATTTTACACCCCGAACCCTTTGTATGTTATTTACATGGTACACCTACGTACTTTGACAACTAAAAGCATGAGACTTTACAAACGCATTACATGCACGGTCCGGCAGGCCAGGGTGCATACAAACGATTGGCGGTAGTCATCAAAAATTCGCCGGAGCCTATGAAGCCGATTAAGACGCGTGATAGCACTGTTTGGCATGGTTATGCTTGGCGGATTAGCACTGAGAAACTGCAGAGAGTTTTGAAAAGCGTTAAAAGTTTACACTGCACAGCATACGGATTGAAAGTAAATATGTCGTCGCTTCGAATCCCTATCTGACTAGCAGTTGCGTGCTAAATGGGAAGCTAAATGATATCACACCAACCATCCTCAAAACTACGTGAACAGCGGTTTCGGTAAAATTTTGACACGAAAGAAAGGAAATCTGTCGTCACAAGGAAGTCTATCAGTTATGTCATACGAGTAAATTGCTCGTCAGAGGGATAAAGGGAAGCAGCCCTGCCACAAGGATGTCTGTTTTGCATGCCGTCGTCCCACTCGCCTTATCGGTGGCTCGACGACAGTGCTAAGGTGAGGATTCGGAGCTTTGAAGTCGTTGACGCGAGAGCAGGGCTACGCTTTCAGTCCTGAAGATGTTTCGGTTTGCTCATTATCTGTGCAAGCTTGACTATAGCAAGCAATTTGTGGCCAAGGAAGGTAGCAACAACCCATATCGTAGCCACAGACTAAACCAGTGTGAAAGAACGAAGAAAAGACAACACAGGACGGGCGCTTACTACTGTAGTCAGCGCCAGTCCTGTGTTGTGTCTTTTCTTCCGTGCCTTCATTCCATCGAGCCGAGGATATCCGTGGTTACCAACCAACCAACTAGCCCCCCGACCAAAGTCCTTATTCCGTGCCACATATGGTGCCATACAGGAACAGCACGCTGCAAAAGAGCACGCCCCCCGTTGTGAGGCGCACAAAAAAAAAAAAAAAAAAAGGCAGAGCGAGAAATAGCTCGGCGGTTTTCGTGACATATAACCGTACTGAGGAGCCCGTGACGCAGAAGTTCCGACCGCGGCCGTCGGAAATAACGATTCGGGATTCTGAAAATGAAGTCTGGGAATCAGGGGAGGCTCTAAGTAAAGTCATACTTGGTGATCACGTCCCTGCAAGGTGGCTCTTCAGTATATATAAGTAACACAATGACATAATTGGTCGGAGCTTGTTAGAGGAGGGCCAAGAAGAGAATTCGTGTGTGTGTGTGTGTGTGTGTGTGTGTGTGTGTGTGTGTGTGTGTGTGTGTGTGTGTGTGTGTGTGTGTGTGTGTGTGTGTGTGTGTGTGTGTGTGTGTGTGTGTGTGTGTGTGTGTGTGTGTGTGTGTGTGTGTGTGTGTGTGTGTGTGTGTGTGTGTGTGTGTGTGTGTGTGTGTGTGTGTGTGTGTGTGTGTGTGTGTGTGTGTGTGTGTGTGTGTGTGTGTGTGTGTGTGTGTGAAGCTTAGTAGGTGAAGCTTAAGCCGCCTGCAAGCTTTTCTAGTTCTGTTCGGGCACATGCTGGTTGATCGTTTGCTGTTATTAGGGCGTAACTCTAAGAAGTTACCGTAGAATTTCGTGGCAGCGTCGTAGGGATTCTGGGACCGGAGGCTAGTTCCCGTGGCGTAGGATGACCAGAGAGGGCGCGAGGCGAACATTCGGAGGACGCTTGAGCTTCATTTTTTTTATTCTGCCAATTTAGGCACGCTTATAGATCATCTCAACTTTTAAATTATTATTACCACAATATCAATACACATCCAAAACACACGTAAGTAATACGCATCACAACACGCTCACTATATACAGGTGACCCGTTAACAATTTTGGTACCTCTAGCCTATTGTGTCCATGTTTTGTGTGCGCGCTTGGCACCCAAGTGGCCTGGGTTCCGCCCAATGGCGACATCTTCATTTTGATGAAAACAGTTCTATTTTCTGAAATACACCTATTAGAGGAACCTCCCTACTTGTCAGTATCGACTTCATTTAGACCCTCCCGCAATTCATTTCCTGTTTGAACTTCTGGAACTTTTTATAATGCCGCAGAACGACGGCGACGACATTGGACGCCGGGTTTTGCCGAGCTTGTAAGCGCGCCACCGTGTCAGAGGCTTAGCAACGTCTCCATATCCAAGCGCGGCTAAGCAGAAGCGGCTGTGTAAGTGCAATAGAAAAGATGGCCGCATGTCCTTATAAAAGGTCTACAGACTGTCTATAAACTTTTTATCGACTCTGTTATCATCCTTCACACGTATTGCGTTTGTCTGAAGGTGATCTATAGACTATGTATAGCCTAAAGTCTAAAACAGCTTCCATTTGCTTTCGTTTAGTGTAGACAATCTATGCAGTCTTAAGTTGGCCAATAAATAGTCTAGATAAGCTTTAGAATGGCGAACGGGCATAGTTGTATAGATAAACTATAGAACTTATTTTCACAAGTGTATAGACAGTTTAAGGACGGTCGAAATATATTTTGCATGGGAAGACCGGCGTTGCCCAGAGTGCCGTCATAAAACTACCTGCCAGTAGCCACGTGCCAAAATCAGCTGAATCTATCAATGCGAAGTCATTAAAGGCTCACTAGGAGGGATCGAAATCATGCGTCCCTCTGAAAGCAACGTCCTATAAACCAGAAACGAGCATATAAGGGCTGGTTGGTACATGGGGAAGAAGGGAACAAAACACCAATACGGAAGACGGAGAAAGAGAGGGACAAACACATGCGCTGACTAGTAACCAAATGATTTATTTTTACATTATTGCGTCCTCAACCACCTGCCAACAGGCACCGGTCACAATTCGTTTACGCAAGCCTAAACTACTAAGATGTGTGCAAGCGCCGTTCCTATAATGCGGGCTCTATATGCCCCACTAGCACGAATGATGGTGGCGGTGGCGTCCACTGCACAAGATTCGGATGGCCTCCTGAAGCTGGTGTGTGGTACCACAAGGTGCACCCCTGCACAAAAGTGAGGAGACCATGCGAACCGCTGCAATTGCTTTTACGTATAAAACGATGAACCTGAATAATTTGCTCGGAGAAGATGGCAAGCATGTTATGGAGAATATCGTATGCATAGATTAGAAATAACCGCTTCACCGTCAGAAAAAGCTGGCGTGCAGTTTTGCGAAAACGCGTGGCCTCTCCACTTTTTCGTAAGGGTGTATACGTAAGAGGACATGTATAGTCATGAATGATGAAACGTACCGTTATATAGTATAGCCATGAATCATGCACATTGTGCAACGCAGTCTGTGACTAACACATTCACAACGTACTCCGACGTGCAGAGTATGCATGTACAGACACTGTACATAGTCAGGATTCATAGTTGTTATGTTTTCGCACTTTCACACGTAAGCAGTCTTAAGTGCCTTTGCCGAATTTGATATTTTTTATTCCTTTCGAAACGCATTCAATCATGAGGTCACCGACATTCAAAAGTTTCCCTGGGCACTGAACGACCCACCTGACCGACATTTCCGTGATAATGCTAAAACATTGAAGAGCTAGGTGTCCGTGCTCTGTAGTCTCAGCACACATGCGTTCATAATCCCTCAATGGTGCCTATAGCGATCACTGTACGTGCTACTGTTGCGAAGTACCGTGTAAACACATGACTCCTTTGCCGTCCGCGACATCAAATTTTGCACTCTTGAGATTGGCTCACCGATTCCATAAATAAATAGACAACCACTGTTGATTCGTTGATCGCGTAACTAATCAATTCACTCAGAGTTGCCCACAGAAGGAATCATGAAAAGGAAGTGACAATGAGCCCATGCAGTCCTGAATTCAACCCAGTTCTATTTTCTAAGGCTCCATTTTGCCTCTTGCATACAAAGGGTGAGGTTTCACTTGAATAAACAAAAAAATAGCGATGATTACCTAGCACTGGAGCTGTTCTTTGCACGATTCATATACACACCAAATAAGCGAGTAAAAGACAAACTCCTGAGTTGCACACTACAGCTTTGCCGAATTGCAGCGCGCACTCCCCGCAATATCGGCGAATTAGCCATTGCAAGCTGCATCATGGCGGTGAAAGCAAGAAGCTGCTTTTGAAGGCCCAAGTACCTGGTGCCCCTCGCCAGCCTAATGAAAATACGTGAGCGCAGCACTCATAGAACCTCGAAAAACCTCGATACCTATATTATGCAGTTGGACAAATATTTAGGAGAATCCTCCAGGGTGGAGTTGATTAGTAAGGAAGTAAATATTCTTTCACATCCACCCAGGCGTAGCTAAACGGCTACAAAGGAAAGCTTTGACCAATACTTCAAAAATTATTGATCAATTCGTTTTCGCCTTACCATGTGATCTGCTGACCGTCCTGGTTGCCTCATGCAGTTGGTAGAGCGACTAGGAAAGGCGGTGTTCCCGGGGTCGATCTCCGGACCCGGAAGAATTTTTCTTTAACTATACGAAGTTTCCGAGAAAGCTGTATACCTTTCCTTTGTAGCCGTTTAGCTGCCCTTGGGTGGATGTCAATGAGTAATTACTCCATCATTACAGTTATGCGGTGTTCCGAAGTGCGTGTCAGATCAGTAGAATAGCGGCTCATAATTTCATCCGTGTTCAAACGATCAACGCTGAAGAATTGGCATTGCGAATCTCAACTGATCGATGATAGAAGTGACATGGACAATACTGTCTATCCTCGCTTCTGATATCTCCTCTTAATTAAGCTTCCTAAGGCATGGAACGCCTGCGCTGCTGTTGAGCTCGTATAATCACCGTTGCCATAGTAACGTCGGCACGCATGAACAACTACTTCTGTATCTGTGATCATAGCGCATCAAAGGTCCTGCTACTGAGATCAAGTCATCATCAAATGCATGAGGGGAGAAATCTGAGACTATCGGTTTGTTTCGACCAATTTTTTCAGCCGAACTGGTCTCAAATTTTGGACCATCAGTAGAGGGGTTCGTAGCGCGATCGCTCGACGATGCGGCCGCTCTCACTTATTTGCTGCACTGCAACTTCTTGCACTTTATTTTCGCTGCATTAACACCTCATGTGGATAGCTAGTTTTGTCCGCGACCTTCCAATAACCAGAAACGACGAGCTGATCCGCCGCCAGTCACTCCCTGCTGCCTTTATTTTCCCTACTGTTCTTACGAAAACTCTGAAATCGCTGGTGACAAAACCCGGCGCTGATCTGGTCAAATGCTTACGTGCGGCTCATACCATCGTAGCAGTGAAAATGTACTTACACGTATACACGTAGTATCCGGAATCAGCGTGTTAATCAAACAGGGTGCATTTGGTTTAGCTGGCAGAAAGGTTGAAGCGGTCGTTTATCAAAGCCAATGGTAATACTTTAACCCAAAGAATGAGAATCTTTTAAACTAGTAATATCGTGTCTTATTTGATCATCGCATGAATTTCGCGCCGATTTCATAAAATGGCATGATCTGGAGAGAAAAAAAAAAAAAGAAACATTGTCGGACAAGTTTGGCCAAAATGCACTCCAAAATTAAAGCACTCTATCTATGCACAAGCCTGAATTTCCTCGAAATCAAGCTTATTTTTGCTTGGTTGTGAAGCACGCGCTCACAGTTTGACTTATTTTGCTACCTCTCCTCGACATAGCTACAGATCGCTTCATATTCTGTTCTGAGGATTATAACATAAGCTTGCGACCCGAAAAACTGTCCTAATTCGTATTAGTACCGAAATGTAACTGCGACACACGTGGCACATGAGAAAGCTAGACGACCGAAGGCGCCTCCGGCGAATACAGCGCCGTTTCTTATGAACTGAGTGGAAGGCAAAATATATCATTACCCATGCTTAACTATGAACAAGGTACTAACGTGCTGAGCGCCCTGTTACAGGAGTGTCTATCATGCTTGGTGTTATCCCCCTCGCCGCTATGGTAGCTCTACAACAGGCTGGCGTCATAGTTGCTATGAGCGACACAAGACAAAAGAGGCATGAGGGGATATCCAGTCTTTACTGGCTCTCGTTACGACATGCTGCACTCTTATCCAATTTGTATCTAATTATTACAATTATTTTCACTTACGACGTCATGTCCCATCCACGTGATTTTCTGTACCTCTACTTCCGATGACACGTTCTGCGTTGCATGAGACATGTAAGGCTCTCGCCCAGTAACGCATAAACGAGTGAAATAAAACAGCGCCACCGGCTAAAGTCGCTGGCTTGCATACCTAACGGTCTTATTACGCAGACATATATGTACGCTTGTACACTACGCCGAACAGATACACGTTAGTGTACACGGGTAATGTACGCGCCTGCATGAAAGCTGATGTGTTCGCCATTCTGCCCGCCTGCAGCGGCTACACTCGTCTGCGGCGCTGCGTTCCGCGTGGCGCATTAAAACGGCACAGCGACAGGACAACGTAGAGGAGCGGGCGTCTGCGCAAACGTGTGCAGGCGTTGACTCGGGGGATGACAAGTTACCGACCGTCGGAAGACACGTGTCAAGATCGGCGAGACGCTCTGAATTAATTCTGAGCTCGCGTTTCTTCTGCGCGTCCATGCGTGCGTGTGTCGCAAGGCTGCGATGGTGCTCGCGCGATGTAGCTCGGCGCTGGTACATAGCCGTACTCCTGGGTAGGAGGGCGTAGCTTATTTGGATCGGGGTTGAGAAAGCAGCGAGATGACACAGGCGGCGTCCACAAGCCTTCGATTAAGCGTTAAAGATCGCAAGAGCTAATTGTACAATTAGAAAAATAGAACTTTCATAAAATGTAAAAGTCGAATGTTTTTCACTCTCGCTCTCTCCGGCTATATTCATCGTGCAAAATACGCATTTACTGCTTACAAAATAACGGCTTGAGGGACTAGTTGGTGCTGCATCGTATTCAAATATGTGGCGCAACAGACACAAACACAAGAGAAGATGTGTTTTGTGTGTTGTGTATCTTCTCTTGTGTTTGTGTTTGTTGCGCCACATATTTGAAGACTGCTTACAAAGTTCATTGCTTGGAATGGAACGAAGTGTGCCTAGTTTTTGAGATCCGCACCGACATTGGTTTGCTCGCGAGAAAAGCTGGTGACAGCGACTTTGCAGCTTTTTCGTCATTAGTCGGCAGAGGCCAAATTCGACATTCCCTCAGTGTCTATTTAATGCTGGTACAGAGCATCTCTTTTCAAAGACACCAAAGTAGCCCATCAGTGTTATAGAAAAAGGCGCATTGAGCACACAGCGCAAATACGGTGCTGCATTCTATTGTCTTCCGCGCCTGAAGTGTCTTGCACAATAACGTGTCTGCTCTAAAGCATAGAGATTGCAAGGAGCCTGAATTCATTGTGAAAAACACTTTTACTGTTCGGGGAGCGTAGTCCATGGCTGCCGCGATCATGCTATTCAACGTCAGCCCTGCCACGACTATCTCTTCATTTTATTTGGGTTGATTTTGTGGTTTGGTTTCCGGTGTTGGCCGTCCCAACGCGACTCGGGCTATGAAAGACGCCGTAGTAGAGGTCTCCAGAAATTTCGACCACCTTGGGTTCTTCAACGTACACCGACAACGCACACTATCTTGCGTTTCGCCTCTCTCCAAAAGCGGCCGAAATTCGATCCCGCACCCTGGGAACAGTAGTCGAGTGCCACCACAGCCTCTCGATGGAAGAGACCGTAGCGCGTTTCCATCGTGCGGCCATATTCCCTCGCAGTGCCCTTCCGTTCCAATGCTTCTGCAATAAATCGATTTAGTTCATTGTGGCAGATGACTGTTGGCATATGGTTTTGTGGCGCTAGCACTAGGGCTTCCATCCCGCCGAGACGCCCTTGTCTATCTGTGTGCCTGTCCGGTCTTCCTCCCGAGCATACCTGTGGCAGGGGATAGTTGACAGATGACATGCTGAATTTGTTTGACAGGATCAATACGACAATCATATCAGGTATAAAGACTTGATATGATCATAAAGCCTTTTGAATCACGGTGGCCAATTGTCGGAATGCTGATCATAGGGAGATCACAGGTGTTCTAAATACATTCAACTGACGGTTAATAGCTTCTACGATCATATTTTCTATAGACTATTAATAATGCGTTAATACACATTTTTGTAAGGGCCTTCAATCCGTGCCTTCAATCCATGTCTCTAGCCAACCACCTGCTGTAGGCATGCTAACGAGTTTACGCGGTGACGTACTGGGTTCGTTCATCCAAAAAGCGATTACGTACCCCAGAATTGAGGAATGCGTAAAAAAAAACGTGTCGTAAGAAATGCGCACGTGATTTCGTACCAAAGATGTGGCGCAGCTGTTCTTTGTGCAGCGTTCAGCGTGGTATTATACCATTTTGCTTCCCATTTAGCATATATCTGGTATTCACGTTGCAGAGTAGTTGGCGATAGAGATTCGAACCGACGATATAAGTAAGTCCGAATGTATTCGCGCCATGGACGCCATCACCACAGGCGTCTGTGCTAATGGGCCGCTTTAGTATTAAAAGGTAACGGACTGTCGCAGAATGTGATGCGACGATCGACATTATCAGCATTGCATGGTTCGCTTCCACATCTGCACTTTCACGATGAGCGCCATCCAGTTAAGTCCTTCAGTTAATTTTCGCTGACAGTTTTTTGGTCTGCTGTTGAGTGGGTTCTAGTGCGTGAGGCGGATGAGTGGGCGAAGGCTTCCCACATACAGACCTAGGCGTTTTCGCCGAATGATGCCTTTACTGTTCCGCATAGTAAAATGTTGGCGTCTGATGTGGCGTTGAAGGGCGAATGGGAACAAAAAGTGACAGTGATTTGCGGACCTCCCAGTTGCTTTTCATTCGGAGAGCGCTACTCAGCGAAAGAAAGGCGCGTCCTTTACACCCCTACATTTATTTTCTGGGTTATTCGTGACACATCACTTGTTTCTCTCCTTCTTTCTCTCCAAAAAGGAGACCACCCGAAAAAAATCAGACCGTTTCAATACAAAACGAATTATTTTAAGCATTTTTTATTTCCCAGAATGATGGAGGAGTGGAATAATTTGCCAGCTTCTGTGGCTTCTATTTTATGTAATGACGATTTCTTTTTAGAGCTGAACGCTTAGGGTTTTATTTCCTTTGTAGTCCCCTTTCTTATGGATTACTTGAAAGTAGTGTTTTGAAGCATAACTGTCCTGTGTACCGCGATATTGAGGGGAAAAGTGTGCACTATTACTATGTATTGTCAAGAGGAATTGTGAAATTTCCGTCATGTGCGATTGTATTTTGCTTGGTTTATTACCCCCTACTGTAATGCCTAATGGCCGCTGTAGGGGATTATGCATAAATTAAATTCCACTTGCATTTTTAATATACGAATGCTTTTCGTTGCCCTTTCTTTTTTCTGTCTTTCTGGGTGCGCTTTGAAGAACCTGGCGAACCAGAGCTAACAGGTCGAAGACACAAGCAGCTCAAGAAGAAAGGAAAAATGCGACCTTCATCCGCAGTGATGCCCGATTAGCCTCGCGCTCCGGATGTTTGGAGCTGGGAGCACTGAACTGGCACTGGCCGCTTGTTCATTGATCTTTGTCCTCGCTTGCTTCCTTCCTTGCAATCAGTGTGCAGTCAGAGCATATGGCATTGGCATCCATTATTATTCGTGACCTTTCAATGCCGCACCCCCCCCCCTTCACACACACACACAATTGCACTCACACTAAAGGATGCCAAACAAGACAGACCTATGAAGAAATCATGGGCTTCAGGTTGTTTGCTTATTTCATTAGCATTTTTAATTTTCTTCGCTTACTTTATTCGATTTATTCCATTCTATCTGAGCAGGTAGGTTTAGTCTAGGGGTAAAAAAAAAGGCTTACGACGTTCCGGGCCCCTTAATACATATGCACGTTAAAGAACCCCAGGTGGTCGAAATTTCCGGAGTCCTCCACTACGGCGTCTCTCATAGCCTGAGTTGCTTTGGGACGTTAAACCCCACAAACCAACCAATCAACATATACATTACGGAAGAGCATTGCATAAGAATATACATACCATTTGGTCACCTACATAAGATATGCAATGTTGTGAATTAAGGCTTCGAAATATTGTTTTTTTTTTTTTGCGCCAACAAAGTACAAAATCGGCGGTCGTCATACTTTCTCGGATTTCATCAAACATTTAAAAGATTATTTCGCTTTTCCAAGGTCCAGCATATACCGACAAGTCTACACTGTTTTCGGGTTTGTTTGCTTTCCCTTCTCACGGCTGATCTTCCGCTTCGGTCTGTTTGTTAACGGTTCCCATGAATCCCTTACGTCTCCGAGGCGCCGCGCAACCAGCGATGTAGTTAAGGACAACGCACGCAAGTATCAGGCTAGAGGAATATAGCGCTGAGCTGCATTAACGAAGCGGCTTACTCGGCTGGTCGGACGCCGAAATAGAAACAGTCCCTGCTCCACCTCCCCCCGCTAATTCCCGTTCTGTGTGGCAGCATTGTTAGTTCCGCTGCTTGGCGGCTCGAGAGTCTGGCAACAGGAAGGAGCTTCCGGTGTTTTTGGCGTCGGTTAAGTAGCCCAAGCGGAAGTCGCTTCGATGCCAGGGAACCAACGACCGACTGCGAGTGGCACCGCTCAGTTCTTTCGAGGAAACCCGGTGCTGTAGTATCCACTGCTTCTACACTATAGACGGGCGCACGACATCTCACGCTTTCTTACAAGCAGCGATGGTCCGTGCGCGCCGAAGATGGGCCGATAGCCGGAGACTGTTTCCAGCAGCAGTGCGAAGAATACGAAAAGAAATGCGCATTTCCTGAAACTCACCTGTACTGCATGCTTCCTGTGCACAGGCGCCTATCCCGGGTGCCTCTTTGCGGCTTCGTCTCCCACTTCTCTTATCCGCCTTTCTCTGTGTATATATGGTTGCGCTTACAGTGACTTTTGACGCAGCCTTTAAGTGTCTTTACTCGGCCAGCTTTGAGTCCTAAATTCGGAAACGATGTCTGCTCGAATTTCGGTGCGCACATTCACAACGACCGTAACTCGTGCGCTCAAGAAGCGCTTCTGCAACGCTGTAATGCATCATTAGAGATTTTTTCTCAGCCAGGTACTTTGCAGCTTTCTATTTAATGGTAAGCTCATTTGTGCAAGTCGACTCTATGGATGGCGAACCGACATCTGCCGCTTATTACCAATTTGACTAAGTTGTCGATAACTTCTATCCATACTATTTTCAAAACGTATTCGATGTGCTAGTTATGTAATTAATAAATAAATGCGATCACCGGAGCTTCTGCTAGAATGTATTGGCAGCCCTAGAGTAAGTAAGTAACAATTAATCTGGAAATAGTGTTTTATAACGCGATATGTTAAAGGTCCCGTACCTCAGAAATGCCGGCGTCGGCGTTGTCTAGGATTTGTGAGCAAAACATCACGGCCATGGCTCTGGCAGGTAGTAGCAGTTTGGTTACAGCTGTCCACCTATTGGTCGTCTTACTGCGCGACGTCACGAGACCACGTGACATGACAGACTTTGCAGGCGCTCGGGCCCTGCCTTTAATATGAGAGCTTGACATCGGAATGCATCCTTCCAGGTCCCTTGTGTCGGGTGGTCAATCATATAATGCGGTATATTACGAGTATATGAGTAAGCGAGAAATAATTAAGGCACAAATTAAAATATTACTGGCATACTAATTGCAGTGTGCGCAAGTACGTGAAAGAGGATCTGCAGGAAGAGCCGGCAGACGGGAGCCATTACAGCTATCGCGCCATACCCTTAGTAGCGAAGTTTTAGTTATCCAACCATTGTTTTTGCGCACCCTAAAATTCCGGGAGATGGTGTAATATTAAAAAAAAAAAAAAACATGGCAGTCGCGAGTCCCAAGTGTAAAAATGCAGACGGGGTTCCGCACCGCTATTTGCACAACACTACCATTGCTGATGTCTACACGGCTGATAGGAACCGGGTGCCTGAATCGGAACAGAGTGACCCAAACCTATACAGAGAGAGTCAGCTTTGGTCGACCGCAGCGGAACATGCAGAAAACGGATACAGAGCGCACGACGGAATGCTGAACCGGTTCCGGAAGTTGAAGTCGCATGCTAGCGCCAAATGTGTTTTGTTTGATAAATAGGCGACGTCCAGCGTGCTCTGCCGACATTTCTGAAAGAAATTCCGCAACACACGGAAGCGATGACATCGCGCCGATTAGAAAATCCGCCGAGATCAGACTCTGGTCGGCAGATCCAGCTAGAGCGCTCCGAGTTGCTGCATACGACCAGCGGAATACGCTCAACCTATCTTGGTCGACCAGTTGAATTTGATCTCCGCATTTCGGACCAAGAAAGTGGAAATCGTCATTAGGTCAAGCATACTCGAAGGCTGCAGCGAAACGATCTTAAACATGAAATCCATTTAACGGGTGGGACACGCATCAAGTCATCTGCAGCAGCTCTGATCGCTCTGTTCCACCTTGCTCGGATGGGCGCACCACACACATTCAATTACCACGCGCTTCCGCTGGTCGGCTTGAATGCTTCGAAAAGGCCGCGCGCGCGACCGAAGCGCATCAATCGCATGCACGAGACGCGGCATCAAGCCGAGCAGCACCTTTGGCGACTCACGCCGCGTGTCTCCCCCGGTCTCTCGACAGCTAGGCGTTCGCCTCGCGGGTACTCTCTCTCTCTCGCGGCCGCCGGGAGGGGAAGTGTGGCTGTGCCACGCCCAAATCCGCTGTCCTTCCGGGCGGGCTGCACGGAACAGCGTTTACAGAGCATCGCGCTCTCAGCTCACGACAAGCCTCTGCACCGCGTCTCCGGCTGGGTGCACTAGGAGTGGCGCCGAGTGAGGTGGCAAAAAGCAGAGAAGGCTGGGAGGCGCCTTCCTATTATACTAGGCGCAGTGGTTAAGAGCCAGAGAAGATGATGAAGCTCCCAGACATATCATGATCACTTCTAATGGTAAATATAGTGAATACACAACTTCAGCTTCTCTCATAATCCTTCCTCCTCAATGTTCCTTATGTGTCCACACGAACCAGGGTAGAACAAAAGAAAGAAGATGGCTGCACAGTATGAAGGAGCACTGACCTAAGGTAGAGGACGACCCACAATTCTCGAGCCGAGCCAACGTTTCGACAAGGGGAATTCTCTTCGTCTGGGCCCAGACGAAGACAAGTCGCCTTGTCGAAACGTTGGCTCGGCTCGAGAATTGTGGGTCGCCCTCAACCTTTGTTCAGTGCTCCTTCATACACGGTCCATGGTCATTTGGAGCTATTTATCTCTCCTCGGTCCAGCTACAGTCAGTTACAAGTCAAGAAGATAGCGCCAAATACCCGTCAAGGGAGGCTTTCCAGCCAAATAGCTGCAGTTTTCCCACATGTACCTCCTCTAAAGAGGAAGACGGAAGCATCTCTCCATGCCTCCCTAGCTGTGCAGTTACTTCCTTTTGTTTCTTCTGGGCACTGAGCACCGGTTGCAAACATAACGCCCTTCCTCTCTTGTACTTGCATATGAGAGGGGAGAAATCTTTTCTGTCTCGTTGCTGGAGTGTTTGTTCCTCTCTGTCGATACCATCGGTTGGAGCCCTTTCTTTGAGGAATTTCGCCCTGCATTCTTGACTTGTAACTTGCTATAAACGTTTTCATTGCCACCTGGCAAAGGTCTGAGCTTCAAGCCCACATTCAATGACAAGCTGTCTCTTGTTTCACTATCGCAACGAAATTTACAGGGCGAATCACTCTTGTTGTGGATACGCGAATGTGTGGCAGCGTTGTGTGGAGCACCAGTGCGTCCTTCCTGGCCGCGTATCCATGCTAAGTGGCAGACAACACGAAGCATCAGTTCTGCACATGTGCCACTTTTCTGAGATGCGCGGCAATGTCACACGCAAAGGCGCTGAGAAGAACATGAACGCGCATACGCGTGTCTACCCCAAGAGTGGACACTTTGTAAATACATTTATCATTCTTGAGAATAAACCGTTGGGACCTCGCAGTAGATGCACCTGGAGGTATATTCCAAACTCACGGTATAGTGATGACGTTGATGTAAAATGGGCACTTGTGTACCTGTTGCCTAGAAATCGACTACAGTGACTATAGTTACTACAGACGCCAATTCCAGCTCATAAGCTGTGCACTCGTGAGGTAAGCCGATGAAGACCGGTCTGTAACACTACTGAAAGGTGGCGCCAATTATAAAGGCACAGGGTAGAAAGCCTTGGCAGGAAAGCCCACCGGACGGCTCGGTCCAGGAAGGGCACATAGCCTTGCTGGTCCTCTTCCTTGTCCCAACCGTGCGCTGTTTACAGTGCTGTCCCAGTAACACGGTTCGGAAGGTGAACGCGTTGGGCGCGTGTAGCGAACACTGCACCACTAGCGATAACGCTTGTTTTGGTGTAGTCGGTGAAATTGAACAGTGGCGTGGCCAAAAGTGCACACTGGTGCACTTGTGCCCATGGTTGCACTGCTCGTGATAGCAGAACGAAGGAGGAATTATGACCGCAGTCTGCGAACCCTTGCACTACGCTTTTTTTTTCTCCATTCCTACCATACTGCACGTGTTCAGTAGAGTACCGGTGGCTCTAACTCCTTTCCCGTTTCCTTTCTCGGCGTTCGTGTTTACGCTTTCGAAAGAAGCACTAGTCTAACCGTGGCACAGACACTTGAATACATTTTAGAATAACAGACGTCGCCTTCCATAATACTTTGATTGGATCGAAAGTCGGTGGTGTGCCAACTTATACCGGGAGTTAGGTTTGCGGGCTTCGCCCAGAATCGAAGTGTTCATCGCGGGTACACTGTCGCAGGGGAGATTCTGAAGGGGCTACGAAGGTCAAGGGGCAGCTAGACGCTGGCTGATTTATGACGGTCGCTGAGGGCGCCCGCTTTTCGGAAGGGAGGCCAGAACACATAAGCCTTGTATACATGGACTCGACAGCACCGGGTCGAGTAAGCGTTGAGTAAGCGAGGCCACCATTACTCGACCCGATTGGTGTCTACATGAACTCGCTTTTTAGTGAGTAAGTATCGCAGCGGCGCGTAGCGTCGAGATTTGTAGTTATTGTGAAAGTTTCTTACTCGTATTTGATTCTGTTGCCTTTTACTATTGAGAGCTTCGATAATTATTTTTTTATCGTTGATGAGGGCTAAAAAGCATTCAACTTCGCTGACGCCCCTCGCCGCTCCGATTGCTTTTTAATCCCAGAGTTCGCCATAACTCGACTCCCTGACTCGACATCGTCTACATGCTTTTAGACAAGCGGGTCAAGCGAGTCATCCTAACCCCTGCAAGGGTCGCTCCGCGGCTATTTTACTCGACCCGACTGGGTATACATGAACCCGACAGCTGGTTTTTTACTCGACAGGCTTACTCGACCCGACTCTGTCGAGTCCCTGTATACAGGGCTATGGTAGCGGGAGACGCTGTCGGTTCTGTCCGTCCCGATTCTCGGAAAAGTCGCGCTTCGGCCGTGCCGTGAGAGGGGCAAAACAGAGCAGTTAGAAAGCACAGCGTAAGCGCAGTGGTTGTGGGTTCGGCAGTGGTTGTGGGTAGGACACGGAGGCCATAAATCCTGTGGTTTCTACGTGGTCATAGGCCACCAACCACCGCGGGTTCGAGCGTCGCGCGAGCCGAAGCCCCGATCAGCCGTCACCACGCGCACACTGAAACACTGCAGCGCGCACTCAACCTCCAAAGGAAGGAGAGCACTGCGCTGCAAGGACACAAACCTCCAAGTTCACAAAGGAGACGTTTATTGAAACGCCATCCTCCAGCGGCACACACACACACACGCACACACATACACATATTTACAAACGCACATACGCACACACATATTTACAAACGCACATGCACGCACGTACGCACACACATACACATATATACAAAACGCATATACACACACATACGCAGTCACCGTGTCAAGGGAGCGCGCGAGGAGCTAGGCTCCCCTGCGCGCACGAAGTGACACGGAGTGCGCGCCGCAAGCACGCAAGGGCGTGCTGTGATCTCTCTCTCGCAGTAACCAAAGGGTTCCTTTGAGAGAGATTGGGCAACCACCGCAAGGTACGCCTGTCGCGGATCGTTGGATCACGATCGACAGGCTCGAGCTTCGCTCTCAGGTAAGACCCGGAGCAGACGAACTCGAGTACACACTGGTCTGCGCGGACAAAGGCCGGCAGACAAGAACAGTTGCGTACGCACCTTGCGATGTCTCGGAGGAGTCTCTCTCTGAGCTCCGCTCGGACAGTAGCGCGAGCGCGGCTCTCGAAGCGGTGCCGTGTTCCCGCCAAAAGGCGCCAATGAGAACAGCCACTGGGACGCCAGGGCGGAGCTGTGGCCCGAACGACAGTGACAAGTCGCTCGAGCCCCTCTCCGCCGCCTCAGGCGGGAGAAAGGGAACGGGGAGAACAACTGGGAAGCGGGCGGCGGCCGCGCAAAGGGCAGCCGCAGCAAGCCCGAATCCCACATCCTCCTCTCCTTAATTGCCCTCCTACCCATCAGTGAAAGCACGCGGCAGGTCCCCAGCATGAGGAAAAGAATGCTATCCTCACGCAACAAGTCAACTACACTTCAGTTCCAGCAAGAAAGATCTCGAAAAGACAGACACTCAAGAAAGACAAACATTAGCAAGGCGCACAAAAAAAAAAACGAACAAGATGACATGAAGAATAATGTACAAAGTTCCGGAGGCTATGTTACAACGACTATTTACAGAATACAACTATGTACAGAACAACTATGTACAAACACAACTATGTACATAAGTTCCAAAGTTCGTCGGTGCAGTTCAGGGAGCCTGCGGTGACTCACCGCTCGTTGACTTCTGGGTGGCCAGCGTTCATCCCTGGCTGCAAATGATCTCGGTCGGTGGTGGTACAGGTTAGGTGCAGGGACAGCGAACACGCCGAAGAGGCCCCGGGTGTGAAAAGTCCGTGACTCCGTGGCGATCCAAGGCGCACATGGGAAGACCGCGCGGGGCTTCCTTTCTACCGCGCTTCGCACACGCCGGCCAACGCACATGGCGCGACGTCGTCGCCTCCACGCCAGGCACGCACATGCACAGCCACTCACACACCAAACAAAGGGGGATGCCGATCTTCAGCGGCGAACCTGTCCCGAGCACCTTCGCAACCATGGCGGCCTTGGGTGAAAAGGGCATCGTCCATGCTCCCCGTCCCCAAACGGCCCCAACTTCCTTTCGATCACAGCACGCCCTTGCGTGCTTGCGGCGCGCACTCCGTGTCACTTCGTGCGCGCAGGGGAGCCTAGCTCCTCGCGCGCTCCCTTGACACGGTGACTGCGTATGTGTGTGTATGTGCGTTTTGTATATATGTGTATGTGTGTGCGTACGTGCGTGCATGTGCGTTTGTAAATATGTGTGTGCGTATGTGCGTTTGTAAATATGTGTATGTGTGTGCGTGTGTGTGTGTGTGTGTGTGTGCCGCTGGAGGATGGCGTTTCAATAAACGTCTCCTTTGTGAACTTGGAGGTTTGTGTCCTTGCAGCGCAGTGCTCTCCTTCCTTTGGAGGTTGAGTGCGCGCTGCAGTGTTTCAGTGTGCGTGTGGTGACGGCTGATCGG
Source organism: Amblyomma maculatum (assembly GCF_055883805.1). Classification (NCBI taxonomy): domain Eukaryota; kingdom Metazoa; phylum Arthropoda; class Arachnida; order Ixodida; family Ixodidae; genus Amblyomma; species Amblyomma maculatum. The sequence goes on along the minus strand of NC_139352.1, from coordinate 4,702,948 downwards.
GGCTTCGGCTCGCGCGGCGCTCGAACCCGCGGTGGTTGGTGGCCTATGACCACGTAGAAACCACAACTGGCGCCCAACGTGGGGCCCGAACGACAGTGACAAGTCGCTCGAGCCCCTCTCCGCCGCCTCAGGCGGGAGAAGGGGAACGGGGAGAACAACTGGGAAGCGGGCGGCGGCCGCGCAAAGGGCAGCCGCAGCAAGCCCGAATCCCACAATCCCTAAACGCGGCAGAACACGGGCCTGGGAGAATGCGTTGCAGAGGGAGCCGCTGTTGATATGTCGTCTCGGGAAGACGCCTGGACGACCCTTTGAATCCGCCGCCCGCACGCAACCGACCAAGGGCAGCGATCGGAATGTTTGGGCCCGAGGTTTGCGTGTGTGTTTATATGTGTTTTCGGAAGTGTAATCGTCGGCGCCATTTGTCTTTGCGACTGTCTTGCGTGAACTGAGGGAAGACCTCGGGAGAGAGTGTAAATTGCAGATGTGTGTGTGTGTGCGTGCGCAACCACTCGCTGCTAAGTGCGTGCGTTGTGTGTGTGTTACTTCACATGCGTAGGTGAGGGGCATATGTGGCACAATGATTGGCCAGCCCATTTTGAAACACTGCATGTTATTGGCCACAGTGTGACTAGTCGTTGATTAGTCAACGGTCTAAACTCGAATCTTGGTAACGCTAAGGAAGCGAGGGGTGAGACAGTAGGGCTCAGATGAGAGTTGGGTTCAGACGAGAGTCGAGGGCAGACGGGTTGTTCGAGGAGGGAGGCTAGGCTGACGGAGGTCTCAAGGGACTCCCGCCTAAAATGTAGCAAAAGGCCAAGGCCTGATTCTGTTAGCCTCTGACCTCTGATCTTTCACCTATTTGCAGTTAGCCCTCCATGTTTGATGTCGCATCTGACGACGTATTGTATATAAGCTGCAAACAAGTGTAAATAAATGTGTACTGTCTGAGAAGGGAAGTTCTCATCTCCGCACCGCAATGTGTCGCTGAGCCACGGACGCAACAGCGGTGGTCACCAACACCACTACTCTGTACGAGCGAAGGCAGAAGAAGAAACAGCAAGAAATACCTGCTGTATAGGGAAGCCCATCTATTTCCCACGCCTTCGCACCTTTTGAAAATAACTAGGGGGTCGTTAGGTCGAAGTAGAATTTGTTTATTCGGCTGCAGCAGAAGTAACAGTCCACACTACTTGTCAACAAGGCACAGGAAATGTAGCTGTGTCAGGGTAGAACCCCGTGCAATCTCGAAGACACTGAACACAGAGCTGCTATGCAGTGGAAAAAGCCTAAAGGAAAATAGAGTTGTCGCTACTGCCGGCCGATTTCGCAATTCACCCGCTGTTCCTCGACACAAGTTTTGGGGTCCTGATACAGGAGGGTATACGCTACCCCGTCATTCAGAAAGGAAAGGCGGCCACGGTGACGACGTGTCCGGAGTTTTACGCTACTTGCGGGAAGTTTTTTTTTTTTTTTTCTTGCCTATAATTGGGTCTCTTGATGCCCGACAAACCTAAACACTGATATCGAGCAAGGGGCTGACAAGAACAATTCTGATCACTTAGTCGTCAGCGTAAGTGCACTTGATCATAGAAATGCCTGATGTCACTGACTGTTTCGAAAAGATGCTGGTCACGTGATAAACAAAACAGCAGACAAAGCCGTAACTCTCGCAAAATAAACGCGAATTGCGGTAATATTTCGTGCGAATGGCCGTGCATAGGTAGATGAAATTAGCACAAAACTTGAGTGGAGTAAACTGGCTATAATCTTAACGGTAACGGTAGCTTCCTAGAGCTGGGAAAACAGTTTGTACAGACCCCACACTTCCAGTCACGAACCTTGGTGGATGGAATACTGGCGCAGTCGTTCCTTCCTGTTGCCATTCCTGACAATTGTTTCATAAATGCTGGTGACGTCATAAAGAAGTGCAGTGTTTTGCGTGATTAGGTTAATTGACATTCACACAGATTTGCACCACGATGGTGCATACTTGACATAACGAGGCAGCTGTTGGTATGCAACAGTGGTAATAAATGTGTTATGCCTTCTGTCTATCAGCTAAGCGAATGTAATAGTATTGTCTTGTACTGGTCACCAGCCACGGCAAGTACGCGCAACTTATTTCGTGTACAAGTTTAAAGGGGAAGATTTTGAGTAAATATACCTCCATCGAAAGAGCTTTAGGACAAGACTATTGGCAGCAGCGATGAGGAAGTGAAGCAGGTGGTGTCATGGCAGTGCAAGTGCGGACTGGTTCGGCATCGTAGCGCAAAGTGCGCCGTTGCGATACATGCCCTATATATAGAAGAATGCTGTGTTGCCATTGCGACAATGTTCCTAAGCTAAGCGTTCTGCCCTTAATGGTGGTTTGGATCTGTAGAAAGCTGGTTCAGCTTTTGGATGGTCATTAAGAGCCGTTACGTAATATACGTCCTAATCTTGTCGAAATCAATTTGCGTAAATCGAATTGTTCAAATCAATGAATTAGTCAGAAAGCCACTCCCTCACACAGTCAGCCAAATAATCAATCAAATAGTCAGGCAGCCACTATCTCATTCAATCAATCGGTAGAGCAAACAATCGGTCAAATAACTTAGTTGAGTAAATATTTCGGGGTATACTGAATCCTACCGCTACTAAGAAAAGAAAGGGCCATGAGAGGCGCCGTAGTCCAAGGTTCCAAAATTTTAGTAGTCTGTGACGCACGTGTGAACGCAACCATCATATTGTTACGAATACGAAGACCATGAAGCGGGAAGTGGTGTAGAGGCAGGGGCCATTCGAGCATATCTCACCACCATGTCATCATGTCGTCTTGTTTCGGCTATCATGTCGCCATCCTGCTTCGCTTGACACTGAGCAACGATATGTGTGCGTTTATATGACATCGTCGTCGTTCTCGCTCTATCGCTGTTTTACGGCTGTTTTACGGGAAAAAAAAAAATGCGGAGGCAACCTATGGTTCGATGCGACTCCAAAGTATGGGCATGCTTGTTGTAACTGCATAAGACATCCACACAACCTTTTCTTTCTTTAATTGTTTACTCTTTGCTAGCAAAAAGATTTTCTTCAAGCGCGTGCGCCGTTACGATGACACAGCTCCGCTCAGCACTGTTCTTTTCGCTGCGCGCTTCCTTGTCAACGGCAAATGACACGTCTACACGGGAAGACGGTGGAGGTCACAAACTTTATTACACAAGTGAGGCTTGGTTTGGTTTCGTTTGTGGGGTTTAACGTCCGGATGCGACCGAGGCTGTGAGAGACGACGTATTGAAGGCTCTGGTAATTTCGGCTACCTGGGTTCTTTCACGTGCGTTGACATTGCTCAGCACACGGGCGCCTTGCTTTTCGTCTCCATCGAAAAGCGGCCGCCGCGGCCGGGATTCGATCCCGCATACTTTGCTTTTTTTTTTTTCGTTTTTTTTTTTTTTTTTTTTTCGAGAACTTTGCCATCAGGCATAGTGAAAAGGAGCGGGTCAGCAGTCGAGCGCCGCGCAGCCCCTGAGCCACTGCGATGGGTATAGAAAGTGAGGTTTAACTGTTACATCCTAGTGATGCGATTGCTTTTTAACGTGTCGTGGCCAGAAGGTGATGCTTCCCGGAAGCGTATTGCCAAACCATATCCCGTAGGCGCACTGGAGCAGACGATGCTCTCAACGAGTTAAACGGCGATTGTTGCTGAAAGGTCTCTCTGAACGCAACTTAAAGGTAACATACTCTCACTGAAGGCAGGAAATGATTACTGTTAACGTAATTGTTTAATGTAACCGTTGTCATACCGATTGTTACTAAACGATATCTGTGAACGCGACCTAAAGGTAACATACACTCACTAAAGGCAGGGAATAATTAAGGTGAAGGCAACCGCAAAAAAAAAAAAAACATATTCAGAAAAAAGAAATTTACAACACAGGAGTCGAAGAGATGTTTCAGTGGAATCAGTGCAGAGATGAGTGGTGTTAAACCACTGCGCCACAAAAAAGTTTCTGCTCTTTATTGCGAAATGTACATACTTACAAAATATACAGTAAAAATATTTACAAGGTTGACGAGAACAGTGGTCTTTAAATGAGTTCTTATTCGTTTAAACAATGTATCCACTATTTGTCGCCAGGTGACGCTGCTCAGAGGAATCACGCGCCAGAGCGTTGTCTCCTCGAGTGCTCCTACGGGCAATGGTTTGGTAATACGCTTCCCGGAAACTACCAAAGCCCAGTCCACCAGCTGCCATTGGGCAGCCGAGCCATGCTAATGTGAGGGTGTGCCTTTCTACTTCTTCACCTACTGCTGTTGTGGCTGGATATGCGCTCAGTTCTCTGTCCAATGGTTCAGAGCTCGAATCTTGTTTGCTGCATGTTTATTAATGCGTAAGCATTAAGTGGCTATGTTCGAAGGACCTTGTCCCTGGCGTTTGTCATCGCGATTGCGATGAACTGAAAAGAGTTAGAAGTAAAAGAACAACTCTATGCGAGAGATGACCAAAGGATATCGCTAGGAAAATCACGTGGTCGAAGTGGATTCATTAGTTAATTAGTTATGGTAGAGTGTACTAGAGTTATGGTCAAAAAGCAATTCAGACGTCTAAATAGCCGAGCGAGCTAATGTCGACTTCCAGACGTCACGCAACTGGAAGACGTGTGTTCCGACACCAGAGTGAAAAAGTGCTAATAAATGGTTGAGATCGATGAAAACGTGGTTAATGTGTATCGATTAATTAAACAATATCTATATAATTAGGGCAACAGCGGGCGAGGAAGAGCCAGCAAAAACATAAATGGATCTGGGTATTAAGTGATATCACCTCGGCGACGTTGCCATGGTGACCGCTGCCGGCGTCGACGAGGCGCCCGCCGCAACCGCGCGCCGCCATGACGTCATGGTGAGCCAAGGGCGCAGCATGTCTGGGTGAGTTGGGAGAGGAGGCGCGCCGGTACGAAAATTCTGAGAGCACTGCAGGATCTGCAGGAGAGAAATGCGGCAGCGTGAGCGTTGTTGCCGCACACGGTACATCACGCGCCCTTGCCGAACACGTTACTAGATTACTTCATCTAATAACGTTGCCGAACACAATTGAACGCGTCAAAGTTCACCGGCGTGCTATAATTAGTTTACTGGAAAGGAGAGGCGCTATACTGAAACTCGTGGAATCTCGTTGACACATCTCGCAGACCACACAGTCACGCTCAGGCTTACGCATTCCTGCAGTACAGATTCTGCAGTGCTTTAGAATTTTTTTGTTTCGTTCAGTTTTATTTCACCGCTCCTCGGGAGTGTCAAACAACGAACAGATTTTTTTTTCCTCACACACGTACGGGCACCTGCAATGTGCAGGGAATAAAATAAATGGAGGAAACAGTCGCATTATAGCGCAGTGCTCTCAGCGATCCCGGACGGCGCGAAAACTGAGTAAGCTGCGGTACACGCAGGAATTTTTGTTCGATCGCCACGAGGTGAGGACATCGGCTTGCGAATGACGCTTTCGCAGCCTTCACTGAAATGCACTTTCAGCTTAATATGCATAGTTAAGCAGGCGATAGCTTACCTCGTTTATATGCAAGTTGCCTCAAGGAGTTAACCCGTACGAATGAGAAGAGTGCCGGCCACTCTTTAAGTTTGCTGTTTTACTTTAGCTTTTTTTGAAACAGTGAATTTTCTTTATCCTGGAAATCCGCTGCCACGCGCGGCCCATCAGTTGTGGCTGGTCATCCCCGAATTGCACGGTCGCAGTGCACGGTCGCACTGCACGGTCTCTGTGCGAAAAAGATCACGAAAAAAACCGCTGTCCATGTACCGTGAATTCTGATTTTTCTAGTTAATGTCCTAGAATTGCAACCATTCAGCTATGCTCGTTTTCGCCCCGCAAGCACACAGCATGTATATTGAAATCCTAACAACCTATTTCTACCAAAGGTGCAGAATGAAGGAGCAGAGATTCTGTCAAGTTTCGAAAGAAATTGTAACTTGACTGCTTTTTGCTTTCTTCACTTTTTTTTTTTTTTTGTATATACGTAGACACGAGCATGTGGTCGTAGCGGTTCAGAGTTGCTGGCGCTGCGTTTAACTACACCGAGGTTGAAGGCAGCCTCACTGATAGCTCGCCAGTGCTGGGCTCATGTAGGAAGCACTCCGGCGGCGGCCTCCGCCTCGGCGCTCGTGACAGGGCGGCACCTGCCCCGCCAGTGGGGTGTGTGCCGGACACCCTCGGCCTCGAAAGCGCCACCGCACGAAAGAAGAGCCGGCTTTGATGGAAGCGCCAGGAAGGAGAAGACCTTCAGTCCATGCCGTGACTCGGTCTTCTTCGGAAGGCCACCGTGCCAGTTCCTGGACACGATAGAGCGTGAAACCGACGGGATAAAGGGCAGGGACAGGCGAGCCACCAGCGTTTTGTTCTTCTTCCGTGTTTTTGTTTACAGTGCCAGAAGCTGCTGCTTTCGTTATACCCCGGCACACGCTGCGCTCCTTGTTCGCAGGAGGTGTTTGCACTTCCTGATCTTTGTCGCATTTCTTTATTTCCTTTCCCGTTCCTGCGGAGGCGTCCTCTCTCGATCTCGGGGGAAAGGGGGGGGGGGCTCGATAAGGAAGTGATAGTTCCGCTACCGAAACGATGTTCCGAGCTAGGGAAGGCTAACCTTGATGTAGAACAATAGACTAATAACTATGCAGCGAGGAGTGGCTCTTACCGGGTCGAAGCTGGCGTGAGTGTATGTTTTAAAACAGGACGTGCGTGAACTAGTGGTTCATACTGTTTTTGCTTCTCGCTCGACGTACGCACTGTGTCACGCCACCGTCAGAAGGATGGAGAGCGCCGAGGCCTCACAGATACCGGTCTCCCCTCCCCGAGCGTGTTCGGCTTCCCGATGCTCTCACTTCACAAAAACATTCACTTCACAAACACACTCAGTTTAGTACTTCCTACCATAGACAGCAAACCTCCAGGAAAGGGTTGCGATGCCTCCACCTGGGTGCTGCGATCGGTGATGGGATACGTACGTGTAGGCCGAGATGAGTTATATATTGCGAAAAATAATAAGTGTTCCGGTTTCCCAGTCAGTATACTCTTTGAGTTGCGAATCTGAGGAGCGACGCACTGCGGAATTTTGACTTTAAACTTTCCTTACCCATAAATAATTGCAATAGGCATTGAACTGCGTTAAATAATTGTCCCTGATGAAGCGTCACGCGTTTTTTTTTTTTTTTGCTGTTACACGGATTTCGAACACGGTTTTTAGAAACAAAAAGTTGCAGTGGCTCGTATATATAAAATAGCCAAACTACCCAAGGACAGCGGGTCAGTACAATGGCACGCAATTTAAGGAAACAGCAGTTGGACAACAATGAGCCATGCTTCGTGGCATCCAGTATCACCCTGCTAAGTAACGATAATCAACGTTTTAAACTTTGACTATATCGAACTAGTCTGATGCATTAAAATTCCTCAACGCCTAATTGCGTTTTGAAAAATGCTTATCGTCTGGATAACAAGAGAAGCTGAAACAATTAACTAATTTTATCGCCACGAATGAATTTTGTGCGCGGCCAAGAATGGTGTTAGAGCTTCGACTCAGCGAGCGACTCGGCAAACCAACCAGCAAGTAGGACAGACAGTGAATCGATCTACTGTCGCATAGGAGGTTAGTGACTCATCAAGTCATCGTTTTGACACTGGAGCTATGTAGGCAATTATACCTTTCAGTCACGACTCACAAGCTACGAATAGTTGAAAGTAAATTAACAGCCGTCAAAGAAGGAACTCGTGGATAAAAATATTTATGTCTGTCCTACTCATTTCCACGCTTAACCTCTCAAGCCGGCACATATATATACGTCCGCAAATGTAAGCTTATCTGGGCCGATTTCACGCCATTTGCTTTTGTTTAGTATATTATTTTGAATAATGTAGTGCATTCAAGCTTTGCGTGTGTACATGTGTGGAATGCAGGTGAACGAGTGAGTAAGCGAGTGTGAGTGAGTGAGCGAGTGAGTGAGTGAGTGAGTGAGTGAGTGAGTGAGTGAGTGAGTGAGTGAGTGAGTGAGTGAGTGAGTGAGTGAGTGAATGAATGAGTGAATTGTGAGTTAATTGGGAGTGAGAGAGGATGAGTTAAGTGAGTGTAGTCATTAAATTTAGTCAGTTTGTTCAATGTTTAAAGAATCCCCCGTGGGGAGTATGTATTTATAAGAGAACAATTACTAATTGACATTTACCCGTGGTTACACCGGGGTGTAACTAGGTGGCTCAGAAGGAAAGCTGCATAGCTTTCTAACAAACTTCGTAGTTCAAAAACTCGTGCCCGGACCCCGGACCAGTGGGAATTTTTATTCAATTACAACTCTGCGAAAGCTGCATACATTTTCTTTATAGACGTATCGCCGTGCTTGATTGGATGACAATACGTAATTACTGCTATAACAAATCTACTTCATCCCATATATTTGGACTGGTCGTATTCCCGTTTCGAGTTATTGGTCAATATGCTCTCGCCCTACCATCTGGTCTGCTGGCCATCCTGGTAATACGGTGGCTTTGGGTTCTAATCTTATACCCAGGAAAAGTGTAGTTTTCCTTTGAATCCGCATCGCAGCTCTTGTGTGGGTGTCGATGAGTAACTATATTGCCTTATCACGAAGCCAGTGAGTGAGCGAGCGAATAAGAGGAGTGAGTTATTGAAGATGTACTTTAACCTCCGCTATTAAACATCAAAATCTTAGTAACTGTAATGCACATATACCCGCATATACCTACATCTTTGAGCGCGTGATGAGGGTAAGTAGAGAGTTAGTGTAAGCACAACAAAAGCACTATAATACTCTATATTGTGCCACAGAATCGGTAATGCGCTTTATTCGTATAACACTGGCTCGCTGGAAGAAAAAAAAAATGACCGGGGACACTTAAACTCCGCCTTCAAAAGGTATGACGCGATTATGTAGGCTACCACCACCCGACATATAAAGCCCTGCTTTAACCAAGCCTTTTAAACGTGCCTGCATGGCCTGGGGGTAACGTGTCACACTTAGATTGTGAGGGTTCTGGCAGGCTGATTTTGATGTCACCCTTCCACATGAAAGGAGTTGGGAGCTCCTGCTAAACGTTACGTAAGGCAAACCTATACGCCCAGTCAGTGCGCGGTCATGTCAGTTGCCTGTTATCTGCCAGCTCCATATTCGTTATTTTCGCTTAAATCGCCAACGCCGACACCGGATTTTCCGGCGAACATGGCCTTTAACGCTATCGCGTTAACAGGTGATAAATGTCTGAACCAAGGAGCTGCGAGTAGTGGCCTTCTTTGCCGCCTGGTGACTTTTACCCGAGTCTTCCATCCGGCACTAATATTCGCGCGTGGGCCTCGTCCGCGTGACAGTACGGACCACTGCCTCCTTCTTCACATCACGCCACCGATGTAAAAGCGAAAAGAGAAACGTCCTGGCCTTTCTCTCCTCCTCCTTTGCGGCATTGACAGAAAGCCTTTCTCCGCTGAACGACTGAAACGACGCCGAACGCCGGCGCGCGCGCACACACCTTTCACGCTTCGGGAAGCGCCCTTAAAAGAAAATCGCTCCTCAATTGAGTGGTGGTGGCGCCGCCATTTCCTCCAGTAGTGAAGGCGGTGGCGGGCGCACGCGCATTGTGTCCTGTGGTTCCTGTGGCCGCTTGTCTCCGGGACGGGGTCGTCCAGAGGTGGGGGAGTGGCGAGCTGCGTCTCGCGCGGTTGCCCGTTGTATGCAGCAAGAGGAAGCGAGCAGAGCAACACTCTGCACACCGAGGGTTGTGCTGCTGTTGGTCGTGGTAGGAGAGAGTGCACCAAATCGTGAGCACTGTGCTGTGCTGCCGCTTCTTGTGCTGCTGCTATTGCTCTTGCCGACTGTGGCAAGCTGACAGCCTGGATTGCGTGAGACGAGGCGACGCTTAGCGGGAAAAAAAGGCGTCGCTCTCTCTCTCTAGAGCGAGCTATTAGCGCCCGGCACGACAACTCTCTGCGTAACGGTGACTGAGGTGAACTGTACTACTTCTTCGGTAGTGGCCCAGGCTGACTGCTTACGCGTCTCAATTCGAGCATTGTTGTTTGACAGGCGCAGCTAGTACACTCCGAACAAAATGGGCTCGTAGGTTTTTGATATGGTGCCGAGCATGGGCAAACATTTGCAGAGCTTCCGTTCGGTTGATTGCTTAGCACGTGAGAAGAGAATGCAACTATAAATTCTATATATAAACGACAGTTCCTGCCCCTTGATATTACAACGAATATTTTCTGTCATACGCTAAAGAAGAGGCCGAAGACCTGAGAGGTTTGCATATTGTCGTTCATTGTCAACAACTCGAAATCTTGGTATTGCTTTACTATTTCTGCTGTACTGATGTTGGCGTCGCTGGCGCAACAAACTACGAGCAATGAATCGCGCTGAATGGCCAGGGGCATGATGCCACTTATGAAGAAATGACACGCTGCAAGCTTACTGGTGAGAATGAGGTTATACATGAAGCTGTCATGGGGTCATGGACCCCACCTGCTGACTGGTCAGGGTGCCAAACAGTGATTGAGTCGAACTAGGGGATACACAGTATTCCAAATTGATGGATATGGGCAGGTGGATAAGCGACCGTGAGTCACCAACCCTAGTAAATACATACTCCGTCTGTCATCGACGTTTCGCGACGCCCATGCTACCTGCAAAAGCAATCGTCCGGCCATTTGGTGTGTGTGTGTGTGTGTGTGTGTGTGCGCGTGTGTGTGTGTGTGTGTGTGTGTGTGTGCGTGCGTGCGTGCGTGCGTGTGTGTGTGTGTGTGTGTGTGTGTGTGTGTGTGTGTGTGTGTGTGTGTGTGTGTGTGTGTGTGTGTGTGTGTGTGTGTGTGTGTGTGTGTGTGTGTGTGTGTGTGTGTGTGTGTGTGTGTGTGTGTGTGTGTGTGTGTGTGTGTGTGTGTGTGTGTGTGTGTGTGTGTGTGTGTGTGTGTGTGTGTGTGTGTGTGTGTGTGTGTGTGTCGATGACACAGTTAATGCTCTTGTAGACGGACGAGTGGAACTGCTCACATACTGCTCCGACTCATTTAGTCTATGACATCTACAGACGGATACAATTCAACTCTACAGTGACCGCCACGCGAAGTTCCTTCTTGTCGAAAACTAGTTCGCTGTTGAAACTTTATTACGTGAGCCAAGAGATAATCACCATACAAAATTATAAGCTAAGCAATGTTGATGCTTCTGGCGTGTTTGAAGCAGTAATACAAGACACAGAGGGTCTTGACCCACGGTTATCAACTGCATTTTTTGTTTTTACTTTGTACCCTGCTGCAGACGTACTTCTTTCGGCAGGCACGTGGCCGTAATTGATTACCCAGGAAAAAGAACAAGCGACACGTTCGTACTTTCGCAACTGCTAGCTCAACAGGTGGCGATGAACCGAGAAAAGTATACTCCTGCAAAAAGGTGTGACCAACAACACTAAAAGGAATCGATAGAGGCATTTCCAGCGGCTCCAAGGAGCCAGCCACACAGCAGAAAGGCAGCGGAGAAGGAGAGCGACAGAGGGGAGGAGGTAGCACAGCCATTCGAGGCCACCCGACGGTCGTGTACATACATACACAGTGCGAACGAAGGCGCGCTGACACAGTGATCGGGAGCGGTCCTCTCTGGCAGACACCGGGGGACGCAACCGCTGTCACCATCAGAGAGCCTAGGCACGTCCCACAGGATTTTGTGTCTTACCAAAAGGGACGCGACCGGTGGAAAGGAGAGCAGGAGGAGGGAAACATGCCTTCAACTGGGAGGACCAAGCTGCGGAAAGAATGGAGGGACAGCAGCGACAGTGAGGGAGGGAGACACCTGAAACAAAACGGACAAGATCAAAACAGAACCCGTTTTCTTTCTGCATCCTCCCGTGATGGCGGTGGTTGCCTTCCACAGCACGCTCCACTTTTCGTTGCCGCCGAGAATCCAACCTTCCCCTGCGTGGAAAAACCGCCCGCAAATCAGAGAGGAAGCCGGAGTGGGCGCCACTCTCGCTCGCTCGAGTTCTTTCTCGAAGACAAATCGAACGCGGCCAGAATTTGGCTCCTCGTAAGAGCGGGGAATCTTCTCTTGCTCCTCACAGGCCGTCACCTACTGCTTCTCTGTAATACGCGCGTGCATGGCCGGAGAGGTCGAAGTTATTGTTTCTTGAGTGTCCTTACAGAAGGGTGCTGATAAGCGACCGACAGCTGTAAAACCTCCCGATAAAAACGCTGTCGCCATAAGGTTGTCACCTTATCGAGAAGCGTGCCGTAGGTAACGTGTTCTACTTGTAACCGTTTCCGGATTGCCATGCAGCGCAGTGAATCGAGGCTGATGTCTTCTTTTCTTCGCCTTTCTTCCGAAGGAAGAGATAGCTAAATTTGATCGAACAAAACTCAGTCTGAGCTGAAAATATTCCCAATGCAGTGCCTAATAAAAGTGTGATCAATATGCAACGTTTAATTCAACATGTAATAACTACGGCCACTTTCATAGTTGTTCGGTATATATTTCGTACGGCTTTAGGGCGCGACTATAGCTAAGCTATGAGAATTTGACTCAGTCGAAACCTCCGCATTCATGCAGACATTGCGAAATCAGGATGTAGATGAGCCGTATGTGAAAGTACCGGAAGATATTGTGGCTGCTCAGCAACCATAGCTATGCATAAAGAAAGTAATAAAATTCCCATAAGGAAAGGTGCTAAGCAAGGAGACACGATCTCCCCAGTACTATTCACAGCTCACTTAGAGAAAATATTCAGGGATTTGAAATGGAAGCAGTTATGGATAACGGTTGATGGAGAATACCTCAGTAATCTGCGATTCGCTGATGACATTGCCTTGCCGAGTAACTCATGGGATGAACTGCAAAGAATGATTGATGGCCTAGACAGGAAAAGCAGAAAGGTAGGCCTAAAAATTAATATGTAGAAGGCAAAGGTAATGCTTAACAACCTTGGGAAGGGACAGCACATTACAATAGGTAGTGAAACACTGAAGTGGTGGGCGAATATATATATTTAGGACAGGTAGTAACAGAAGATCCAGACCATTAAAAGGAATTAACTGGGAAATAAGGTTTGAATAGACCGCATTTGGCAGGTATTCGCAGATTATGATTAACAGCTTACCGGTATCGCTGAAGTGGAAAGTATACAACAGTTGCATTTTGCCCGTATAGGGCTGAAACGCGGAGGCTAACGAAAAGTGTTCTACTTAAGTTGAAAAAAACGCAGAGGGCTATCGAACAGAACATGGTAGGTATAACGTCAAGAGATAGGAAGCGTGCAGAGTGGGTCAGAGAAATAACTCGGGTTACTGAGATTCTAATGGAAATCAAGAAGAAGAAATGGGCATGGGCTGGGCATGTAGTGCGTAGTGAGGACAACCGATGGTCGCTTAGGCCAGCAAGTTGGATTCCAAGTGAAGGAAAGCGTGAAATGGGGCGGCAGAAAGTTAGGTTGGCAGATGAGGTTAGAAATTGACAGGGCTCACAATTGGATGCAGCTAGCACAGGACCGGGTTAGCTGGAGTAATATGGGAGAGCCCTTCGCCCTGCAATGGGTATAATCCGGCTGCTGCTGCTGCTGATGATGACAGCTAAGTTTCTTTTGCAAGTGCTTGCAGCAACATATCACCATCATAAAATAAGTAATCTGAAATTTTGGAGCAGTGTTAACATAAAATATATGAGTCGATGATCGCTTCACATACAAAAAGTAATTTTAAATACCAGAATAAATAAATAAATAAATAAATAAATAAATAAATAAAATATATATATATATATATATATATATATATATATATATATATATATATATATATATATATATATATATATATATATATATATATATATATATTAAAAGAGCAGAAAACGAAATATAAGTTCGATTTCGACCAAACGATGAAGTCACTACAGACAAACAAGTGAAGTCACGGTTACTGCCACAAAACCTATTGTGTGATTAGCCATATACTGGCGACTGTAAATCACAGCTCGGATCATTGTTTGCTTTTTCTGACTAAAAGAAGCCCAAAATATTGTCCCTCGAGTAATCGAGAAGTATATCGACAGCCGTGAATACACTGACGTCATACAAGCAAAGTTTCCTGTAGAAATCGCCCCGATTAAAACCGCGAAATATTAAAGTTTGAAACACATTTGCTCAGGAACGAAATACCGCCCCACTGCGAAATTCAGCACCAAGGGGCACGAACCTGCAGAAAATGTACCGTCAATATTTCGTTCAAATTCATGTGAAGAAAATTTATGCAATAAATTAACTCTCCGACTATAGTTTCTGCGTCCACCAACGCATACAGCTGCCTCCTTTTAGACAATCACTGCTGGCATCAGAGTCATAACGCATTTAAAAAAGACTTGCTAAAATGAGAACCAAAATAATTCAAAACGTAAATAATACGGATCATCGAAAGCAGTTAACATAAAAATTATAACAATGACTCTATGTTACCAGTATTGGACGTTCGGCCACCTTGCACTTAAAGAACACCTGATAAGTAGCACATGAACAGAGACGGAAGTTCCCCAAAACTTCTCTTCCTGTAGTGTTTGTCTTGCCACCTTGCCTAATGCGCCGCATTACTTATTGCCTGCACTCTACGCCAGCAATAATTCCGGCATTCTTGGCATCAAGACGAGCTTCAGGAGCTCTCTTGATTTGTTCTACTCATTTGCGCCGCAGGCACCAACCCAAAAGCGAATACTGGCCGCGCTCAGCAGCAGCCGTTCGTGTGAGCATAAAACAATGGAATGGTTGAGTGCGCTATTCGCTTGTTTACTTCGTATAATTAACCTAAAATTCCGTGCGTGGAGCTCGCCTATAAGGCACTAAACGCGAAATTGGTCCCAGTATAAAGACATCCCACCGGAAAGATATCAGGTTGGATTAAGCAGCTTTCTAACGTTGCCGAATAACATGTAGCTCTCGCAGCTTTCTCGTAAACGCACCTCTCCTTTCTCATGTTTACGTCGAGGGCTTTTTTCAACCCACAATGTTTCTGCTAAGAGAGTTCTGCTAAGGACGCTCTGGCGAGTTTGTGCGATGCTATACAGGCAGAGCGGGCACGGGAAATGGTGCGTGCTTTCAGCACCCTATCTGTATGCTTCTCAGCTACCGTTGTCAGATGGCAAGGGGGACTTGACACCCGAAAGTGCCCGAGAGTCTTACATAACTCATCAGCCAATCAGCACCCGTTCAACTACTCCGGCAGCCAGGCTGCCGACCATAGAACAACGAGACGCAAGACCATGCAACACCATAAGCAGGGCTAGCCCAGAAGCTTACTAAGCGTGGAAGCGAGCCACTTCGGCTGCGGCATATGGCTAACGCTCATGAAACTTGGTTCAATGAGAGTTGAGCCTCTGCAATTGTTTTTTAGATATACGGTACAGTTTTGCTTTTTATTTTTGCAGCTCCTCAGTCTGTATGCTTATGCCAGACAGAAATTAATGAATTTGAATTAGGTAACTAATTCAAGCATTCTTACAAAGTCAGTTACTTTTTTTATTTATTTGGACCTCCTAAATTAACACCCGGGAGAAAGGTTCATGGCTCGATACTTCGATCGCTGACCGGAATCTGCAAGAATTCGGATCTCTCTGAAGTGCTGTAAGCGAAAGCCCTTCCTGCGACTCCTTGCAATCATTTGTCACATTTTCCTTCACTGCGTTCTTTTCTTTCCCTCTTTTTTGTCCTTTTTCCCTTTTTCTCACGCTTTTTCGTACAATTCTGACGTATTTTGCACAGTATCGATGTCCGTGGCTGTTTTGAAGTCTGCATTGTATATTGACGTCCTTGGCTATTTTGACATCTATTTGACTTCTCTGGCTCTAAGGAATTATTCCACAGCAACGAAATTTTGCACACAGAAACATTTTTGACGCCCTCCGCGGGTGCAGAAATCCTGTCCAAACTCATGAGCTAAAACCGGCAACACTTCAACCTTTGCAAGCTCTCTCTAGACTCAAAGCTCTATGAACTCAACCTACGCCCAATGCTCTAGTAGACCTATTGCATTTTCGACGCTATGACTTTTTTTTTTCTTTCTTTTTTTCAGCGAACTCAGTAATTATGCCCGTGATTAGAGTTGTCGCGCTCTGCTATATATGCTATCATATCAGTTGTGTACACGTGCTTCATAGTCTGCACACTGTATCGACGTCTCTAAAAACACGGAGCCCGCCTCATCGATGCATTAAAATTCCTCTCCCCTCAAGCCCAGGAGGGCTGCCTGATTTATTTATTTATAGGAAGGGAAAGGCGCGGTAACTGTCTCACTTGTTTTTCTTGTGGACACCGCAACCGCGCCATAAGGGAAGGGAGGGAGATGGGAGTGAAAGTGGAAAGAGAGAAAGAGGAGCCGTAGGAGTAATTTCGACCACCTGGGGATCTTTCTTTAACGTGCGCTGACATCGCACAGCACACGACGCCTCTTCGTTTCGCCTCCATCAGGAGGGCTGCCTTTTCTCTTCCTGATTTAAAAAAACTGATTTATTTATAGGAAGGGAAAAGCGCAGTAACTGTCTCACTTGTTTTCTGTGGACACCGCAACTTCGCTGTAAGGGAGGGGAGGAAGGTGGGAGTGAAAGTGGAAAGAGAGAAAGAGGAGCCGTAGTGGAGGGCTACGGAGTAATTTCGACCACCTGGGGATCTTTAACTTTTCTCTTCACACGCAAATAGGAGAGAGAAAGGGGCGTTTATTGGAAGACGTTGCTGCGCTGCTTTACGACACACGCGTGATGCGATTTTTTGCATGGCATTCTGGTCATGTGACTTTGTCTCATGACTTCATGACGTCATAACTTTTTGTAAGTCATCCTGGTCACCTGTCTGTCAGGTGGCTTGATGACGTCATCGCCTTTTTACGCATACCACTGCACTGTTTTCAGAACTCACCCATATTTCATATGACTTTGTCATGAAACCAAGAACGTCGTCACTTTTGCAAGTCAACGTTTGTCATGAGACCATGTCATAAGAATTAGTGACTTCACCATACTACTTAGGACATACACTACATTTAGAATTTATCCCTGTCATATGACTGTCATGGCAATAATGACGTCATTTTTGCAAGTCATAGTTGTCATAAGACTGTCATAATGAGTTACAGGCTTCACCATTAGCTAGTAACGACATAAAGAAAATTTCAGAAACTTTGTACTTTTCCAGAATTACCCACACTCTCCACACATCCGTTTCTCGTAATAACGTGACTGGGACCACTTCGCGGACACATTTTGCGGACAAGCTCTGTGGAAAACTTCCGACCTTTGGTCCCGCGCCTCGTTAGCCATATAAGGATTTCGCCTTAATTTTGCCGGAGCTGAGCGTGGAGTTTTCAGTCCAGGGCATCACAGGCTATTGTTACAGTCGCGCTCGAATCCACAATTGAAGCTGCATCTCAATTGTTAGGGTTGACAACACTGCTTCCCATTGCTCGAAGCGGTCGCGTTTTTATCAGTAGGAAATTTCTGGGCGCTCCCGGAGGAGTTCCAGGAAAGGACGGGAGACTTGAAAGGCACTCGCTACCTGTCCCAACTCCTCACGCTTCACCGTTTGGAGAGCGGCGCTCGAAGCAAACCACTGCCTTTCGGTGAAGAAGACTGCCGGCCAAGAGCGACGCGGCACATCTCGCTTGGGTGTATGCGGGCGCGGAGGGCGTGGGGAGAATTTGATTTTTCAGGTTCTCGCGCGGAGAAGGCTCGCGTAAATGGAACCAAGGTAGGGCGCGGACGTTGTCTGCTCCACATACTGCTGTCAGCTTCCGCTGGGTGCTCCTCTCTCCTGCCTCCTCCTGGGCGTGTTTCTTTCGACGGCTGTACGTAACATCAGAGCCGAAGGCTGTGTACATACGAAAATGCGCACGGCAGTGATAAAAAGAAGTTATAACCATGAATAAAAGCGGACAAACCATTATTATTATTATTATTATTATTATTATTATTATTATTATTATTATTATTATTATTATTATTATTATTATTATTATTATTATTATTATTATTATTATTATTATTATTATTATTGGTAGTAGTAGTAGTAGTAGTAGAACTAGTAATGAGGGAGTAGTTACGCATCATCCACCACAGCTCAGACTTACGACTACAAAAGAAAGCTACTCAGCTTGCGCAAAAACTTCGAAGGTGGTAAGCTAAATTAGTAAAAGAGCGCTCTTCTGCGGCAAAAAGGTCCTGAGTGTATTCACCTGATGTCTGTCGTGAATAGAAATTCGTTACATGTCGAGAGCGCAGCGAGCACGGACGGGGGTTGGCAGTGTTAATCCTTAGTTCTGAGCGCTGCAGCAGCAGTTCCCAGCAGAGTAAGCCGAACGCTATAAAGAAAACAGTCACAACCACACAGACCATGCAAGAAAACAATTACACTGAATACCTGCCTGAGTACACTTGCGCATGGCTGCAAGCAAAGGAGAGCCATGGTGGTTACTGACATTTTTGGAGCTCGACCACGCCGCAATATCCAAAGGCCACGAGATCATCTACCAGTGGTTGCAAGAACACTGTGGCATTGCAGGAAATAACCAGGCGGACGACGGCGCCCGTTCTGCTCACAACGACGGACTTCTAGTCCAAATTTCGTTAACGAGAGCCGACGCAGCGAGCGGCCTTCTCTGTTTGGCTGTGGAGCTGACACATTCAGCGTGGAACACCGGAAAGTTCTCCAACCGTCGCCTCAAGGCACTGAACCCCGGACTGCGCCTGCGTATTCCTCACCACACAACATGTCGTGAAACAACGTTACTGTCCCGCGGGTTGGCGTTGCTTTCGCAAACAAATACGCCTTCCTGATCAGGATGGCTGACAGCCTTGCTTGTGAACGGTGCGTTGATGGAACGATTGAGCACCTCCTTTGTGATTGCCCTGTTTTGCAACTGAACGACATACGCTGCGTACTGCATTGGATCGTCTGGACGCTCACCCCTTAACGGAAGGGAAGACCTTGGGAGCATGGCCACAAACGTCATCTGCGCTCAAAGCCTACAAGGCACTTCTTCGCTTTTTAAGAGAGACTAGCCTGATTGACAGCCTGTGACTTTCACACCTCCTCTCCTCTTCTACCTTACCCCTTTAATCCCCCATTCCCTTCCCTCAGTGCAGGGTAGCCAACCGGAATTCATTCTTTCTGGCCTTCCGCCCTCCTTTTCTCCTCCTTGAAGCTCGAAAAAAAAAAATTAGCTGTGGTTTAGCTCTGGTTGAACGGAGGGCTAGCGAAAGCTAGTGAAAGCTATGGTTACGTTTGGAAATTGGCGATGGCTTAGCTCAGCTAGGCCAGGATATACGTAGCGGAAGCATGTGTGCCTGGCGCTGGGCTGCCCACTCCTCTAAAAAAATGTAAAAATTGTAAAGTAAAAATTGGATAAATTCGATGGAAAAGAAACAGAGTGTGGAATTATACCGAAAGTGGAAAAGGCAGATCAGGAAGGAAGCTTTCTTTGATAACTCAAGAGGCAGTGCCCTACTTTTTGAAGCTAGATCAGGGTGCCTTAGAAAACGCAGCTAAAAAAAGAAATTTAACAATGGAGATGACGCATGTGCTGTATGTGGTAACTCCAGTGAAACAATTGACCATATTATACTCAAATTTACGCAATGGTATCCATCCGGAAGTCGATGCAGGCTCAGTCACTGTTCCTGAAGCTCTGGGGTTTAGAGATACCAGTGCCCGGGTGAATAAACCGGCGGTGGAAGCTAGCAAAAAATGATTGGAAGATTTGTGGCTTAAAAAAAGAAAAGTGACGTAATGTTAGTAATGTAGAAACAAAAATTTAATAAATGGAACGATGGTATAGTTAACCAATCTAAAACAATAATTAAGATATAGGGAGAAAAATGAGCATGATAGCTACTGCTACCACCCCGTTTCAAAGGGGAAGCTCCTATATTCCATCCATCCATCCTCTACAATCCAATCTAATCCCATCCAATCCAGTATCATTCAATCCAATCCAGTCTAATATAATCCAATCCAAACCAATCCAGTGTAGTCCTATCCAGACCAGTAAAATACAATCCAATCCAATCTTGTTCAGTCTAATCCTGTCCAATTCAATCCAGTTCAATCCAATATAATGTAGTTCAATCCAATCGTGTCGAATGTTGAGTACACGCTCGCCCGAAATGCGCCGCTGACTAGCTTATCGTCATCACTACTGTCATCTTCACGCTAGAGAAGGAGAATAAAGATGCGCTATTCACGATCCCGGGCGTGGCTTAGTTGATTGAAGCGCTCGGCTGGGGATCCGAGGAATGGCGGTTCGATTCCCGGGGAAGTCAAATTCTTATGAGGAGGCCGTAGCTGAGGGGCCTCCGAATAACAACGTATCATCATCATCATCATCATCATCATCATCATCAGCCTGATTATACCCACTGCAGGGCGAAGGCCTCTCCCATATTTCTCCACTTAACCCGGTTCTGTGCTAGCTGCATCCACTTGACCCCTGCGAACTTCTTAATCTCATCCGCCCACCTAACTTTCTGCCGCCCCCTGCTACGCTTTCCTTCCCTTGGAATCCAGTTTGTTACAACGTATAAGCATGGTCAACAGACACTGCGTACGAGCAGGAGAAAAAGCTTAGCACTTTCCCTTACTGCTCGCTTGGATTAAGCGCAAGAATTTCGCAAAATAACCTTCACGTGTCGCACTGTACATGCACATAAAAAGGAACTACATGTGCGGCAGATGCGTGATTCCGTTCTCTCAACGGTGATGGCAATGATGATGATGATTATTGACCATTCCCTTTTTATCGGGGGACGCTTGGGGGACCTCTGAACAGCGTCACTTGGCTACAGATAGCGGAAATATTGTAAAAATGAATGAGAGCGCATTTAAAGCCTGCCTACTCATTGACTCAGTGTCGCAAAAGGTTTTTTTTTTTTTTTTTTTTTTTTTTTTGTCGCCAGAAACTTGTTGCAGGCCTGAGTCCGACCGAAGATTGAAAGCCGATAGGACACAAATGTATGAGCATAATGCTGGACGACTGGAACTCGCTCTTTTCACTAATTTGCATATGACCTAAGCGCATGCAGTGAAACGCCCAGATATTTAGGGTGCACACATGATCATTCCACTCCTGCATATAAGGGCGGTGTTGTGCCCCACCAACCAATTGACCAAAGGCCACAACTCTTGGAGTGATTCATCTGAGCACCCGAAACAATGCCAAATTGTTCTATGCTGGATATAACTTTTTCTATGCTTGGTTTGTCAGTGCAGCAAGACGCAAGTCCTCCAATGTGCTAGACATTACACCCAGCGTTTTCATCGAATATTTGCGACGTTTATTTGGTGATCAAATTGTGAACCGATTCGACCTATTCAGACTTGTTTGTGCAAGGGGGCTCGGCTTAGTGCATCTGTATATGAGGCAGTTAGTTGCCCGTTTCCTCTTTTTTCGTGATTGTACACATCTGATTATTACAGCATTCCTGCAACTTAAATTCATGAACTTGCTTCCTAACTTACTGGTTTCCTGAGATTTTACTGAACGTCCACAGTTACTACGATTTATGCAGGAAGTTTACGCTTCGGTGCGGTTTTTGACAGAATAGTTCTCGAATGAGTGCTTATTTTCTGTTTCGCGCAAGAGTCTATACAAGGAATTGATAGCAATGCTTTTTCCGCCACTATTGTATCGTTCTTTATACCTTGGTCTTAAAGGTCATGATGGGCTAAAGAGGGTGCGCAAAATTCCTCCTTGCACGAAAACAATTTTTTTTTTTTAAATACACACCGAAGCTCTACCTGTTAACCCATGACTCTATAGGAAAAATGTTTTTGTATATTCTGTAAACTGCCGTATGTGTGATGTGCCTGAAACAATTGAGCACTGTTTCATTAATTGCAAAGACGCAATCCTCTTTTGGGACGTGCTGCAAAGAACTCTAAAGAGAGACTTTGTTCTAAATTCGTACAGTGTGCGGTATCTTGCTGTTACACAATCTGGTTACGAACCATTATGTGATGTGATGTTTTTAATTCTTAACCGAAGCAAAACTAGCCGAGCCACAAGGTGGCGGTATGACAACGGTAACACTATTAAATTACCTCCACCGTAATCATTTCCGGTCTTCAGTGAGTGTATGTAACCTTTAGGTTGCGTTCATACACACCTCTCGGTTATAATCGCCGTTTACCCCGCTGAGAGGCAAACCGGTGAGGAGAAAGAAGTTGCGAGACCCTACCGTTGAGGAAGCGGAATTACGCGCGGCCGATACGATGTTGTAAAAGAAAAGGCAAATGTCACTCCCGTCAGCGCAGAGTGTTCACGATTATCCAGTATGAATTAACTGCGTGAGAGACACAAAGGCAGGACGTACAGGGTCGTTCGTTTGCTCTTAGGGGGAACACACGAGCGAATGGCAACCGTCTTGGGACCCCCACTGCGCCCCATCTGCCTGGCCAAGGAGCATAACGACGAACAATGCGAAGCACCACGCCTAAGCCCATCTCTGCTTGTTCCACATTACCTCTATGTATGACCGTGTCGGGCGTAAATGGGCTTTGAAGACAACGGCGACCTCATCGCGTGTTCGCCTTAAGAATAGATTGCCTCGTACAAAGGAAGAGAACAGACGCAAACCTATCAGTGAACTTAGAGGAACGGTGTCGTTCTGTCGCCCACTTATAGTCTACCTCTCGCACCATGTAATGGGCGTAACCTGAGACATTCCCGAGTCAAAGTGAGATGGGGAAGCTCACTAATCGCACATAAGTGCGTGAATTGGCCGTCTGCGCAGGTATTCCCTATGTAATTCTTCACGGACATTCAAGCTTGGAAGTTCACTGGCTGCAGCAATGTGGTCTATGAAGATTACCTAGGTACTAGAGACACGCCACTAGCTTTATGGATGCCTGGAAGATGAAGAAGGCACTCTTTGCATAGTTTGGTTTGGTTTGTGGGGTTTAACTTCCCAAAGCAACTCAAGCTATGAGAGACGCCGTAGTGGAGGACTCCGGAAATTTCGACCACCTCGGGTTCTTTAACGTGCACTGACATCGCACAGAACACGGGCGCCTTGCTTTTTGCCTCCATCGAAAAGCTACCGCCGAGGCCGGGATTCGATCCCGCGTCCTTGGGCACAGTAGTCGAGCGCCGTAACCACTGCGTCACCCCGGCGGGGTACACTTTGCATGGTGGCTTGTGCTAATCTTCTAGTAAAATCATAAGTGGCTATCATTGCACGTCAAAGCAGTAAACGCTGCGGGATGTGGTCAAGGGTTGCATGCAACTTACAACACGATCCAGCAACGATCCAATACTACGAAACGGTGGTGACGTGCTTTCATAACAACACGGTTGGAGTTTAGTTTTAATGGCATCCGACGATGTTGATTCCCCATCGCTTTTGCACGTACCGAGTTCTCTGGCCCAAATAGTCCTTGCGTGGTAGGCTTTAACGTCATTTGTCCTCTTGGCGGCTTAAGCTGCCAAAACACGATGACAAACAGCCGTATTTCATGTGACTTTTTCCTCCCATGTACGGAACTTCCTCCTTTCTGCGAAAACGGCCCGCGAGCCGATAAAGGTCTTCGGACATGCGCCATCAGCCGATATCTATACAATCGATAGCTTATACGACGCAACATGTGTGCGGATCCCATGTTGCCGCCTACGTCGCAGCTTCAGAACAGTTCGTCGACTGCTCCAAACTCGATTGAAAAGCGACAGGACATAACAAGACGCTCATACTTTTCGAAATCCAAACAGTCGGTGTCGCTACAAGAGCGCAAGTCGTTTCAACAACCTCAACCTCCTTAAGGCATTGCCAACTTTATTTTCTGGCTGAGCTTTTTTTCTTGGTAAGGGGGCGAAACGCGGAGCAAGATTTGAAGTTGGGCGACATAATGTTCGTATAAAATGTTTCCAGTAATGAAAGCCTGGTGTGACGCCTTTATTTTATCACAAATTCACATTCGTTTCCTGGAGCATTTCAACGATAACGAGGGGGGTGGGGTATACGAATTAATAGAATGCAATAGAAATTAGAATACTATAGGAGGCCACACAATATCAACCAATGAAAACACAAAAAGATAAAACATAGTGATAGCCCAAATAATATATATGTGCACTATATTGCGCACTATAGACGTAATGATACGGTACATCGCAACAGCAGTGATCGCCGCACCGAAACCGGGTGAGCAGCTCGCCATGCTGCCACCACACGGGCGCGAGGACATAAGGCGGAACCGGCGAACCGTACGAAAGAATCAAACACAGTGGCGGGGCAGGGAAAGTGCGAAAAATGAAAGAAGTGATGACAGAAACTGCGCACACCGACGACTGTTGGCTTTCCACAGTCCTGGCACCAACACACGCAAGCACTCTGCGCGCATTAACGAATCCCCACATAAAGACTCGAATAAGCGACGCGTTTGACGTACAAACAAACGTGAACCGGTTGCACTCTGTCTGGGCGATTGTTAGCTAGAGCGTTTGGGCGCCTGCAGCGAAGTTTGTTTGCACCCAGGTACAAGAGTGGTGACAATAAGTCCAAACAACGGCGCGCATAGGCGCCAAGCTGTTCTCATTTCTCATCCCCCATGTAATACCCTTTCAATGGGGCCTTTGAGGTTGTAATAAATAAATAAATAATTTTCTTGTTATCGTGATTTTACGTACGCATGTATTCCTGCTGTGGGGGAATCTATAGGTGCAGCACTGACTAGACCACTATACTTGTCAGTAAAATTTGCTCGCTGACTCCCGGTCGCCATCACAACACTAAGTTTCCGATGGGAAAATGAGCACTTGAGAGCTCACCCCCCCTTTTCCGCTCCGTAGTAAGTAGTGTGCAGAAAAACGTATTAGCTACTAGCGTCATCAGTGATTCACCAGTAGCGCACTCTCTGTAACTCAACGGAAATATTTCTGGTGCGAAACACCAATTCCGAGTTTCAGAGAGTACAGAATTATTGTCTCACGCTTGATGTTTGGCAAAATATATCACGTCACCTTATATCAAAATTGTGACATATGCTGTTCCTTGCGCAGCGTTTGGTCATGTCATTTCGGTTTCCATTTAGCATCCACCTGCTATTCAAGTTGGAGGCTATAGTTCTTCGTGGGGAATCGAACCCACTACATATGTTCCTCCAATTGTATGCCGTTCATTGTAAGTGTAGGTACCCACTGAAAAGTGTGGCCGAGACAGAGCCTTTCCTTCCCCGAAAGCTAAACAAACTGAAAACGCTTAAACTGCGGCAATTTTATTTTGCGTGTAAGAGAAAGCGGAGGCGTGCGCTGAGAAATCTCACTTATAAAATGTTCCTTGCGTTCGCGGATCGCACACCTGGTTCAGGCGGCCATGGGAAACCAAAAGACATAACAAAAAATTTAAAATTCCGTCAGTAAAGTTTTGTTTAGCAGCATGCAGCATATGGCCGCACAAACTAGAAGTGCTGGTCCAGATTTTTCCATTTTGATCTTTTTTCTCCCTAGTCTCGTCTCCTATAAACAGAGGCGGATGAAGAACGGGGAAGAGCGAAAAGTAGTCACAGGAAGCAAAAATATGCTGAAACTTTTTCTTTCTTTTTTTCCAAAAAGAAGAGTCCCAGTCCGGCCGATAAACCCACCCCTGTCTTTATTGCAGGCACTGCGCAAGCCAATACAGACCGAACATGCACAGTCGCGAGTTGGCATGCAGAAGCCATGGCGTCCACCACGGAAGACATTCGTGCCTTTGCAAACAAGCAAAATAAAAGAAAAAAAAAAACGGTATAGACATCCGCATGTTTGGGCGGTTCAGCGGTTGGGGGAAGCAAGGGTCGCATGAGCGGCGATGGGGCTGCAGAATAGTTTCAAAGAAACACTTGCACGCACGCTCCACTGATTGCTCGACGTCTTCTGTGTTTGTGCGCCTGTGCCAAGTTCTCAGAGAGAGTTCTTCCTCCCCGGACGGGGAAGACTGAGTAGAAACGGCGTCGACGATTTCCCCTTTGTTACCCGAGAGGTCTTTTATCTTTGCAAACAGCGGATGCACCGAATGCGCTCCGCTCGGCCGCGTCCGTCGGCCTTTGATCGCTTGTTTAGCCCATATGAACCCGTATGTCAAAGGTTCGAGTCCATATTATAGCTACAAAGGCTCGCGCTTTTTTCTTTTTTCAGAATTTTGCAAAATACAAACCGTTTCTCTCGCTTGGAGATCTCCCACAGAGGCTAATAAATGAGAACTTCTAGACTCACGTGCGCTGGCACAGCCCCACGAAGACACGGTGTAGCGATAACCTTTTTTTTTTTGTTACATTAGATCTGAGACGATTACGTCTGGTTATGAACAGCACAAACACGCACCAAAAGTTCTGTCGTGTCTTTGCGGGTCCAATTAGGTATAAACGTGAAATGCGCTGCAGGAAAGCTGCCGCACATTCAACGAAGCCTCGTATAGATGGCAGCCAGGCTCAAAGTATTGCCAAGTCCTCTGGGCTGGCAGCCGCCTTCACAGATGTCTCTTCATCAAACAGGGCCCCATAACTGTTTTCGAGCCTTGACTAGCCGATGTCATTAGCCACTTCTCTTACAGCAAAACAATCGGTCGCTGAAGTTGGCATTCAAAGTGTAGAACTAGGGGATTCTGAATGTGGAGACAAGGGATGGAATCCGTAGCTCGAGAGACAGCTGGTCAGAACACCATGTCATACCGCCACGAAAGGCATCGCATTTCATCAACCTCATCAGCCGGACTATACTCACTGCAGGGCCTCTCCCATATTCCTCCAATTAACCTGGACCTGTGCATCGCGTTTAAGTCGGCGCAACTTTGATTCCTACAGTGTCCAGGCACGCAGATCAAATCTTTCGCGAAGACATAAGTAAAGCCGGCACATTGAGCTGGGAATTCTCTTCAAGCAGCGTCCGATAACTTTCCTTGATTTCTCGCAGTTATTGACGCCAGATCTAAACAGAGAAGGCGAGGTGCGTGATTGGCCTTTAGCCAGTTTATATATTAGTGGGATGGAAAAACCGACTTGGGTCAAATTTCTTAGCGTAAGCACGTACGTCAAATATCAAAGCGCTTGTACTCCTTGTAGTCAACAGGATAACAGGTCCCTGCAAACGCAAAACCCCATTTCTTGGTGACCACTCAGTTTCTCCCGAATGTCTTACGCCGCACGGACTTGAGCTAGGTTAATTCGGGAGTCGCATTTATCCTTACCTCTAGAAAGGAAGGTTGCATAAATAGTTCATCCCCTATAGCTGGGAGCATTGTTCCCATAATTTTCAGGTCAGTCGCGGCGGTTAAATTATTTTAACGTCACTTCCACTTCCGGTGTATCCGGAAGGAACCAAGTGTGTTCGTGATGTGGCGTTTCACATAATTCTGGAGAGATGCAGCATTTACCTAAATTGTCCAAGACGACTCACGCTACCTAAGTGGGCTCCGAAAAATAACATTACCGCAAAATCAGCCTCGTCCTCTAGTGGGCATTCTCGCTGACGTGTGCGACCAGAATCGCATCATACGGATGTCACGACGTCACGCGGACCTCCATCTTTTCTGTGAAAGGGAGAGTACTTCCCAGAACACTTTCAGTGTCTTCAGCGCACTCCCTTCCCCACTCTGAGAGCGAGCGGCGGAAGGTGACGGACTGTCGGACATGCAAAGATGATAGCCGACAAAGAAACAAATAAAGAGCACGTCGGAGAATGTGACCGAAACATTCAGCAAGTGCAGATCACTCTATTCGATTTCATCACTTCGTCCATCAATCTACGGCCCGCGGACCGATCAACTTCCCGGATTAAAAGAGCGAGCCCCCTACTGAGCACGTGCGCAGGAAAAGGCGGGGAGGGCGGGTACTTGTCTCACCGCACGCGTATCGCTCGTGTCTAGAAAGAAAGCGCAGCCCGGAGCCGATCGCCGCGGGGGCGCCCATGTGCAGCGGTCTTCCTAGGCGGTGCACCGCTCTATGTCGAAACGTCCGAGGGCCAGCGAAAGTCCTCCGCACGCGTCGTCGTGCGCCGTTGCGTTCGCTGGACGGAGGGGAGAAATACAAAAAGATGCACAAGGGGTGGGGAGGGAGAGAAAGGTGAGGTCCGCTGCACTTTCTTCGGAGGGTGGCAAGGGGAGATACCGTCGCGGTTGCTGCTGGACGGGTTACCGCTCGCCCGCTCGAAGGGAGGAAAGGCGGCGCCAGTGAAAGTACCACCGCCGCCAAAGCACCGAACTGGGTCAGCGAGACGTCAGGCTGTTGCCGCCGCGCCGCAGCCGCTGGAAGACGCCGACGACCAGACCAGATCGGCCGCGCGCTCGCTGCCGACGCCGCCGTCGCTGCTGTCTGTGTGTTCGGTAGAGCCAAGAGAGAGCGCGCGTGCGCGCTATAGGAGAAAGCACGACCTCGGAGTACCGTAGCGCGCGCCGGCGGGAGCAGCAGCGAGTCGCGGCGGGAGGGACGATAGTGCGCGGTCCAACTGCCTAGTGTGCTGCCACCGCCGCCACGACCTCGTAGTGGTTTCGGTCTTCGTCGCAGCCGCCGCGATGGGTGCTGAGCACCGCAGCAGTGCCCGCTGGATAATATGATTGCCCGGAGCGGATTGCACGCGCACGGAGCCGTCGGCACGGAGCACCACCAGCGACCACTGGGACCGCAGCCGCCGCCGCTTACGCGGTGCCATCCGGGGTGAGTTGCAGCAACGTGGTTTGTACTACGAGTAAAGAAACGCTCTCAGCGGTCTCAAACGCCGACTGTTGGGTGACATGTCTCCGCCGTATCGAAGCCCCACTGCGGTCACAGGCATGAGATGTCTGCGCGTACACGGCTACTCGAACCTCGGAGAATACGTCAGCTGCCCTGGGCTCAGCACGGCTGTTGCACAAAATACTTCCGGCGGCCTTCTCCCTTTCCAGGAAGAAGTTCAAAATGGAAAGGAGAAGGGCAGTAATATCGGTTGATTGCACTGAACAGTTTCCAATAAACACCACTGGTAGCTCCTCTCATGCAGAGCCATCCTTTAGTAAAGAGCGCACTTCATTAGGCGGGGTGAAGGGAGTGGAGAGTCGAGACGACGGATCCTATCGAGTGCTTCATTTTGTCTTTTATTGATATCGTTCACAACCTAACCTGTGTCTTTAAAGGGTCTTAAGGGTATTTAAAGGGTCTTTAAAATGGACAGACAATGAAAACCTGAGGATGAACATTTCTCTTTTTTTTTTTTTTCTTTTCGCTTCGCCATGATCGCAACAGGACAACAGTGGAATGTTAAAACAGCGACTGGTGATAAAACATCGCTTTGCGTTCCTGGGCTTTCCTTTCAATATTATTTGTTACCTAAGGCATTTTCGCCATTGAAACAAGCCTGGCATGCCACTGTACGATTGCCAGGACGCCGGTATTTTACGTAGTTTCCAGTTTTGCGCTCTATCGACATAATAGGCGATCTCAAGTTTCCATGACTGACAACAGGACAACAGTGGAATGTTAAAACAGCGACTGGTGATAAAACATCGCTTTGCGTTCCTGGGCTTTCCTTTCAATATTATTTGTTACCTAAGGCATTTTCGCCATTGAAACAAGCCTGGCATGCCACTGTACGATTGCCAGGACGCCGGTATTTTACGTAGTTTCCAGTTTTGCGCTCTATCGACATAATAGGCGATCTCAAGTTTCCATGACTGAAATCACATTTAGATAGATACTTCGAATGAACAAAGATAAAACACTTATGAGCTTCTCGTCAGCGAACATTTTTACCGTGTAACCACTGAATCACGAGCATTTGGCCTCAAACATGGCAATACTGGACACTGCAGTGTCATTCCCAGGAACAGTACTTCTTGAAAAGCGATTATTTTCGCTATGCAGAACCCTCGTGACTATTATGAACTGTAAGTTCAATATGCGTCCAAGTGAGCGGAGTACCTAATGAGTTAATTTCGTGCTTATTTTCGATCTCCATACTCCTTCGTAAATTTAACTTTGAGTAGACAGACTAAAGCAGAAGCTTCGATTACATCAGAAGAGGTTTAGAAGAGCGCAGGGTGTTTGCTTTTTCTTTATTTTGTTAGTGGTGTATCGGATGGCGCGCACGGACGAGTGTGCTCTAGTGCTTTGAAGGTATGGAGCTAATAGGACTTTACAAAAGGAAACTGTTCTTCTTTGCACTTCGGTTTTCCTCTACATATGTCACTTCCGTTTTGGCGTGCTGGTGAGCCAAGCTTCTGCTCATTTAGGTAGCGGAGCTAGTTTGATTTCACATTTCGTTGGAAGGAATGTAGAAACAAAAATCTGTAATCTTGCCATAAGGAATAGTTAGCCGTGCGTGCAGCATACAATTGAGGAGGTCGTCTGTCACAGGCTTGATGTACACTGTCTGCCACAGTAAAGTCGCCGTACTGCATCTGCTATAGAGGGGGATTTCACACTTAAACAGGGGCTACTATTTTAGAAATGCTGAGTGCTTGAACCACATGTAGGCCGGAAAGTTAGCACAACAATTAAGCCAGTAGCGTGTTACACGTATGGAATTATAGGTTTAATGTTTTCAGCTAAGCTGATGCAATGAAGTCCACTGCTCTTGAAACCGGAACTATGTTCGACCAAGTCCGACGTTTAACCTTACCACGTGTGCCAGTGGTTTGTCTTGCACAAATTACGTAGCTGCCCCTTCAAAGCCCAAGGCTCTCTTATTTTTGACATTTCATTGGCTGCAAAATTGTATTCACGCGAATAATTTGACGCGACGTAATTTGAACTTTTCTCATACTTCAAGGCAGATTTGGAAATTTTCTTTTCATGTTCGTGTTCCTTCAAAGATTGACCACTTTTAATTTGTTCACTTTGACTCGAAGCATGTAGTTCACCCAGCAAAGGCGTCAATCTTAGCCTCCTATAATCATCGATTGATCCAACCGCCAAAGAGCCGAAGCCTGCGCAGTCACTCTCCCTTCGATAATTGAGTGAAGTGTATATCGACCGAAACTGCGACACACATCAACCTTTATTTCACCGCTAAGCTAGGTAAGCTAATAAAACACGCGGAAACACTCCCGTAACGTACTGCGTACCGCTAGCCTCACGAGTGTTTGCTAGACAGTGCTTCTTAGTCCACTGGACAGGTGCGTCTCTCCTTGCTCGAGCAAACACACGTACCCACCTACCCTCTCTAC
Organism: Amblyomma maculatum; assembly: GCF_055883805.1. Lineage (NCBI taxonomy): Eukaryota > Metazoa > Arthropoda > Arachnida > Ixodida > Ixodidae > Amblyomma > Amblyomma maculatum. The sequence continues at coordinate 4,671,793 of NC_139352.1, read as the reverse complement.
CAGTACAGGCGGAATCGACGACGTAAGATAGGCTCGGCCCTTCGCTTGCCAATGTAAAGTGGCGCGTAACTTGCTTCCCCAAAAAGCAAACATCTGAATAGCCGCTTGTCGGGCTCGCAAAAGCCGCCGTTCCGGCGATCCCGCGCCTGGCCGCTGCGGAATGAGTGGAAGGACGGTCGGTCGCTCGTCCAGCTTCCGCACTTGGCTGCTTGCGTAGACGTCGCGTTCGCCACACATCGCTTGCTCGAGGCGACGGGGAGATTAGGGAGAGCGTACATACGTATATGTTTTAGCGGAGAGCTCTTCGAGCGCGCCATCCGCAAATCTGACGAGACACGGAGCGCGCGAAAGGGAATTCTTCTCCGAGTGCCAGCGACGATGTAAGCCCGCTCCTCTCCAGCGACACGGCATTTTCAGAAAGAAAAGGAGAGGAGCAGCAGAGAAGACTGCGAAGAACGCCACTGGTAGCGAAGACGACAGAAGCGTCCCCTGCGCGCGCGTTGTCACGTAAATGTTCACGCGTCTTGTCAGCCCTCACGCCCCTCGTCGCCGTCTTCTCGTCTTTCTCGGCGAAAATAGCTCCTGTGTCGGAAGCGCGCCGACTGCGAGCACACCGCTTTCCGACACGCTCTCACGCTCTCCGCAATTTTTTTTAAGTGCTTTTTTTATCTCTCTCGTGCTCACACGGTTTTAAAGAAAGAGTGCAACGAAAGAAAAAGAGCGAAAAAGAAAAAAGAGAAGGGAAACAGGACCTTTCCTAACTTTAAGTTCCTGGACGGAAAGAAAAAGGCCGAATAAGTTTCGCTTTTCTTTTTATTTTTGTCCTTCCGGCTGCTGCGATTGGCGAAGTTGTTTCTGCTCGCATAACGTTGGCTCCCAAGTCCGTCTCAGTGGCTGCGAGTTGTTTTACGAAACAGAAGACTGCGGAAATATCAACAGGTCAGCGGAAAACGGTGCGCTTCGACGGAAGCTAGCATAGAATCGCGCGAGCGCGGTTTTGTAGCGTTGCTAGCGATATTTCGATGGAGGAGAGAACAGGAAATCGGGACCTGCGATTTGTATAGCTGCACGAACGTACCGATGAGTGTGAGTTCAGTCCCCCCTCCCCCCTTTTTCTTTTTTTTTTTCAGACACGAACCATTTCCCGATGAACAGGTAAAAGAGACAGTCGCATTAGTCGTCGCAATTGCGTGCGTTGTTCCCGGCAGGAAGATGGTTATTTCTGGAGGACCACAGATGGCGAAAGCGAAACCATAATCATAGCGTAAGGCTGTAGATTTCACTTCTCATGCCCGATAGTTGCTCGAAAGGAAGAGTAGTTTGTTATCCAATATCACAATGCATTAGCACTAAAAATGCCTTCTCGAAATAAAAACTTCTGTCTGGCGTAATGCTGTCTGCTTGTCACCTACCCCCTAATGCGCTTGGCAGGGGGCAAGGTAGATATACTAAAATCCTCGTCTCCACCTGTGTGGGAGAGGAGGGAGAGATCGGACGACGGCACCCATGGTAAAGATCACCCACAAAAAACGCGATTAAATAGATGACTGTGTACAATCGATAATAGTTACTAACCACTACGAATGACGCGAACAAAAATGTAAATGACTTTTTTAAGCTTCAGCTAAGCTAAGATGAGCAAGGAACATTTAACGAGGAAAGGAATACATTGTAAAGTATACAAGAAAATAGGTAAAGAAGGTGAGAACTATTAGGAAGGCAATCAAAAACCAAGGAGGAAGCCTAACGTAGACTCATCGCCATCACATAGGGATGATTACACACGACCAAACTTTTTCGTACCATAGACAAATCGAATTTCGGTTTACAAAATATAACCATGCACAGTGCAGTCGACGCAGCGATAGGAGCTGCTTTGGGCTAGCGGGCTGACAGTACAGATACAGTGGTAATCGACAAGCTATCTATGTTGTTGAGGTTACCTGCGGCCCCGCCGGGGTGGCACAGTTGTTACGGCGCTCAGCTACTGTGCCGTGCCCAAGGATGCGGGATCGAATCCCAGCCTCGACGGCCGTTTTTCGGTGGAGGCGAAAAGCAAGGCGCCCGTGTGCTGTGCGATATCAGTGCAAGTTAAAGAACCGCAGGTGGTCGAGGTTTCCGGAGCCCTCCACTGCGGCGTCCTTCATAGCCTGAGTCACTTTGGGACGTTAAACCACACAAACCAAAGCTTACCTCCGCATACAAATCAGCGATTTGAAGTTATAAGACCATTGAATATCTTCTCTATAGTTCTCTTCACTAATGCGCCTTCTATAAACTAGTTTATACCAGCCTTCATTTCCGTTCCAGAATAAGTGATCTATGAACTATCCTTGGACATTCTTAAATTTGTATATATGCAGCGTACAGAAGAAAGTTGTAGGAAGAGTGTTCGGCCATAAATCTACAGACAGCCTATCGACCGTATACTGACAGAGGTATATACACACAGCCCTTAGACTGCCTGAAGAAATTTCTGTACGGACTAGAGTTCATAACATGCACTGAACCCTCAGAATTCTCAATTGCAATCTCAATCGCAATGCAGCGTAGCGACGATAACCCCTTCTGGGTGACTGTGTGGAATTCTAGAAAAGGCGAGAGTGAGGGCTGCGGAGACTCAGTGGTGGGCAGATTAGGTAGAAAAATTTGCGGGGATAAAACTGGCTCACAGGAGGCCCGCGGGAGAAGCCTTGCAATGGGCGCATAGTTGGGTTGATGGCAGCCATGATGTGCACCACCCGCCATGGCCGCCCTTCATCAAACTCGCCATCTTAGAGATAGAGAAGCAAAACAAAATATCCGAATGGACAAGCGGCAACGCTAGGATAATCCGTGAACTGGAGTTGCATGGAGAGCAATATGAACTGCCTGATATACCCTATAATGTCTTATTCGCGTTATGTAGATGCAGCATCCCGCACAGAGAAGAGCACAGAAGGGTTGGGAAATGGTCGGATTGGACCGGACTCGAAAAATGGGGCTCAGGGGCCGATTTGGTTGTTGCGTTCTGTTCAGAATGATATGCCCTGTTGACTACTATAGCAGGAAAGAGGAGGTACGTGGTGAGAGCTCTGAAAATCATAATCGTCAGTCAAGTAATTAAGCGCTGCTAGTTAACCGTTGCATATAACACTAATTGGCGCAGTATCATCTGAATAGCGAGTTTGGTTACAGAGCGTTTGACCTGTCGGTAAGAATCAAATATATGTGATACCCACTTTCCTGTTTTCGCGACATACATTTGACTTCGGATTAACGGGTCCATTTTACACTTGTTTCCATTTCTTTGTTGTTATCATTTACCTTCGAAGTTGTAGCGCAGAAGCATTGCATGAGCGCATCACTTTTACTGATGCGCGTCGTCGCTTATGGAACTTTAACCTCTGGGCGACTTTGTTCTGAAAGCACGGGAGCAGGCAGTTAAAAAGACTCAAATAATTAATACTTCGCAGAGTCGGTTAATTACTAATAAGGTACGGACTTACGCGAAGAAGACTGGACACAACGAACAAACATGTATAGAGCGTTCTGCGCATGTCGCATGTTTTTGTTCGTTTCGTCTTGTCTGGATCCCGTAAGTGCGCACATACTTTATTATTTTTAAAGACCTTTCTTTACGTGGAAATAGCTGGTCGAGCATTCATTCTTTAATTCTGGCAATGGTCAGTACTAGCCTGTCGCGATATCCCTATGCACCTTACATGGGTACCGGTATATATCGCATCTAAAGGCGGCCGCACCTAAGATGTAGCAATAATTATACTTAATCATTCAAGAGACTGGTCTCTCTAAGCGTACGTGGTAGACTCGTAAAATAAAGCAGTCTTAATAACAAAAACAGCAGATGTCCAGAAGTTTTTGTTGTTGTGGCTGTAGGAAGAAGGAAAAGAAAATGCACGGGCCTGCTACTGGCTCTGTAGCTGAGCCACCTCCGCTGCCTCGTGCAGACAGAAGAGAGAACAGAGAAGAAATAAAAGAAAGAGGGAGAGAAAGACGCGCACCGCAACAACAGCCGTCGTCAACCACCGAAGCGGTGGCGGGTGCAATGACGGCCTACAACAGGTAAAAAATTTGGTGGCAGGCTAGCCCCCGCCGCAAGCGGCGGTGGCCCACCTGTCCCAGCCCCATCAGGGGAGTACCATCAGTGTCCAAAAATGGGAACGCCAGCGAATTTGCTTTGATTTCGCTACCACGATTAAGCGGGCTAAGTGCAACACAGATCAAACAATTTGCCCTATCGCAAGAAACAACAGCATCGATATAAGGGTCAAAACGCAGCCCGACGGATGCCGCCCGTGCCGCGATAATCAAAAACCGTCTAGTCGATGCCTTTAAAGTCCATGTTTCAAGACGCGGAAGTCATTTATCAGAGATAAGACAGTGCCATGGCCGTTAATGCTGCCCGCTCACACCCTGATTCGTTGCAAAAGGGAAGGCAGACTACAATGTGCTCTGGTCATCTCTTTTCCTCCAGCAGCAGCTCATTCACCAAGCTGAAGCCGTAACATTAGTGCCCAGACAAGGCAGGATTGCTGTGTATACGCTGCTGATAAGCGCGAAATGTCAGTATACGCACAGCCGACGCATGCGAACCCGTCATTCAGTCTGAACGCAAAAAAAAATAAAGGCATCTTTCTTCTCCTTTCGTGACCTATTACCTTTCGCCGCTTCGAGTGGCGGCGGCGCTGTTGTCGTGCCCTCTAATACCCTCTCCCTCTCCTCTTTGTAGCGCGAGATTTGTTTTCGTTTGTGAATGCGCGCATGCCCGACTCAATGAGAGCGTGTGTGTTTGGTCTCTTTCCTCCTCCGGGCATACGCTTCCGTAGTGGAGGCGCCCTTCCTTTCTCGAGAGCTTCATCGCGAACTCATTTCAGGAAGCGGACCGCTTTCGGGACACTTAGAACTCGAGACCCGGGCAATGACACTCTTTATTGGCGGCGGGGAAGAGAAACTTTGAGACGCTGCTGATGCCGCCTTCTGAAAGAGCGGCATTTTTTCAGTGGGCGTGGCTTTTGACAGATGGTCGTCAAGGTGCCTTCTTGTACGTGGAGTGGTTAACTCGAAAGCTGCAAATAAGACAAACTCAGATTTACGGAGCTGGAAAAGGACGTTTAAACTTATGTGGCCACTAGAAAGAGCACTCGACCACGGTTGATTTACCGTTTACGAAACAGCCCACTATCCTTCTCCATTTAGAAGGAGCTTCATTTCATCCAATAGTGATCAGTTAGAATCGATTGATTATAAACGCATTTAGAAGCGGGGTGTGAAGATATGTAGAACTGCTCTCTCTCTCTCTCACTCACATACTCTGTATGTATATGCGTTGCTCTGATACGCAGGGTGGCTTGGTCGAAGGTCCACTTAAACGGCATCGTTCACTGAGGCATACACTGAGGCATTCAGATCCTGTTTCGCGGGTTTTGACACGGGTCTTTTCATCAGTTATCACCCCAGCTTACTATAACTGGTCTGCCATTCGCGGCTTTACCTTCAACGAGAAACGCCAGCTGAGCGATATGAAACTCCGAGCTTCACCACCTATTATATAGGCTCAGACTGCAGCCGATATCTTTTTGGAGACACCCGACCTCACGTTCAGGCATCGCGGAACGCCTTAAGGATGAGCCACAGAGCGAACGCGGACGTCGGAAAGGGGCTTTCGAGGTCACTTCCCATATTTAAATAAGAATGGCTCATTCCTTTTTCCTCAGTCGTTTATACGCGTTCCTATATCGAGCGGCCTTGTTGGCTCGGGGAGTAATGTAACGGAGAAGAAGCGGTCAGGAAAAGAGCGACGTCCAGTCGCGTCTTCTCCGCCTTCAGTGCGAGAACCGCCTTGTTTATTTGCGAACGCGTCCAGTTCCCCGGGAGAGCGCACTCCCTCTGCCCAGGGAAATGCTCGCCCCGGTGCGGAAACCTGTTCGAAAGTGACGGCGCCTGCCGCGTTCCTGAAGCACCGCCAGGTAGCCCGCGCTCTTGACGTCGCCAGAAGAATGTGTTCGCTGTTAAAACTGGTTCTACGCGTAGGCTTCCGTCTCTATGTAAAGCCGTGCATAGCTGCAGATGCATGCAAACCAGCTGTAAGCAGAACGGGGGCTGCGCATTTATAGCGGCGATTCCAGAGACGGAGAAGCAGCGGTAACATGGCCACTGCCTTGGTATCACCCTACGTCCCCGAGAACCGCCGCGTAGTGTTGCTTGTTGGTCTCGTGCTTCCCCCGCCGCATGCCCCTGCTTTTCGTTCGTCATTCGCCCCTTGCTCGCCCTTATTCCTGACTTCTTCCGTCGTCTTGTTCTTATTCACTATACTTAGCCTAATGAATGCCGCCAGAGTGCCAACTAGCCCAATGACACGCCATGACGCTGTGCTTAAACGGACCGTGCTCGTGGGGACAACTAGCAGTCACCGGTGGGCCCCTTTTAATATTATAATGGTCTATAGACTTCTTATCAACTCCTGCCAGTCTATCGATCCACTGCTTTCGTCTATAGATTATCTATAGGTTATAGCATATAGCCGTTTTCTTTAGACGATTTATAGACTATCCATTCACTAAGGTCTAACAACTTCCATTACCTTTCGTCTATAGACATTCTGTGGACTACCTGTAAGTAGTCTTAAATTTATTTATAGACAGTCTATAAATTTACAGGTAATCTATAAGCCTTATTGACAGGATGAAAAAACTGTAAGTACCATTCTTGTTGTCTGACCGGCTTCTGCCACTGGCTTAACATCTTGATGACTTTGGTCCCTTGCTCAGTAATGCTACTTCTAGCTTCCACCATCCTGCCCAAGCGTTTTCAAAGACGCAACAGCCTAACGTGAAGTGAAGTAAGCAAAGAACAATACCTAAAAACGGACGTGTGAATAAAGTGAACAAGGAAGCATGCGGTACGCTTCGCGCTGGCACGAGGAAAGAAAAGTGACGAAATAAAGTAAACAGAAAAAATAAATAAACAACGAAATAAGGGCAGGCGAGATTTCAGCCACTGAGCGGCACATTTTCGGCGCGGCAGTATTAAGCTCTACTGCTGCGATGGAAATATGACACCTCTCGATGCAGTTCTATCGAGCCGGCTAAAACAGGTTTACTTTTTTTACGGGCAGGCCAAGGTTAGTGCCCACACACACAAAAATAAAACTGAATAATTGGGCCTGCCTCAGTACAGTCCTCTCACCAGAGTGCACTTCTCCATCAACCACAGGCCTTATAACGTTATGAGATTCTTAGCGCGATTTTTAATTGTGATGGAAACAGATGAGTTCAAGTTTAAGAAGCAACTGCTTTGTCTCCTCTGAGTTATTGGTCAGGCACATCATGCATCGTAAGATGCTGTTTGTGCAACAAGGAACACGGAAAGCATCGGTAACTATAGGCTAGGGGAAAGCTGTTCGATGTGCCAAGTTTGTCATCTCATTTAAAATTTGGTTAGTCGCTAGCCTGTTCTGGCACGCTGGAGAGAATTTGGTGCAAGTGCGTTATGTTGGGGACGGCTTGGACGGCTAGGTGTTGAAAGTGACGAGGCGAAAGGCGAAAGGATAATAAAATAATGATATTCCATATAACATTGGATCTGTGGCATCCAGGTTATACTGCGCTAACAGACACTGATAGTAGAAAGGAAATGAACAAGACGCGCGCCGCCTGTAGACTTTTGTTCTGTTCGTCTGCTAGCGTAGTGATCTCTATTTCAAAGATGCAGATGCGCTAAACTGCGCAGCTTGCCGCTCTAATACACTAAAATTGGCCCGCGCCGCTTCGCCACACAAACCATGCATGGGACACGTAGTGAGTGCGGCAAAGGTTCACTAGCTGCATCTCATATACTTCGGGGGGTGAGGGGGTGGGGTTGCAGACTATTTTGCATGTGGGCTTCTAACACACTAGCCACTGACACAGCGAGCCCACAAAATTGATAATGCATTCTAGTATACATTCCTGTTTGTTCGAAGGGCTGTCGTCTGCACAGCGAGAACACTGCAGACGTGAGATGTACTATTGAAAAAAGTTCCTTAAACAGCCTCACCGCAATGAGCTTTGCGTGCGCTACAGTGTCACCAGACTCTGTTTGCTACATTTTGCTATTCAGTAATGAGCCGAGAGGTTTGCATACAAGGAAGCCTGCGGTGCAAACGCACCTGCTGAAAGGAGCGGTCCGCGGCTATGAAGACGGCCGATATGGCGTCGCCGCAGACGGGGACATCGCTCAGGCAACGGGTGGAAGGGGGTGGGGGGGGGGGGGGGGGGGGGTCACTCGTGCGTGGACGAGCTACAACAGCGGTGGCGGAGGCAGTATTATACGCCTCACCGACCATGTGGGCTGTGCTGGCAGGGGGACGCCCGCCCGCCGCTAGCCGCGCTCTCTTCTGGACAGATATCTCGCTCCGAGTCGCCAATGAATGACAATGACTCGTTGACTGAAGCGACGCCGTGCACGTAGTATGCATACCAGGTTTGAATCGGCGCTTCAGTCAGGGCACAGAGCCCGTGGTGCGTGGAACCGCACTGCCTGCATTGCAGATGAGTGCCATGTCTTTGTCTTAAGGATGGCCATAGTACAAATTAGAGGAAGGGCGGGATATTTCGAGTGTGGTTTTTAGCGAGGTGCTCAAAAAGAAAACGAGTCGGTCTTGTTGTATACTAGGGTCAAAGTTCATCGGGTGCAGCACTATATTTCCGATATGCTCCCAGAAGTGATCTTGATTGACTGGTCGCGTTACTCGGGTCCGCTTACATGGCGTGTCCTATATCCTGAATGGCCAACCGGATGGTTGGTATATATGTATGTCTTCAATGGGGGGAAAAAAAATTGCGCACTCTTGAGATAGGGATAACGAAAGAAAGGACGACGCAACGACATAGCGCTGTGTCGTCCTTTCTTTCGTTTTCCCTGTCTCACGAGAGCGCTGTTTTTTTCCCAAGATGAACTACCAACTAACCTGTTCTACCATTGCATGTCTTCATTGGCCCGACTTCATGGGTGAAACGTAGACTGGCGGCGGCTTATGCAGGTATGCCTATATTTAAGCAGACCATGGTTACCTTGAGCATGTTGCTGTCCCGCAAACTGACTCTTGATGGTGATGGCAATGCTTTCTTTTTTTGTTGCAAAAGCGAAGTATAGGTGAGAGTGGTGGCCACATAGTGCACCATTCTGGCCAAATCCAGCTGTGGCGAGGAAGTGAGCTGCCCACTCTGCATGGCCAATGCCATTGACACGCGGTTTGATTTTTTATCCGCTGCAAAACTGCGCCGCTCTATAGGATTCCAACCACAGTTCCCTTGCGCGCGGAGCGGTTGCTCTGCCTCTACGCTGTCTTAGCATCGTTAAGCGCAGAACCGCATTAATCGGGGAAATATGGGGGAGGCCCATGCCTTGCACTGGGCATAGTGTCAGTGTCGTGATAGCTGAAGTGTAAAATCTATATTGTGGGCTTTGATGTTCAGATGTAGCACACGGGCTATTAGAGACCGTTGTGCAGGACTCCAAACTAATTTCGGATTTGTACCATGCGCTGGGATTGCACATCCCAAGGACGGCTCTTGCACTTCGTCTCCGTCGAAATGCTGCCGCCGAGTAGCCGCGTCGAACCCATGACCTTGGGATCATCAGCCGAACACCGGAGTCACTGAGCCCCCGCCGTGGGTAGGTACAAGTGAATATGTCATGTGCGCAACAAACGAAATGGGCTTCGTCTGGCGTTCGTATAACGGTGGAGACGTTCTGATGCCCTCTTTCGATTACTTCGATTTTGTTTCTGTTTTTTTTTTTTTTTTTTTTTTTTGTAACAGTCCGACCCCCTCTTTGGTTCACCTAGATGCCCGTGTGGGTGAGTCACATGGGCATCGGCGGCCATCCGTGGTTGTTGGTGGTCGCTGAGCCTTCGTGCTATGATTCGTGCAAGTCGCAATGCGTCGTGTAACAACGTATATATATATATATATATATATATATATATATATATATATATATATATATATATATATATATACACGACGCTGAGAGTGGATGCTGCACAGCTCCTGAAGTCTTTGCGCCGCGTTCCGCCCATCGCAGCGCCAGTTACATTAAATACATTCCCGTAACTATATATATATATATATATATATATATATATATATATATATATATATATATATATATATATATATATATATATATATACATACATACATACGCCACGTAACAGGTTAACTATAAGGTTCATATTACTGGCTGGCATGATGTTAATTTTACCGTCGTCAACACCACCGTCCTCAAGCACAGGCTTCTTCCAAAGCTTTTACTGTTGTCATTGAATTGAAATGTTAATAAAGATAACTTCCAACTGGTCCTTGGTGCACGCAGAATTTGTTTTCTCTGTGTAGCTGCAAGTAAGTGGTGTGTGCTGGCGTTCTATTCCAAGGTCTTCCGTTGTTGTCCTTCCTTTCGTAACCAGCCGCTGCGTTCTACACGGCGCTCACAAAACATAAACATTTATGCTTCGACTGGTGTTGCTGCCGTTCAGAAACGGCGGACTTTCTTCATCTTTCCTTTACTGTAATCCCAAGCGCTACGCTACTGTGATGCAACGTTTCCCCCAACCCCCGGCGCTGTGCTTCAGCAGTCAGTACAAGGCTGCCGTTCTGACGTAACGTTATTATCCCGCGCTCGCACTTCTGCCACTCTCTGTCACACGCAAAGCAGTCATGCTGCCTTCGGGGCACATCTAGCGCCTGCAGCAGCACGCAGAACTAATGCAGGATAGTGTATGGCTGCGGCCGCTGCTGGTGCGGAGTCGGCGAACCAAGAATCGACTCTGGGGAGAGATTGCCACACTTCGACGCTTCTTCGCGCGCCAGTGCGAATACTGCGAGTGGGGGCAAAAAAAAAAAAAAAAAAGAAAGAGAAAACATCGTTGGCCTTCTGCCGCGCTCCGCAGGCTTAACCCATTTCCTCGAGAGTGAGTCTCACCAAATATGACGCCATAAACACGCTTTCAAAATGCGGCGAGGTCGCCAAAAACTACTTCGCGAGTCAACCGAGCGAAACCGAGGAGCGAACGTGATGAAGGCAAGCAGAGGGGGAAATTTTTTAATCGCGTGTCTCATTCGATGCGAATACGAAAGGCGCGTATGCATTCGAAGCCACGGATCGTTGGATCAATTTACTTCCGTTCAGTTTTGCGTGTGCGAGGAGGAAATATCTAATTTAAAAGAGCAGAGGTAGCTCGCTTGCACGTCGCCATATCTGCAGGGGTTAACATCACCGAGTCCGAATACTTGCGGTTCTCGCTAAGGAGCTTTTAGTCATTTCCACTATGTCGGAAGAGCCGGAATGGTGATGACGTGTTCGTGTTTATAGATAACGTTCGGTAATTCGGGGAGGTGAATGAATATTTCACTGAAGCAGAAGTAAATGCTCTGGTGCAATAAAACAATGAAGAATAATTGTCTGTGTGCGTACCGCCAAATAAAAGCATAGCTGTTTTTTTTTTTCTGTCAAAGCCCTCGTGCTTTCTCTGCTCTCGAGGATGAATATAAATAATTTAATTAGCCTCTGACATCCATTTAAGTGTCCATATAATGTGTTTGCGGTCGTAATGCGACGTTTACGACATCTACAATAATGTGGTTTGAAACTGCGAGTAACGCACGCGTTGAGAGGAACGAATGTTCCGGCCACGACTGGCCTAGCCTTTATTTTGAGTATAGCATACGTAAAGGGCGCTTTTTCCGACGCAAAACAAGCACATTTTTGAGTAATCAATATAGCCATGCTAGACACAAAACGTAGGGCCAGGTTCAGTCCTGGTACCTGGCCTGTAAACGGATGCTTCTTCAACTACGTTCTCGTATGATTAAGCATGTTTTGAGAGTGACAGTGCATGGGCTGTAGCATTGTCAGCACAAGAGGGTGGGTCAAGTTTATCCACATTGTAGTTTGCTGACTGGCTGAGACGTCTAAAGCTCAGCTGAACACGTGGCCGGAGGTGGATATACAGTTATGCCCGTAGATAATTTCCTTGCAGCTTGCACTTTGTAGCGCCACGGTTGGGGACAAATTTGAATGACGAATGCCTTTTGCCAGGTATTGCCGCGCTTTTTTCAGGCAGACTGATGCTTCCAGCCAGACCCTGATTTCAGACAGGGTCTGAAGTAAACGAGCTCGGTTATCTCAATTGTTGTGATGTACGCTCTGTTTGCGATGAAGAAGTTGGTTGGTTGGTTTGTGGGGTTTAACGTCCCAAAGCGACTCAGGCTGTGAGAGACGCCGTTGTAGAGGTCTCCGCAAATTTTGACCACCTGGGGTTCTTTAACCTGCACTGATATCGCACAGCACACGGGTGCCTTGCTTTTCGCCTCCATCGAAAAGCGGCTGCCGAGACCGGGATTCGATCCCGCACTTCTTTGGGAACAGTAGCCGAGCGCCGTAACCACTGCACCACCTCGGCGGGGTCGATGAAGTTTCTGATGCGTCAGTGGGGTGCCATTGTCTCAGGCTTTGTGACAAGGTCGGCAGGAAAGTTCTAATTTCCCATATATCAACAACTCTGCAGGGGGAACATGCTCCTATAGTTGAGCTGGGGCGGTAGTTGAGGAAGACCAAAGACAGATCGGCGCCATGGTTGTATGAGTTGATCAGCATGGACTAAATGGTCTGTATAGTTCGCTCCACTTATCTCGTGGACCTCAAATAGAGTGGTGATGCCTGGTAAGGAATGATGTCCCATTCTTGAGGGAATGTTCTGAACCGTTTCGAGTTAAATAGTGGTACTGCATCATAAACGAGACATTGGGAATTTACAAGCCATATTTGCACGATATGCCAAGTGCGCTTTCTCAAGGTCATCAGCTTGGTGAGCGGCCGGATGACAAAGCTTTGACCATAGCAAACAGAGCTGTGACATCCATTCCAATCCTTCTGTAAAAATATGGCATTGCCACAGAGTGATCACAAAGGCAACGTGGTCGTCCGTGTTCAATGTATTTGGTTAGTTGCCGCAAGGCTGGGTCCCGATTTACTGCTTTTTAAATCTACTGGGTACGTGATGGTTAAACAATGCTTGGCACGAATATTTGTTGGTCGTTGTCTACAGCTTCAAACGTAAATTAATTGTTTAAGGATCGCGAGAGCGCATCAACCACACTCAGCATCATCCCTGGTACATACGCTAGTGTAGTGCTCTAGCACTGAATCCGCAAGCGAATGCTTTTGCAGTCTTGGGGACATTTTTCTTGCGTCTTTTATTTGTAGAGGAACAAATGTTTTGAGGTCCGTTTCGCTGTTAGAGAGTGGCCGAATGTGAAATAATGGAACCGCTCGAGTGGAAACTCCACAGCTAGTAGCTCTTTTTCTTATGCGCATAATCCTGCAGGAGAGGCGTAAGAGCTTCAGAATCATACGTGATTGGCCTGCCGTCCTGTAACAGGATCAATCCCAAACTATACGAGCGGATGTTTGTTGAGACTGTGATTGGCTTGGACTGGTCAACGTAACGCAATATAGGCGCTATTTGGAGCATCCGTTTGATGAGGCTGAACGTTTCTATTTTTAGCCTTTCTGGTGCAATGTTACGTCTGTCTTGATAAGCTCACGCAGAGGGCTCGTAGTTGTCGAACAGTTAGGGGTAAACTTCGTCAGATACGAAGGCTGATCAAAACGTTTTGTAACTCGCGTTTTAAGAAAACTACCCGGTCCTTGAAAAGAAATTAAGTTTCAACATAACTTTAACACTGATGCACTTTTACTATTTTCCTGGAAGGCTTGTGATACCCCGAAAAAACTTTCTTCCTGGTTATCAAACCACTACACTGTGGCAGATTGAAGTGAGTTCATGTCGTGTAATATTGTACTTTTGATGCGTTTCTTCAGGTTTTGAAATCACGAGGGCCCTGACCGGTAATGAAGGGTGGATGTCTTAGCTCTTCGAAACCCCGTTATCGAATGCCGGCATATGCAACGCGCGAGACTTGGAAACGGAGTAATTGTCGTGCATGAGTAAAAAGCCTTTCACCACTGATTCCCGTCGTTTCTCCGCATCATGCAGCCTTAGGAGAAAGTTGGAATATTATTTCCCCTTTCATGACCCTCCTTATTCTCATAGGCAGGATCCGCGTCCCCCCTCCCCTCCCCTCCCCCCATAAAAAATAAAATAACTATCAGCATCATTTACTTCCCTGTGCTCATGGGTTCGATACTTTTGAGATGATACCACCTAACTATTGGCAGCTGTTTTGTTTCTCGGTCCCGTACGGTAAAATAAAGTCTCATTCCCAGTCACAAGACGGAAAAAAAATTCCATTGCTTCAATTGCAAAGACTCTCTTGATGAATGCGTGTGATAGTTGTCGATCTTGCACAGAGAGGTCTGGTGGCGCCTACAGAGCCGATTCATTGGAAATTTCAGGAATGCAATGGCTGTTGATGAAACTACTTCCACAAGGTACGTCAAGTTCGGTGCCACCCTTTGGACACTAGTTTGTAAATTTTTCAAGAAATAGCCCTTATTTGATATCCAAAATTCAAATCGGTTCAAGTACTGAACCGTTCTGGCCATAGATCGTCTTGCACGTCTACAAATCCGCGTTTAAAGTCTTTGAACCCAGAAGTTACTGCAGCCTATGACGGGAAAAAACTGTCATACAATTCCACCATTCTATTCAGACTATTTTTGTTTTTTGAAGAACTTCCTTCTTTCGACAAATCTTCATCAAACTCCGATAATCAAGTTCGGAGTCATGGTAAAACTCCATCTTTAACTGTCTGACGAGAGACCAGAAGTCTTGATATTAAGAATGCTTAGCACGACCTAAACAAGAGGTACAAAGAGATAACTGTCAGACGTTCGATCATCACTCGAGATGCAAACGTTTTTGATCTTTTGATCTCTCCTCGTAGGTCACCACTCAGAATAATATTTGCAGTTCTGACTTGTTTGGTGGAAGACGTGACATTGATCACTCTTTCCTCGTCAAGGGCTGGAGCTAATACGTCTGAACCCTTACAAAAATAGATATTGAATTTCTGTTACGCACGTAATGTGTTTTTGATGAGTCATCAACCACTCAAAGGGGATTCAAGATTAGATGTGTTTTAACGTCAGATCCGCAACAGACTTTCCTTTGAGATCACACAAGAAGTTTTGTGCTTGGAAACCGCAACAGTATTTTTGGGTAGGAGCTAATGTGGAAATACATTGACTTTCTCAAATGAGGAAAAGTATACATCCCTAAGTGAATATATATTCTTTCCTAGTTAACTGCACACTTTCAGAGCCCTATGTTTGCATTTCTGTTTAGCATATGTAGGATGTTGCCTAAGAAACAACTTTTATGTGTTTTAACATGAGATCCGCAACAGACTTTCATTTGAGATTACGCAAGAAGTTTTGTGCTTGGAAAACACAGTATTTTTGTATAGGAGCTAATGTGGAAATACATTGACTTTCTCAAATGAGATAAAGTATACATCACTAAGCGAATGTATATACTTTACTATGTTTTCATTTCTGTTTAGCATGCACTGTAAAAACAAAAACAACTTTTTGGACATTTGTTTCATTCAAAACACGCTTACACCCTGAGTCTTGGGTGTTTGTGCCATTGCAAATCACTTCTTGCGAAGCGAAGGGGTGCTATGTTTGGACAATATGCTTTAGGGATTACGGGCAAGGATATTGTTGTGTACGCGAACCGACGCACTGCCACACCGCCTCCAAGCAAACGGACGCACGGCCGCTCCATTTCCAATGCCTCCTTGCACCTGCGAGCAGGCCGCTTCAGAAAGACCAGCAGGAGTACCCTGCCTGCGCCGACGACGACGCGCGGACGTAACCCAAGCCGTGCGTTGCCTCGGAACTGGACCGTCCTGGGAGCATGTGCGTGACCAGGGCACGAGAAGCAATGCCTTCTTTATAATACATGATATTTTGCGTGTTTCTTAAGCTTTCGAGCTCCTTCTTGCTCTGCGTATAGATTAGCCGAGCCCTCAGTCATCGAAATAAGATTTTGTTACCAGTAAAATAGTGTTGGCGCTGCTGCGCTTGCCGGTATTGAAGCTTGGTCGCACTTTTTTTCCCTAAAGGTTCGTGCTACAGCTCCGTGTTCAGCGAAAATTACGCCCAAGGTAGCAACCACCGAAGAGCCAGCGCTGATAAATTTGCCAGCGATGCCAAACTCGACATGTTAAAATGACTCCAGTGGACAAAATAGTGCGCATTGGTATCCAGAACATTAGATGCAAGTTCTAATGGTCAAGAAGTTGTAATTGTTAGAGCAGCCGCAATGGCCTGTACATTTCGAAACATGCTTCGAAATATTAAGTCCCAATCTTATGAATGCAGTCCAGACATAACAAGCAAATACGTTACCTACATTTTTTCCACGAGTGGCCGAGTGGTTAGTGTAGAAAGCTACGGAGTAAGAGGTACCGAGTTCGAATCGCGCCACGGGTGCAGTTTTTTTCGCTTAGTTTTAATTTTTTTTTATTTTTCAGCTTTTTTTAATGTAGTTAAGGTGCTTCGCTACGTTTTAGATTTTACTTTTTATCCAAAAGTGAAAGCCATCAGGCGCTCATTGGTAAACACTCATGAACAACACACAAGAAATGCACACATTAGGTACCAACCAGAAACACGGTGGCCAACTTTCTTGTGAAACTCATCAAAAATGCACCAAGAAAATGTATAGAAATGTTAATGTGCATGATGAGAAATGTAATTAGCATTTAATCAGAAACTCATTAAGCTTTTTTGTAAGGGAAGAGAGCTGCTGTCCTTGGTCAGTAATGGTTGAAAGTCCCCATTTCAATTTGTCGTTATTGGTTATTAGCAATTAATTCATTATGTTGGAACAATGGTGTGCTCACGCCGTTATCCTCCGTACGCTTGAGCTCTGCTTTCATTGCGTCCCCGAGCGCATTTTGTATTGGGCTGGAAGCTGGCCGATTTCTTCGAAATTTTTTAGAATTCGTTCACATCTTCATAAAGCTGTTCTTGGAGATTGCGCGATTTTTGCGCTTGCAGTTTCTTAGAGGACCTTCAAAAGAGAAATCGATTACAGGACTGTGAATGTCGTACCTCCTATAAAATGGGAGTTAGTGTATCCTTCATCATTGGGACATTGTGTGGATCACAGCACACGAAAGTTCACATTCCCTTTCTACTGGAAGTGGTTAATTGTCCATTGTACGTAATCGCTATTGCGGTCGTCGACTTACTTGTCGGTTTAACGCCAACTGTCTCTGCAATTATGCTTACGTCAGAAACTCAGAACTATGGCTTAGCTATTAATATGCGGTGCGTATAGCTTACTGCCCTATGCTATAGAGTATGCGTGAGTAAGCAACGAGATCCGCAGCGGAAGCCATTACCGTTGTTGGGTCATAACCTAAAAGACGGAGCTTAAGTTTCCCCAGAATCGTACACTCCCGCTGACTTACACCGACAGAGACAATTTTTTCTAGACAAAGGTCGCACTGACGTTCGTGGTGGTCGCCATCGCGGATGCTAACCACCACGCGGTCGCCGATGAGTCTGTCGTACTTTCACCGAAGTCACACTTCTGTGCGTGTCGTCGAAGGCCAGTAACGGAGTTGTCGGCTGACTGAGTCGGCTTTTGGACCACACAGATGAACAGTGCCGCTGCCTGTACGATGTTCCCATACTGGCAATACAACTCTTCGAACTTAAAAATGTTGTATTTCACTGGACCTGCGTCTTTGTTCTCGGTGGCAGGATCTGGGGGGAGCATTTTTACGATGAGGCGAGCTTGCTACAACGTGGGCTGCAGCAGCGAGCAGCGACGAGCAGCGGCGAGCACCGCTGTGGGCAACGGAGATCGTCGGGCACTAGCGCCATTCACTGAAGTCGCTAGGGCGGTGCTTACGAAAGCGCACGTTTTTTGTGGCGAGAGAGCCAAAATTCGTCAAGCCACAACCCGAGGGAAATCGCGATTTCAGAATTCTAAACACTGGTATGGTCATTGCTAATGGCTGGCTACAAGTCTCTAATTGCAGTCATGCGCCTAACCGTAACGGTTAAAAAGTTAACGGTTACAAATTGCTTAACCGGCTTACCGGTTAACACCGTTTACCTTTTTTTCTGATCGGCACCATTAATGGTACCTGTATAAGGTGCTGTAGAAGCCGTCTTGAAACTTCACTAAGCTGATTTGTAAACATTAGCGGCTAGCTGCCCTGAAATATGTAGTATAACTATAACGATATCGCTTTAATAGCCGCTAAGCCGCCAACCGCCAAGACGCCTCTTATAGTCTGAGTCTCCTTGGGACGTTGAACGCTGTAGACCAAATTTAACGAAACTTTCAAATGTGAGTGAAATAAAAAAGAGAAAAAAGACGCCCTGAACACCACGCGGGAAATAATATTCCTCGCGTATACATTCATTACTGAAAGAGAACCAGCACCATTTATCTACATACCTTTTATAGCTTTAATGAGTTTGAAATCGATACTACATCTGCCGCTGCCTGCAAAAAAAAAAAAAAAAAAAAGCAAGTCATACGGCGATCCGTGCAATCAGTTGAATGAAACCACGTGGTTTATCTGCGCTGCTCAATGTATAAATACCTATTCTTCCGTGCAGTGTGCGTTTTTACTAAGTATTGCGATTGCTATACGTCCTTGTGTAGTACCTGACTAGTACTCTAGCTTCCTTACTGCATGCAAGTGTTCGGGTTAGTCATTTTCGCACCGCTTTTCTTTTCCGAATGCTGAGTGCGTCACATGCAATGTTTATTTTGTGTATGTATCTTCAGTGATGTAACAATGCTGTACAGCTTAGCTACAACCACAAGTGTCGATGGCTAAGTGTGCTTATTATTATCATGTATACTTAACAAATAATATTCCTAATTATTTATTATAGTTTATTTAATACTTTTTGTATTTGTCTGATATTACTACGTGTACTATTTAATATTATTCTTTCTCACAGAGAATGCAACAGTAGGGTGAAAAATTTTCGTTCTTGCAGGAAAACACCATGGCGCCCTGTCTACGTAACTTAATTTACGCAAAAACGTTGTGTCTTTGTGGAGGAATTTTCCGGATACTGAATTTTCTGACTGCTGAAGGCGATTCAGTTATCCTCGATTACGGCGATTCAGTTCAACCGGATCTGACGTTTTGCTGTGTTCAATCTGACACGCCATTCCGCCGGTGAGATAAAAAGTTCTGCCACAGTTTAAACGCCTCTTATCACGATAGCGCCACCGACCCGCGCGCTCATTTCCACGGCAGGACCCCACTGTGGTGTGTGCAGTGGTTAGGGCGCTCGACTGCTGTGCCCAAGGATGCGGGATCGAATCCCGGCCTCGGTGACCGCTTTTCTATGGAGGCGAAAAGCAGGGAGCCCGTGTGTTGTGCGATGTCAGTGTACGTTAAATAACCCCAGGTGGTCGAAATTTCCGAAGCCCTCCTCTACGGCGTGTTACATAGCCTGAGTCGCTTTGGGACGTTAAACCCCATAAACTTAATCATTTCTACGGCAGATGCGAGTAGGCGATGAAGAGTGCTCGGGAACTGTATAGTATAGAGGGACACGGGCTGACGAGATGCCCGCGTCGTGGTTTATTGTTTTTGAGTGCGTCGACTTCCGCCTCAGATCTTTCGTGATGGTAAGACATAACGAAAGTATGCTTAAATTTTAGTTTCTGATGGCGTCACTTTCATGTTAGCCCTTACAAAATGGCAAGAGAGAGAGAGAGAGAGAGAGAGAAGCAGAATCGAGTACTTCATCCGTGTCAGCTTGGTCTTCCACTCAACATTCAGCACAACATTGTCTGATTGGTATGCATTGTTTGCAAAAGGTGGACACTAAGAGCCCAATGACTTCGAAAGTGCACCTAGAAAAGGGACGGAGAAAGCTTGGCACAGGGGCAGCTCGTAAAGCAGCGAGAGGGTGAAGGCTTCTTATAACGAAAAGTGCCGAGGCCGAAAATCGCGAACAATTATGCAGTGAAACCACGCAGCCAGTTTAAAAATAAGCGGCCAGTGAAACAGAGGGGAGCCATAAACGTACTAGCGGTGGTGACCCTCACGAGGACAATGGCAGGAAGTTGGCGAGGAGGAAAGGGAAATCACAGCACCAGGAGCCACACGCAGGCGTGGCCCTTCGCACGGCTATTTTGGACCCGACAATTAGGAAGCGACGGGCAGTCTACGAGAAGCGTATACTTAAGAGAAACCGTGCGTTGTGTTCGCTGGGAGGTGACAACGTGTACGCAAACAGGAGGTGGGGCTATCCCTCTCCACACGGTGTTTTACGCGAAGCGTACACAGCTCGTTAGGTCGAAGAGGCGTCACCGTATCCTAGAATTGAGAAAGACTATGTAGCAGAAAAAACGCTAGATTCAGTATCAAAATTGCTCCGCAACCGCTCTTTTCGCAGAGTTCAGGGTGATGTGTCATACCATTTCGTTTCCTGCATAGCATCCACCTGCTAGTCAAGTCGTATTAGGTTAGTTTGCAACAGTGATGCGAAACGACCAAAAACGTCCCTCCATTGGTAACCCGTTCATTGCAAGCGTAGGTGTCCATCGAGAAATTAGACCGATACAGTACCTTCCTTTCCCTCCAAAGCAAACCAACTGCTAACATTCAACACCATGCCAAACTATGTGCCTGACTTTAAATGCCGAAAGTTCGCGGAATGAAAAGGCGGTGTTGAGGGCGCTATCGTGTCTACTCTTAGGGCGAAGCCGAAGCGTCCTCCTGTTTTAAGAAGGTATTTCTAGGATCATGGTGGATATCTCGCGTCTACAAGATGTGTTCGCGAGATTCCGCGAGATGTGTCAGCAAGACGTCGCAATAGGTTCTGATGACGAAGCGGAACAAAAGAAAGTAATTAAATTATAACAAGTACACAAACACACAAGATAGAGGAACAAGAGAACAGGTAGACAGAAGAGGAAGATGAGAAGAAGGTGGAAAGGCTTTTGCCATTTTTAAGCTCTTAAGCGAAGCTAGTTGCAATCATGTACCTTCTTTTTTTCTATCTTGTTCAGTTTCAAAAAAGTGGTTGGCTGTTTAGCGTTCTGAACGTCTTTGACTTTTGCGTAGGCTCCCGACGCAGGAAATTCTCCCTTGCGGATGGGTAACTTTCTTGTTGATGACAGCCAAATTCATTTTGGCTGTCATCATTAGTTCATATTGTTGAACCCAAGTGGAGTGACGGACACCTCTCAAGCTACATCTTGTAGCTTTTCGTCTGTGTTTCATCCTGCTGCGAAGTGGTAAATAAAGACATATCAGCATTGCTTTTGCGATTCGCCTGTATCAAGGCACGACGGTCGGTAATCGGTAACCTCATCGAGCTGTTCATGCATAACAACCCAACGTCGTCCCCGCTTTAACCACTGCGTCAGTTTCAAATAAAATGATGACAGTAAGTACGACCACACAACACCTAAAAAAAAAAAAAAAGAAGCAAGTAAGTCTGGAAACTGGCCAGTCCTGAAAACCAATTGAGTACGCTTGAAGGACAAAGCAAAACACCTATATATATTTTTTGATGATTATCTCTTCACGTTTGCCTGTCTTGGCGTGTTGACAACATAGAACAAAAACTCCACTCCGCGGAGCGGGAAACTGTGCTTTGTCGGCCCTGGTTTACTTTTTTTTTTTCTTTGGTTGTATCTAAAATGCTCCCAGGAGAGCGAAACTAGCGGTTCCAGAACCTCGATGCATTTAACAACAAATGTCCTCGGTCACAGTGATCATTATTTCGCCCTGCTGGCTCTCTGTTTTTTTTTTTAAATTTATTTATTTAATGGTTCACACCCAACAGAGTTTTCCGCGTTCAGCCCGCAATCTGGTTCGGCACTGGTAAGGCTCGAATAGAAGAGTGAAGAAGGAGAGGAGGGCTGAATATAACGATATTCCGGTGCGCACACGCGACTTGGTTACGCCATTCGATCCCGATAAGTGACGCGGGTGGAGTCCCTTCCTTCCGCAGCGGGCTAGTTGCGTGCAGCGTCGTTCTAAACTGAGTCGCTTCAGTGAAAGAACGGCCAGCGAAGAGCGAGCCTATTAAGGTTAGGCTCCGAGTTATAATGTACAGGCGCGGTCAGTTGTAAAGGCAACCTCTTGTAGTCCCTCAGCCACTGCACTCTCTTTTTCCAAGTGCATTACTGCGGAATAGACATTAAATGAATCACGCATTCACAGGAAGACTGCGACGAGGATAAAAAAAACAAAAACAAAAAAAAAAACAAGCACTGCGGGATAAAACTAAGCTCGCTCGCGTTGTGTTGCGACCTGCATATTTTGTCCACTTCTTTATTTATATCAAATTGCTTAAGAGCCCTAACAGGTTTTACATAGGGGAAGATACATGAAAGAAACAAGAAATTTACAATACAAGAACATAGAAAGCTGTAAACAAAACTAAGCAGTCTAATAACCATGAACGATTTGCAGGGTTTTGGAGATGAAGTTAAAATGCACATCTAGGAAAACAGATACGGTACCGGCGGAAAATAAGGCATGTCGCCATTATAAAAAGGGCTGCCTGTTTAGCATCTGCTAGTGCTTATGATTTATGCAAAGGAATGAGAAAATAAACCTTTAAGGACAATGTGCAAGTATGTATTCACCTTCGTTTAACCCCTCTGCTTCCGAAAAAGAGGTAAATTAAATTGAAGGGAGCTGAAGGGAGTTTATTCATGCTGCAGTCATTAGGCCTAAACTGAGCTGCAGGATGTGTGAGGGGTAGTCTCCGACGAGCGGAAAAGGCGGCGGCGGCGCCCTCCTTTGCGCAACGCTCGAGAGTCTGAATTCGTTGAATCTTCATCTCGGGACCCCGAATGCCGCCGCCCCGAGGGCCAGGATTCCGTCTAGCTTCGTGCCTCGCTGCGACGACACGGTTTTCTGGTCTCCTCCTTTTTCTCCTCGTCGCATCGGAAGTGTTTCTCAAGCGGCGGCCACCGATGTGGGGCAGCATTCACGGAGAGCGCGGCCTCTGAGTGCTGAATGAATTAGATGGGCGAAAGGGAGATGGGCACATAGAACACAGAGGGCTTTTGCAAAAAAAAAAAAAAAAAAAAAAGGTACCTCCAATCGCAGTTACCGTTGTTAAAAACGAGATTCAGAAACGGCTGTTCGCGGTGTTCTACTTAATATTGTTCGTAGATTTTTTTTTTCTCAACGAGCTCGCCGCGCTACCCTTGACTAGTTTTTATCCACGACGCCATTGTGTTAGGGTCACTCCACACGGCGCGTTGCAGTGACATCTTGCATGACGTCTCTGCAAATTGACCAGTCAGGGTGGGGTTGTGCATCAGCCTCGCTACGGGGGTATGGCGAGGAAGTTGGGTGTGAAAAATGTCTACAACGCAACGCACGTTGCAACGGCTTATGAGTATGGGTTAGCTGGGTATCCAATTGGCTTGTTATTGCAGCTTACAGCAACTCCAAGAGCATGCGCGTTGAATTATTCAATTTATTTTTTTACATTATGTTGCCGGATCCTACAAGAATCATGTTTATCACAGCGGTATAATATTGCTACGCGATCGTGAGAATCAGAAAGGTGCCACCTGTTTCTGAAATAATAGTTTATTTGACTACTCATTGATTTGTGTGATGATTTGCTTGGTGCAGGTAAAACCTGTGTAGGCGAGTCTTTCGCACTCAGTCTAAAGCCTGTTATTCCATGGGGTACAGTAGAGAGGATGTAATATGGTTGATGCGTTGTAATTATCTTCTACTTGCATTATCTGATCCACTCTAATCAACTTGAAGACTGTTTCTGACAAACAGACATGCGACACAGAATATTTTCGGCCATCGCACATAAACCTTGACTGATGTCTGTAATGAAACAAGCGGCATAGTTCTGCTGAAATCCCTTTGTCCTATCTCTTTTAAATATATGTGCTGCTATTAGGACTACACTCCCCAATAACAACAAAATATTCCCTATTTCTGTTGTAATGTCAGATTTTACTGAATTTCTGTTGCACTTTATTGTAGTTTTGTAGCTTCTGTGGTGTTACTACAAATATGTATTTACGGTAGAACGAGAGAAAGAAGATGGCTACATGGTATGAAAGAGGCACTGGACCGAAGGGGGGAGGGGGGGGGGGGGGCTCATTTCGCAAGTCTAGCCAACATTTCGACAAGAAGACGACGACTGTTGTCGAAGCGTTGGCTCGACTACTGCGGCTCTCCCTCTAGCCCTGTTCAGTGGTCTTTCTTACAAATATGTATGTTGTCATTACAGGTTCACAGTGAAAACCGCGCAGAAATTCTTTGATGAGAACAAATACGTTTCTTGTTTTTTTTTTGTCTTGTTTTTTTCTCACTAAGTGTGCATAGCTAGATGAAAATGCCTGCACAAGAATGACGCAGACTGTGCATCACAAAGGGGGGATACTATGCGCTTTGTATTCCTATCGCTTCCTCTCGGATATAAATGATGGCACGAGATGGAGGAACTGGACGGCTGCAGCTTATCTCACGAACTTCTTAATCTCTTACAGGCATAAACCACTTCAGACCCTTTGAATCGAAGCGGGTTAAGCCTCACCTTCAAATGGCAGGCTTGTTTCGCCTGCGTTTCTGTGGTGCTCAATTTACACTGCCACCAGAGGGTGCACTGCACGTAACTACACTATAATGACGAATGCAAAAAAGCGGAGCACAACGAAGTAGGCTGCCCTTGGTTCGGCTTTATGGGAACCGCGAAGGCTGCCGAGAGCCCGCGTTTCATAGCGCCTTCCGCTCTGGCTTCCAGTCACGACGAGAGACAAAAGGGGGCGAGAAAACGGCCTCGCACTATCGGCGCAAAAGTCTCGGCTTTTTAAGCGATCAAAAATAAAAGCACGCGGGCGAGCTGAAGAGAAGGCAACGCCTGTTCGTGAGCGCCGGAGCGTGCAGCGATGTCGTTGCGCGATTCCGGTGAGCGCGCGCGCGTTGAAGTTGCCTCGTGAGCGATCGCTCTTCCCACGCGCGCTCGAGTCGGTCACGTGCTTCCGCGACAGCAAGGCCGCACTTGGAACAGGCTCGGAAACACGCGAGAACGATTGGCGGAGGAAACCGATAACTCTCGCATTGTGTCGCACTCAATCGTTGTAAATCTCCGTCCACCCGTCAAGTAACCGAGGTTGGAAATGGGAAATTGAAAAATACGGCGAACGAACGCAACTGCCTTTCAATGGCAATAATCTGCTGGAACATTGTTGGTTCTGCATCCGAAAGGGTGGGCGCTTGCGCTGAATTTGATAAGATGCCCTGGAAGAAAGTCGCCGAGAATGAAACCGTTCAAATAAATTGAGAAGAACATGTGGCAATGATGCTAGTACGAATTTAGCTTTTGTTGGGCACGCCCAAAACTGTGCCGCGGAGTTTGAAAAACTGCTTCTTAGTTCGGCTCGGTTCGTGTTTCCCGCAATGTTCTTTCTTTTCTGTTTTGCTAGTAAAAGTAAAATTTAGCTAAAAGTTGTCTACCATCCGAGTTTCCAAGAATTGGCCTCTAGTCCAGATGGCCTCTTCGTTTACACAGAAACGAAGGCGGACAGTGTAGAGTGCGCATGGCGTCCTTACAGGCGGGACAAAACATATTGTCAAACCGTGCAGCCCATTGCGCAGAGACGGAGCGAAGATGACGTTTTAACTAGAGTGGTTTGAAAAAGTGGCCAAGCCCACACACAAAAGTTCCGGGAACGCTTTGGAATCTGCACTGCAGAAATGCGAAAGCCTAAGCTTTGCTGGGGCAAACGGTGCATCATGTTTGCTCTCATTACCATTATCAACTAAATGCACCGTCATTATGATTGCTACTCTCATCATTGTCATTATTACTAATTGCAGCGTCATTGTCATCTCTACTGTCATCCTCAAGGTGAACAAGGAGATTTATGATGTGCGTTTCACGATCCCGGGCGTGGCGTAGTTGGTTAAAGCGCTCGGCTGGGGATGCAAGGGATGGTGGTTCGATTCACGGTATAGACAGGATTTATTGTTTTTCTCATGACGTCATCAAGATGCTTGACAGCTAATTTCCTTCCTCATACATCCGTTATTAGCAAGTGACACATCGGCGCACAGATCCCGCGCACACATCCTACGCGCAGATCTCGCGCGCAACTCTCGCGCACGGGATTTTGTTGCATGAGCCTAGAAAGACTTTCGCCTTGAATGTGTGCATCAGTATACCGACACATGTGCAAACACAGATGAATTCCTAGTTTGTTTTGACAAAGGTCAGCGACGGCTCATGTTTGACCTTGAATGAGCCAGAGAAAGTGTGTCTATAAACAAATACCTTATTAACACTTAACGAAAAACCGTCTCCACCAGGAATCAAACCGACCCCAGCCGAGAGCGCAAGCCACAACTCCACGCTGGGCCCGTGACAAAGAGACCGTAATTCTATTTGTCTAGATTAAAGATAATAGTGACGATGCAGCTAGTGATGATGATGAAAGTAGCGTTGATAAGGACGCTGCAGTTAGTGATACTGATACTGATAGTAGTAGAGATGACAAGGACGGTGCATTTAGTTGATAACGGTGATAGTAGCGATTATGACGATGATGATGGTGTATAAACAAAACACTTTTAGCTTCAAGACAGGGCAATGCCAGGAAATTGTTGAAGATGGACACTTACTGGCCTGCTGTCATTTTGACCAAGCAAGTACTTCTAAATGATAACACAGGATAAAGGGCAGACGACACAAAATTTTAACGCGATCATCGCAGGAAAGTGAATATACGGCATACGCAAGCGCTCCAAGCTTTAAGAATCGGCACTGTCGTATTCATATTCTTGTACCGCGTGCTCCTCTCCAACTTCGGTTCTCCTTTGTTCGCGAGTCGTCACAAGGGCACCATGGCGACGCTAGACCCGTTGCGATCATTTTGTCTTGCGAGCTTCGCCAACGAAGACGCCTCAACCGAAAGGGAAGGCATCGGCAGAACAGGATCACGCTGGAGACAATGTTTGCTACCGCACCGTGCACTTGCCGTCTTTTTCCTGGGTCGAATCCGCGTCCATCACGCAGCCTGGGCAGATTTTCCGATTACGGACGGCTCGCGTGCGCGTCGGTGTGCTGAAAGAAAGCACGCGGCAGCCGTCTTGGCGCTTCCCGAACGTCAAACAAAAGCGGCGCTCGGACAGTTCCTCGTTTCTCCTTGCCGCGTTCGCGGGGGCACGAGAAAAACACGCCGCCACGCAGATGTCTGCGCGGCACTCTCCGTGTCCTTGTTTGCTTGACAAGATATTTATTGGCTCGGCACTGGTAACACGCATGGTTCGGACGGTGCTCCTCTTTCCAGTCTCCCCGAGAGATAGTTATCGAGAGCACTGATGTCCCGAGAAAAGTACTCGGGTCTATATGGGCACGCTGCGACTTTTGTTTGTAGCTGCTGGTCCTGTGCTTCATGCCATTCCGTGTGTTTAAGGGGAAAAAATCAGTGGCTGAGAAGAGTTGCATCCTTCATTGCTTCATTCCTAACCTCTTTAAATATTTCCGTGTACAGTGGACTTCCGTACTGAGAAAGCTGGCTTACCCGGAAGGAATGAGCTCGAGTGAAAAATCGGTTACTCTCACGTGTCATCGGGCTATTTGCGCAAGTCAAATTACGTTAAGACCAGGCAAGCAGCAGTATCATTGCAACAACTCTGAGCAAAATTATTTAAACTTTTATTATTGCGCGGTGCAAGGTACCACCATATATGAACAGTTTACCGCAATCGGACAGTTCACCATTCTGATGGAGCGAGGCGATGTTCCTCATGCAGCCCAAACAACACGCGTTGAGGCGCTTTCATAGGCATATTATCGTAGCACTATACTTTACGGGATTAGTTGGTAAGGCATTTGGTTTCTTAAAAAGTAATACAGTGCAACGTTTTTCGACACCTGCACAGAACCCGTCCTATAATATATCATTTTTGCAGCTTTCTAAAACAGCAACACTTTATTGCTTTTTAATAAGAACAAAATAGCATATTATGCTCGCAGTCTCATACTCAGGTCATAATCTATGTTTCCTGCACGTATGTTGCGTTGCTTTCCAGGGCACCGAGGCGTTGTCCTTTTCGACGACAGGAATGCATCTGGATAGATTGAGTCACAGTAAAGTAGTTTACGACCCCTTGAACTGCACAAAAAAGCCACGAAGATTTTTTCATTTCTCCCGAAAAGTGCTGTCGCTTTCAAAAGCCAGTTTTCTGGGGAATGATGAAATTCGCAGAAACTTGTAGTCCAGCGCATGTTTTGCTCCTAGCTTTGAAAGTGTCTGAAGAGAGACAGTCGCCTTCTGAAGCTCCGAAACAATACAGGAGCGCAACAGTGCAGAAAATGGTGGTGCTACTGGTCAGACCATTCAAGAGGCCTTCCTGCTTGGGACACTCCGCGTGCATCCGCGAGCCGCCCCGTCAAGCTGCTCTTCGAAGCAGCTTTTTAGCGGCTGCTCCTTTCCTTTCCTTGTAGTAAAGGAAAAATAAGATATCTTATTATTATTATTATTATTATTATTATTATTATTATTATTATTATTATTATTATTATTATTATTATTATTATTATTATTATTATTATTATTATTATTATTATTATTATTATTATCTCCTTTCCTTTTGCAGAGTATATCCCAACCAGCCGATCTACGGGGTCACTTAATTGGCATTATGCGACAGCAGTTCTTCAGCATTATGATTTCTTCTTGGTTTTCATTGGTTTATCTTCCATCACTTCTTATTTCCTTTCTATGCTCATCAAATTCCTTTTAATCTACATCGATAAGCAAACACAAAGCGCTGAGCGATCTTGTTATGATCTCTGTTGAGTCATTTATAAGCGACCTCCTTCCTCTCCCCTGCTCTCCCTCGCTCTCCACTTTGCAGCATGGCAACCATTGTAGGTGGCATCTGGCTGTCACACCATGACGTACGCCAGCACCAAGTTCCTTTCTCGATAATACTTCTGTAATTTCAACGCATCAAAACTGTATTCGTCTTGTCGCGACTCTAGCTTTGATACAGACCTTCGTTCGTGGCCCCGCCGCCTACATCTGTGCTGCTATTCCACGTTTAGAGTGCTAGCAGCGGAGCAATATTCAGAAGCGGCAGAAAGGTAGGAATGACGTAAAGAAAAAAAAAAAAAGGTCCAAACGAGAAAAGGAACAGTGCTTACGGTGTAGCTTCGCAGAATAAGCACAGGCAGAACCGACGCGCTCGCAACTGTAGCCGGACTAGACATAAAGTAGGCCTTTAACTCTGGAGGCGCCGGGCAGACAGGTTGGGCGTAACCCGCTTCCGGCATTCGGAGAGAGAGGTGTGCGTTTAAACTATCGCCCACACGTATTTGCACGTGAGCATATCCGCGATTCATATGGTCACTTCAAACCTTGATGCCTTTACACTGTCGTGCCGCTTGTCCAAATACTCGAGGATACACACGCGAGGGCTTCTTCTGTGCGGCGCGGAGTCAACAGTTCCGGAACGATCTTATTTCGCTGGCGCTGACAAAGCGGTGCTGAAACCGACCGCCGTTGCGGGGCTTCAGGTGATGTCCGACATTCGCGCAGGCGCAGAGTGTTTGCGGATCTCTCCATGACCGGTTTTCGAGTATCGTTTTGCGATGGCATCTCGTCAGTATCTGTTCGCTTTCCGGACTACCTGCAGCAGCGCTGAGCCGTACATTTCCGTCACTTTCCTCGTAACTTACTGCACCTTGCCGCAATCGTTCCTGTGTGGCTTGCTGTAACTTTGCTTTAGTTTTTCCTGCGCGTCGTGCCCAACCGGGCCTAAGGTTTGGAAAGGCGGTTAAAATTCATTTTATGGTCCGCCCATGGCCTCCTGTGCCGGGTTTTACGATGAGCATAAAATTCTCTCGTATCTAAGCTCATATCGCAGTAATGGCTCGCTTTTTGCCCCGATCTGTGTAGCGCATAAAGCGTATTTAGATGTAAGGATACCAGAGCTTCGCGAATTATATTTTGCAAAGATACCTTCCAGAAGGTTATGCTTTCAAATGTTTATAATGTACGGTAATCAGATTTCAACACCATGCAGTGCGGAAAACCGACCTAGATTGCACCGCTGCGCGACAAATAAACTCCCAGGCGACAGAAATGTCTGTAGGTCCTTTGTAGCTCCACAAGGAATGATGACGTGAAACATTTTACAGCCCTTCGCGGAACTCTCTAGAGCACTAGCCTGTCCGCATTTTGTCAGACTGTATAGTGAGCCCTTGTGAACAACAACTGCTTTTTCTGAGTGCACCAATTGAGATTTCGTTCCCTTCTCTACCGGAACACGACCTTATCTGAACAAGTACAACGTAGTTATCGACCCGCCACACTGTAGCAAATTACGTAACTTGGACCACTGCGACTTGAGCGCATATTAATCAAATTATTTTAAAAAATCGAAATGAAATTGCTGTCAGTACACTTTTCCAGTTGATTCAATACTTTAGATTGCGAGGTAATTGTTAAGCATGAGAATTTCTGCAACGAGCGGTTGGGAATTGGGCAGCCTTGTAAAAACCCACTACTTGTGCGGTGCACAGTTTCGAAATCGGCAAGGCGTACTGACCGTCATCGAAAACTGAAAATCAAGTGACTTCAGATTACAGATCTATCCTCGAGTGCCACTAAAGAAGAGGGGGTGTAGAAAGACTTCCGCAACGCTCCTCATTATCTGAGGGCGCTTTCATGGATCGAGTCGAATCTGCCAACTGAAAACGCGTTGGGAGTCTCTGGCACTAATACGCCGGTAATAATTGCTTCGCCGGAGGCACATTTGTTTGCAATGTTGAAATTGTATGCCTGATTAACCGGCTACTTGCAACAATGGCCAGGACATAGTAATTGGTAGCCCGAGCCAATTTAGATAGCCTTGCCTGACACATAAGAAGCGGTTCTTCAGAAAATGCTTTGCGAAGAAACTCGCACTCCACCTTCTGTCGTTTTTCCGTTTCAGGAAGTATCTGGAGTATTTATTGCTTTTATTTTGGGGTTACTTGCCAGCCGCATCGAGAAGTCAAGGAATCGGAATGGAAGCAGTTGAATTCACAGTTTTATTCAATAAAAAGATAGTACGACCGAACATGCCCGCAGACAGTGAAACGAGTGATTACTAATTAGCCACTACTTGAATGCTGCCGCACAGGTACGAAAATAAGCGACATCGCTTTGTCAGACTTGAAGCAAGGCTTGTCCTGTGGCTCGAACGCGGAATAGCCGCTTAATCGGGACTATTATTCTGCTCACTCAGCTAATAAACACAGCTAGAAAACGGCAGGTTGGCGTGTCCTAAGGAGTAATTACTTGCTTTACTAACTGACACTTCCCCTTGGAGGGGGTTCCCCTGATCACACTGAACTGGTACTCACCGACACGCAGATACGCGCAAACAGGATAAAAGCAACGTTTTGTTCATACTCTGCTTCCAACTGCGAAATATATTTGAATAAATATGTCTACCGAGTATCGGTAACGGGTCTTGGTCAATAAAAAAGGTACATGTGAATGAATGAGATAAACTAAATACGACAAACATCATTGTGCGAACAGGAAGAACGTTTCTTATGTGTTCTTTATGCAGCTGCGCATTTCTAGCAGCAATTCTCTGCGTATTCAGACGCTGCCTCGCTTGTGAGGACGAGACATGACAGCTTACGGCGCTCGTTACTGCCTCCGCGTGAGCTTCGCGTAGTTTGCACAAGGCGTGTGCCGGGCCTTCCTAGCGGCGGCGAAAAATCACTACTGTACGGGTCACCCGCGCGGCCCTAGCGTGTTCCCAAGGCCCCTACAATTTTTGCTTCCACCAAACGAGCTCGAAGAGCAAAAAGACGACCTCCGCTGCTCGCAACGTATCGACCCTGCTGCTTCCACGTGGTTTCTGCTCTTTGTGTCTCTCCTTTTTCTTCAAATTGGCGCCAGTAAAGCAAAGACAATCGAAATAAAGTAGGCAGGAAAGGTCAGCGACATGATCACCCATTATTGCATCACTGTCGCACTGGTTTGTTCAGGAGCATGTGAAGTTGATATCGCGAAACGAGACGCACAGAGAGAAATAACGCCAGAAAAGAAGCAGCTCCCTCAACTGAATTTCTACTTCAGTTATACAAGTTCTGCGACACAAGGGCGCGGGTTATCAGTCGGATACACGGGCATTGATTTAAGGGGTATTACATGAGGGGGGAAGGCCTTCGTTCGCGTGCATCCGCTTTAGAAGTTGCTTAATCGCTAATCAGATAACTTATGCCTCTATTTTCTCACGCGTACTTGTTAGCATGCAGTCGTACGCTACCACATCACGATAAAGACCACCCGACGTTGATATACGCTTCAAACAAGCCGTACGAACGTGCGTGCGTGGCCTCTTAGTGTGTCTTACTTAGGATCGAAGGCAACTGACAGGATCGATCCCTATTTAAAACGAGCTGCCCATTCAGCTATTTCACGCGCTCTCGTGACGTCTCGAAAGCTGCCGACCGATCCAGTCAGTGCCCAGCCATGTCACGTGCCGGAGGAAAGCTTGTGATTTTTCGTGCACTACGCCAACAACCCGGATTTTCTGCAGAATGGGTCTTCAGCGCTATCGCCTTTAAAACGCAGAAGTACATTCGAACCTTGTGAGCAGACTAGGAATGGGCTGGTTTTGAAGCGCCATTTTTGAAGCGTCCTTAGGCTGTGGGTAGTGCCAGTCTCCTCATGAGCTAACCTCCGCAGTTATATGCTTAAAGTAAACCATTCATTTATCACTGTTTTTTGACACAGCTGTATATGTATATGATGCGTTCGGTTCCCAGACCTAGAGGCCGCTTTCTGGTGTAGGTGACCTGAATGCGAGAAAAAAAGAAAGAAAAAAGAAAAACAAGCTGGAAGAGACGATCAAAGCCATTTGTGTGGTGGTGTATGCGTTACCATCAGAGTCCGCCGACCGTTCGGGCCTTCCGTACGCAGCTTCAAGTGTTGGAAAACCCGCTTGCGTCCTTGAATTTACTTCCACAATGGGCTTGTAGTATAGGGACGTTTCTAGAGATTGAGTGGTGTCTTATGAAAGGTGAATGGAGATGGGCCTTTGGAGAATGGAGGCTGATATACGTGGGTGGCGGGTGGTCGCTTATGGCGGAAAATGAACGTGCCGGGCCCGGAGCATTCAGGCTTGACACTTCAACGCGGAACGCTTTTGCGATAATATTAGTTCCAAAGTTAATGCGTGAGAAGAGAGACACAATTGGCAAGCGATCGCATAATGTTATGTGGCATTTATTCATCAGCATGCAGTGTTCTTTACATTGACTTTTAATTGATATCTTAATTGTACCGACGGCACCGACACCAACGCGAGTCGAGTCCATTTCGCCCACGCAATTATTGTCCGCCTCCTCTACTCACTTCCTTTTTTTTTCTCCCTCTAGCATAGTTTTCTCGTGCTCATTCGCTCCGCCCACACAACAGGCCTCCGAATTCAGAGACCACAGCGAACTTCCAGGCAAGGGGGTGCGCGTCGCTAAAGCACTAAATGTTGCTCATAGACACTGTGCATTTTTCGTTCTTTCCGGGCATGTGCGATCCTGAAGAAAAGTAGTGAGCTTTGTTCCGCTTTGTGAAAGATGTTGAAGCTGCTATAGGATACATGCTAGCTTCCCTGTTTCTACCAGAACTTTCTGCGCTGTTGCGTAAATTGTGGGTATACAGAAACTGCGATGTAGTCGATGAATCTAGCAGACATATGTGTGCCCATTCGACTTACCCCTTCTTCCTTGCCGGGTCTCAATTAAAACGTATCTCTGCTTCATCGAGCGTGTCGAAAACATAGTGGGCTATGCAAATATGGTGGGCCCGTATCGTCATCTTCTTAAAAACAAAGACAAAGAATGAAACTTTGCACTGTCTACGAGATGAGAGATCTGAAACAAATGCTACCGAAATAGAAATACCACGCCGAATTCGTTGAGAGCCAGGAGATCCGACGAGCTTTGAGTCTGCGCCTTCTTCAGCGCAACAGGGAAAGACGAGGTATCGATCGAAAGAGGGAACTGCTAACAGGTTAAGCTGAGCTGACTGTGGTCAGACAGACCTTATACCTCGGAGAGGACATGTATACGTTCAGAGATAAGGGGGTTTCTGTGCGCCAAGAGGACGGACAGCAAGGCACTTGTGCACGCGAGAGACGCTCGATTCTCCGAAAGGAAACCGATGTATGGTGGGACGCTGCAGCCTCGCCGTACTGAGCCCGCCGTCTGGCCCGCCGGGAAAATCAAGGGGGAGCCTTTGCCTAATGGGTCCAAGAGCGATAATGGCCCATGATAGCCGGTGTGCAAAACGGCAGGGAAGCCAAGAGAAATTGAAATGGGTCACTGCAGCGACGGCGGGAGGGGGTGGTAAGTCTTGCAGTCGTCGCAGTCAGAGCGCTGCTCTTCGCCAGCGGTTCAGAAACCTTGGCCGGCTTGCACATATGTTCGAAAATTGGCAAGGCGTACCATGCGAAGTTGGTAGGGGCTTTTATTTGTACCGTGCTTTCTAGGGCACTCGATATGTCCGGAAATTTGCATTACCGTGCTTCGCACGTTAACCAGGCAATGTGGACACAAGGGGATTCATTTTTTTATTAGTAGAAACCAAGCGCTTGGCTCTTTGCAGCTATGTTGAAGTTTATTTGGTACAAGAACTAGTATTTAGATAGCGTTGAGAAAAGTACATTTCAAAAGGGGAAATGTTTTCTCCACCACCGTATTGAAACTTCCGATATATATATATATATATATATATATATATATATATATATATATATATATATATATATCGGAACTGACTCCGTGATCACCATATTGGCGGAAAAACCTACCCTCTGGAGTTCACATCAGAAATAAAGGCACCTTCCTTAACGCAGCGCCATTTAGGGGCGAAATCGTCTATGGTATAGGTCTTTATTTTATTTTTTATTTGCGTCTTCCAGTTAAACTGCTAGATGTCTGGTGAAAGCAGCGCAATTTTGTGCAGAACGCGATAACCCGACTACAGATGACCGCTCCAATGTGGCCGCACTTGGTTGGGTGTTTTATTTACACAGCCATGGACAAAAGTATGCAGGCTGTGGATCCACTTAAATAAATTCATTTCTTGGAAGTAATGAAAAGAGGTTCAACTGAAAACACACATGCAGGGGGAGACGTATGACTAATCCACTGGAATAAACAACAGCTGACTAGTTAGGCAAACGGCTCACAAATAATTTATTTTGTTGTCGCGAATTGTTATCCAGCAAACTTTTGCCCTTCCCCGTACGTCGAATTAGGGCTACTGCGAAACGACTGCATTGATTACCATCTGCATGACCATTGCATAAATAAGTTTATCTTTACATGCACACAGCTATTTCCCAGCAATTTTGTGTTTAGCACGCGGTACCTTCCAGGGCAGTGTGCCAGGTAGGCTGACTTAATCTTGTTTTATGGTTATTGACGTGGCTGATATGCGAGGTTTAACGTCGCGAAGTTGCACGTGGGGAACTGTGAGAGACGCAGTAGTGGAAGGTAAAAAAGTGCCAGGTATTTAGCGACCACACGAGGACTATATCAACTTTAAGGATAGGTATAAACATATCTCCTCTTTCCTAGACAGCCTGACGCTGAAGCAAGGGCACACGCTAGCCGACAATATCAGCGACCGACTTACTGTATAAATTAGGGAAGTAAGAATGAACACGTGTTTGTGCTAAATGTACGTGTCTATACAGTGGGCTATCGGGGTCGTCATTGGGGAAGTAACGTCAAACAGTCGGTGTCATTTCAGAAGCAGCATTTTAATAATCATTTTTTAGTTGTGTTACGAGATTGATATGCAGACCTAACTGATTTTTCTTGCACTTGGCTCCACGTCGGAAAGTGACAGTCGTCGCGGACGGGTGTCGAACAAGCACTTTCTCGTCCATAAGCAGCAGGTGGCCGCGACCACTGCGGGCGCGCAGGCAGCATCTGAGCCCCACCGGAGCAACCGGTCTACTAATGGGCCTGCTCATAGCTTCACATCCCGTTTGCGCATAGGCGAAAGCCCTTATCCTCTAATTGGCTGAGAAACACTCGAGCGGCTGCGCAAACATAGCACCACGATCGAACTACCGGGAAGCGAGCACTCTTCCGTGTGGGGAACGCGCGCAGAAGCGAAGCCATCGTCGCTTGTCGGCCAAACACCAAGACGCGTCAGCGGCCGGCGGAAGATGCGAAGATTTCCGCCGATAATTTCCAACCGAGAATTATACAACTAATCTTTGCTTACGAAGAAGCGTGCAACGTTGAGGAAGCTGGAGTAAGTGTTACGGCGTAGTCTTCAACCAACGTGTTCCTGGGCGATAAAACATCGTCTGCTTGTTCGGAACAGAAGCAGACGAAATGGTACGCTAACGAGCAGAGCGGTATCCGTTATCTGCGCCAAGCTAGTGGAGCAACGAATGCAACGCATCAAAGCTAAAACCGGCGATTGTTTCTGTAGGGCGTTATAGTCACAACGTGATGTATCTTGCGCAGCACTGCACCGTTCTGGTAGGACAAGCTGGCAGCTGGCGCCAAGAACGAACGCCGACCGTTGCCTCCAAGCATCGCCGATTCTCGAATGAGCCCGAGGGCTTGGCACAGGCAGTGGCGAGCCGCGCGTGGCTACGCGTGTCTAGCAGCGTGCGACGCGAATCTTGTCCCTGTCGTTATCCGCGAGGTCAGCGTGTTCCGAGAAGAGAGCTGTGCGTAGTCGGATGCGCGGACGGAAGTTTCCTCAACTGTTGTGCGAGGGAGATCGCGGAGCGCAGTGATGCGGGCGGAGATTCTGGGCGATGATTGATTGATTGATTGATTGATTGATTGATTGATTGATTGATTGAGTGAGTGAGTGAGTGAGTGAGTGAGTGAGTGAGTGAGTGAGTGAGTGAGTGAGTGAGTGAGTGAGTGAGTGAGTGAGTGAGTGAGTGAGTGCCACGTGGGTGAGTGGTTAAGTGAGTGAGTGGGGCAAGAAAGTCAGGAAGGAATATTTATAGCGAAGGCTGCGGAGATGGGAAAGGAATTTATTCGGAGGATTTATCCCAGAAAGACAGGACGGCAACGTTTGTTTTCGGCACTCTGATAAATAATGGCTCCTTATGCTTTGCTTAATACCAAGGGAACCTCTGACAATAACGGGCAGCGGAGGTTCGGATTAACTGCCAACAAGGGGTGCACGTTGAACCATGACTGGGGCAACGGTAGTATTGTACTTGCATAAAATGAGGTTAAACATACGCTCCACATTTAAAGGGCAACTCCGGGGTTTTTTTTCACATTCGAATATTGTAGTGAAACTTTTACCACAGGTTCTTCTCTCCGTACTGACGCATTCTAAAAAATTTAGGTGCCGTACGATAATCCGTTCACGCGCAATACGGCTTTAAAATATGGCGTTTTCATGGCTTAAGTTGAGAGTATTTCTGCGGGCAACACTTAGTTTCTGACGTCACAAACAGTATACAGGCGTTAATGTCTACTTCCCGCGTGATTATGAAATTGTGAGGTTTATATTGAACTACCTCAGACATTTTATGCAGTGCGTCATGATTTCCATACTTTATTTTTACCATCCAACGCACGTACGAGTGTTTTTCTAATACTGAGTGTGACGTCACCATTTCGTCAAATGTGACGTCGTTTCTGGCCGTGAAATCAGTTTCGGTTTCGATTTGCTGTTTTTCTTTTTAAAAAATACTTCTAATTGGAATTTTGGAAAACGGTTTTTTGTGTTGGAGTCAGGACGTGCTGAGGAATGTAATTCAATTAAAAACACAAAATGATGAAAAAACCACCGGAGTTGCCCTTTAAGAGTATGACACGACGGCGGTAATGGCTCCCGTCTGCTGTCTCTCCTCGCGGATCGTAGTTCACATATGCGTACCTTAATCTGTGCTTCTGTTATCTCTCATATACTCGTTAGTTCACAACCTCAAAATATGTTATGTGAAAGGCCATCAAACATGGGTATAAATCCCCGACTTAGTCAAGCCAGTCGAACGTGCATGCGAGGACTAAGAGTAGCGCGTCTTACTCTCAAAGGACCTGCCTGAGTGGTCAGCTACTGCCAGTCATTTCGGCCATGTCATGTGGTGTCGTGACGTCATACAACCCTATGACCAATCAGTGTCCGCCCATGTCATCTACGAACTACCACCAGTCGAAGGCATGTTCGGGATTTTTGGCTCACACGACGACGATGCTGTCGAAGGATTTTCCGGTAAACGGAGTCTTCAGCACTATCGTGTTAAAAGCTCAACATAAATCTGCAATACACGGAGGACTGCTGAGCCGCCGTAAAAGCGGAAATGAGTTGGAGTTATAGGTGCCCGCTTCTTACTCTACGTTCAGGAAATTAACCACTTTAAAATTTTCTTTAAAATTTTACGGTAAACACTGCATCTACGTTCTTTATTGTCACGACTATTGATCATAGCCGTTAATCACATTTCACGCTTCATGAATAAATGGTTGTCACGGATCCACAAGTCCCTTTGATCATATCAGTGCAGCTGCTATTCCACCGCGCATATTTTAAATATTCTTGGAGTCATCAGGTCACAAAAGCATCCTAAAAAAATATCCGTCATCTCACACCGATTATAACATTGGTATATTATGTCAAATTTCTGAAAGCACTAGCCCAATTGTATAGTCAGGGATTTTTTTACCACTCTCTAGTACAACGTCCATGTTGCTCTTGAAGCATATTAACTATATATCACATGATGTTACATCAAACCATTCTAGACATGTGATGTCCCGTAACTCTATCGCGAAGCCGGCAGCGAGAATAAGGGACACAAACCCATAAGAACACAAAGCGAACAGACAAGAAGAAGGAGAGGAAATTCCTTCTGCCTTTGTTCTTATGCAGCCGTCCAAGATCGCGCTTTTCGTTTCATGATGCATAACAAACTAGCCCGCCAACCTTCTCAACCGCGCTTCTATCCGCGACAAGTACCGGCGTATACAAGTGACGTTGTAATTCGATGAACAGCAAGGCTGCACGACCTCTTGTTTCAAGTTTGTCCTGCCGGGTCCTGTGACGTTGGTCACGTTCGCCCTCGCACGACACGCCAAACCAAAAACAAATCAGAAAGGAAATGGCTCCTGGAAACACTCGCTTGGTTTCCGAATCTGGCCTCAAGCACCCGTAATTTGTTCTCGTGAGAGCGGAAAAGATGCTTGAGAGTAGGCCGGAATTTCCCATCCCGGCGCTGCTGCGAGGCGAAGAAGCGGACGACCAGCTTCCGTGCCCTCGCCAGTGTTCGCGGGAGTCTTCCGCGAGTGCAGGACGCCGACGAGGAGACGCCCGAAAGCGAATCGGGCTTCGAACGGAACGGGTCACACCGCACTGAACAAAACTAAAGGCGGAGGCCTTGCGAGTCCGAGTTTCCTCTTCCGGCAACACCGCAGCGGCGTCCAATAAACGAGGGAAGGGCTCCACAAAATTGGCTTTCCTAACGACCAAAAAATAAATAAATAAAACAAAAGAAGCCTAAGCAACCAAGGAGAAAAGACGGCGTCCTCGACGTCGGCCTAACGGGTTGCGCTTAGCGAGGCAGCGGCTGTTTCTACGCGGTGGGCGCGATGGTCAAATTGATTGTTGTCATAATCACCTGAACGGAGCTGTCTGGCCGTACTCTGTCTTGTCAATAGTGCTGGCACGAAGGGCTTCCGTTTTTGCCGGCGCGGGTAGAGGAAGATTGTATTATAGCGGCCGTTGCGGTTTTTTTTTTATTTTTTTTCGCTCATTTCAGGAAGCTAAGACATAAAAAACCGACATTTGAGATAGTTGGTACAGCATCTTGGGAATAAAAGCGCGCATGTGACAACGGACAAGAAAAAGTAAGGTACGCCTGCCGTGCCTAGTATTTCTTACGCGTTGTCTTGTGCGGGCTGTTTTTGTGCAGGTAGCAATGTAAAGTTCGCCTCACTGATTTATTGCCGCTGCTGAATGTCTTAGAATACTGTTTTGGGAAGCAGACAGCGAGCCTAAAACTGAAACTTCCCGAAGGTACGGCGCTCGCACCAGGGTCGCTGGACTGCGGGATCAAGCTAGGCTGCAATCCCAAGTTGTGCGCTCACAAAACCCGAACACAGTGCCTTGCGTATCCGTTTGGAGAAGAAACCGATGCATACACGGGACACTGGAGGGCTGGACTTCTACCAAGACACAGGCGCCGTATTCGCGAGGTACTGGCTTCAACCACCTGTGCTGCCTGGTACTCATCACGATAGCTAGGCGGGCGAGTTGGTGATACATTTTCCAAAAAATAACAGCGCGAACAACGGGGACGAAGGGTGTGTTTTTCTACCCTGTTATTTCTGCGCTTTTATTTTCTGGTACTCACCGACTTTTCAATGCGTATAAGCTTTTCCCTGGTGCGGTGCACGGGAGTTATGGGACGGAATACTAGGTAAAAGCGTTTTCGGAAAACCTATCTCGGTGCAAAATCCAAAAATGTTGCCTGAATCCAAGGAAGGCACGCGCAACGTACACCGACATTAGTTACAAAAGTTATTCTCTGCTTGATGTCATTACCATTGTTTCCACATACAGATGGGTTCTACAAGAAAGGCATACGTACCGCGCGAGCAGCTAGATTAAAATGTTTGTTCCTAACAACACGATATCTTAGGGTGAGTTCTTTATGTCAGTACACCTATGCTTGTTCGGTGGACTGTCATCTTTTCCGTGCTCGTGATATTTTTTATTTTTTTATGCAATGTTGAAGGTTCCTACACTATAACCTAAAAGACACCGAGTGTCGAACTACGTTAATGTTTTCGCCCACTGCAAAAGTAAAAATAAAAGCCTGCGGAATGCATGGATGAAAAGACACACACAGTGCACGGTGTCTGATTTGCATGTGTCTGTTCGTCCTAACATTCGCTGGGCTATTATTTTTTTGTACACAAAAAAAAAACCCACGCGCCCGCACACTTATTCTTATTTGACAATGCAGAAATTTGGAGGGTGCTTAAGCTTCGCCTTCACTGTAAAAGCGATAGCATGTGTTCGTTTGCTTCATCTACTTTTTTGGCTGCGAGGCTCTATGAAATGCAATGACGGCACTTTTGAACGAATAACTAAAGCACAATGACTAATCAGCTTGCATTTTTCTTTATACAAGAAAACAACCACTCACAATTTTCAATTTTTTTGGCTACAAGGGAATACGACGCAATAAATCAACGCTGCTTTTTTAGTTTTTGCTATATTCATTTTAAACTCTTCAATTATTTTTAATCGTTGATAATCAATCAGTAATGACTCTAGTATTAACTAACAATCACGCATCACTCTTCCTATCCATTACCCAGCATTTATCGATCAACTAGACGCGTCTATTTTCCCTGTCACGTTTCGAACACTTCCGACAAGTCCCGACAACACCCGAGCCGCAACTGGGGTGCGGCGACTTTTTTATTAAACGATATCTATATACGCTTCGTGTAAAACACAAGCAATATTTAGTGCCATTGTTTCAACGGACTTTGTGCACCTTCTTGGTCTACATACGCGCTATCGTACTGTGTGTCGAAGCTGCAGAGGTCTGTGCAGTGGCCGGGATATAGATCCGATGCCATCAGGCAGTGCCGGGGGTTCCTAACAGAGCATACGCGTAATATTCTTCAGACGGGAACTGCTGCAGTTGCGGGCGGTAACTCGGTCGCGGCCTAAACATGATCACGCGCGGTGCCTCCACGTAGCCGGTGCGTGTCACTCTCTTACGAAAGGAACGCTATAATTGCGCTTGCACCGTCTTTGCCCCCAAGTTGATGTTCTCAAAGCTGTACCGTTGGCCTCTATTTAGCTTTGAAAACGAAGTCGCCGATTACCAGTAATCGACCACAAAAAAAAAAAAAAAAAAAAAAAAAAAAAAGCAATTGAATACCGGAATCCTTATCGTTCGAGAAACTAATCGATGAATGACAAAGTTGGCGCAAGATGTAAGTAATTGTAGGTACTCGTAACTCGTTATGCACCGCTCAGGTTAATCACCGCAACAATAAAGTGTGGCATTCTAGCTTCTTTCAGATTAACTTCGTTAATCAACAAACCCTGCATTTGTAAGAGCTACCTCGCTGTCAATAAAACACGCTTTGATCACCGACCAGCGCTTACCGCTACTGACCCAAAGAAGGTCCCTCTAGGCCAAAAAAAAAAAAAAAAAAAAAAGAACAAAATGAAGATCGTGCC
The DNA here is from genome assembly GCF_055883805.1 of Amblyomma maculatum. Classification (NCBI taxonomy): domain Eukaryota; kingdom Metazoa; phylum Arthropoda; class Arachnida; order Ixodida; family Ixodidae; genus Amblyomma; species Amblyomma maculatum. Next base: position 4,629,576 of record NC_139352.1, on the reverse strand, counting down.
GTGCTGCCTTCAAGGACTCAATTCTTTATCAGCATGAATTAAACAAAAGAGTACAATAATATCAAAACAAAAAAGAAAATTATGGGCTTGTTTGAGATACGTACAAAGGGAGCCAACAGCCCTAGACGCCAACGAAAGCGTAAGGGAATTGTTTGTGGTGTTGACCAATCATATTACTTCACGTTGATAAAGATCGCAAAGAAATCTCCTTGCACTTTCCATATTGTAAATGGCTGCTGGCTCGTTTTGTAAGATCACGAAAAAAGACGTTTAAACATCCATCCGCAATCTTTTTTTAAACACAAATGCGTAATATCACATTGGGCAAAAAGAGCCTCGTCATTTGAAAGTTTTGTTGTTATAAAGTTTTCTTTGGATACACTGCAATGACTGCCACTTTTGACACTAGTTGAGATAAAACAGGTTCTAGGGATGTCGAAAGGACGGCCCATCTGCCTCCTGGTAGGATAGTTGCCGTTTTCGTTCTTGCCAAGGAAGTCGTCCCCATTGTTCCGTGGGACGAGACTGAAGCGGTGGGTAGGAAGCTTGCGTGGTGCCGGTAATCAGCTCCATCGACGCGACGCCATTAGAGGCTAACTGGTAAAACAAAGGATTTCTTTCCATGACAGTGGTGCAATAAAAAAGGCTGTCTTCGCACCGCCCTTTCGCGCATCGAGAGAGGACGCGTGCAGGTTTCGTTTAGAATATTACAGCACCCCCAAAGTAATCTGATTTCAGGCGAGGAAGCTCGTTAGGGGGTCTTTGGGATGTGTCAACAGCTTCATCTAGTTAGAAGCCGTTCCAAGGGGAATGGTAAAATCCATTTCATTGTTTGAAAATCGACATAACTCCTCCATCGAAAGCATCTAACAGCAGTTAACATCCTGCAGGCGCAGCTGTCAACGTAATTGGCATAAATTGAAGGGGCAGTGCGTCGCGTCGACTGCTAAATGTGGAATGACGTCACGCATAACATCATAATGGTGACTCGCCAGAATGCCAATAAATAATTGGTCTGAGCATAATGACGTCACTCGTAAGATGTCAGCTAGACGCCATAGATTTACAGGTTACCCTTGGCTCAGCAGATATATTACGCGAACTGTGTCAAGTTAATCCTACTTGCATCGGCACAAAATTAAAAGGCTCGGGCTAGTTTACTTGGTTTTCCAAAGCGCAACAATGACTATTTCCCTGGCCAGCGCGGATATGCATCACCCTTATAACAAGCTGGCTCACTCTACGAATTGTTTAATTCGGCACTAATTATTGATGCCGCCAACACAGCATGCAAGATGGCAGCAAACTATCTACACTTTTGTTTTATGGGTCCTTGCTCGAAGCTTCACTCCATAATTCGCGTCTTGATGCCGCAGCAGTACTCGTTCGTATGATTTTTGACTGGGTTTTGAAGAATTTATCCCCTTTATACGTCCTTGAAAATAATTTTAGTACTGTTTTAGCTGTCATATTAATGCGTTCGTAAATTTTTGTGCGATGTGTCTGATTTTTCGCCAATGAAAAATTATTTTTCTTTCCCGAGCGATATATATCTGTTTTCTGATTTACTATCGTCAGCTTCGCTACTACATGCAGGAATAAATCAAGTTTTTAATTTATCAGTGAATAAATTTAATACTCATCCAGACCCGCTGTGGTACTTCAATGCCTAAGGCGCTCGAATGTTGAGGCGGCAAGTAAGGCGTCCGTGTGCTTTGTGATGTCAGTGCACTTTAAATAACCCCAGGTGGTCGAAATTCCCGCTGCCTTCCACAACGGCGTCCCGCAAAGCCTGAGTCGCGTTGGGACAATAAACCTGCCGACCAAATCAAACCATTCCACCACAAAACACCGTATTCTTAGCTGTGCGGAAAAGAAACAGAAAAGAAGGAAGATATCAACAAGAAAGAAGAAAGTATCACTGAAATACACAGCCAAATAAATGAAGTTCGGCTCTAAAAAAAAAGAAGAAAAAAAAACAGAGAAGAAATCATCACCTGCTGGTTTCTTTGGTGCACGAATAGCATCGCGGCTGGTTTTATGATTAATATTGTGGGATGGTGACACCTCCTTAAAATAATCGTGGGCTTTCGACGGAGAACAGCGTCGATCATCCGTGTGCGGCAAACGTTTCAGCAGAAAGGAGGAAATATTTTGGCCTCAGCTACGCAGTGAACCAGAGCACCTTTTCAGACTCTACAGGGCAAATGGCACCAGACTCACAGCTCAACTCCTTAAGGTAGCGGCGGTCCGTGGCTGCTCCTGGCTCGACTGGTAGGTCCTCGCCATTTGTGGCGGGGCCTAGCCCATATGGCTAGCCTGCCACCGGCGGTTGTACCTGTAGGCCGTCAGTGGCGGACGATGCCTATTGCGAAGCGTCTTTCTCTCTCTTTTCCAACTGCCAAAGCGAGACCTCGGGTGGCAGCAGCTACGCCCGCAGCATCTACATAGAACATGCCCTCGCGCCCGCCGTAGTGCCTTTTCATAGCTTCCGCTCGTGCTTTTCGTCTTGGCTGGTGAAAATCGGGTGCATATTCCTGGGCAATGGAGTTCCATTGAATTGTCCTCTCCACGAGGCTGGGATGTCGCTTTTAAGGTCTAGTTGTCGGGGGCAATTGATGTTCAAGTCGTTCAAGACTTGTCGGCCAGTCAGAGTCGTGAAGAGTCGTACCACCTGCACCGTGAGGTGTGCCTCTATCAGCTCGTCTACCATGTTGTGGACGCCCAATCGTAAAAGCCGGTCCGTCGATGTCGTAAGAGGGAGGCCCAGGGCCTTCTTGTAGGCTGTACTGATTATGACGTCGATGTTCTTGGTGTCATTTTTGAGGCGGAGGTAGGGCACTCCATAGACGATGCGGCTCACGACGAAAGCCTGCACCAATCGGAGAGTATCTTCTTCGCGCATCCCTGATTTCCGTGTCGTAATTCTGGCGATCATCCTGGCGACTTGCTCGCTCACAAGGCGAAGTTTCTGGATGGCGAGGTGGTAATCGCCCTTGTTATTGATGTACACACTCAGTATCTTGACGGTCTGAACTTCCTTGATGGGTGAGTTGTCAACGTTTATGTCGATCGTGGCCTGATTTTTGTGCTGGCGGAAGACTAGGAGTTCACATTTTTCGGGGGAGCAGGTTAGTCCACACGCTCGTTCATAATTCTGAACTGTTGTTGCCGCTGTTTGTAGTTTTTCTTCCATCATTCCCATACTACCCGTGGTTGTCCAGATGGTTATATCGTCTGCGTACAGGGCGTGTCGTATGCCCTGTATCTGATTTAGAAGAGGTGGAAGATTTTGGAGTGCAATATTGAACAGAGTGCCTCTCGTGCCCATCTTCACTTGCTTTGTTTGTTTAGTGCCAAAACCAGTTGACAAATTAGTGGTCAGCCGAAAAGTGAGATGCCCCGCCATGGAGGTGCAGTGAATAAATACCTGACTACTGTTCCGGAGTACCGAGGTTCGAACCCGACCGCCGCCGGCTGTGTTTCGATAGAGGCGAAACGGAGAGGCGTCCGTGTGCTGTGCGATGTTAGTGCATGTTAAAGATCCCCCGATGGTCGAAAGTACTCCGTAGCCATCCACTATGGCTTCTCTTTATAATTCCGCTTGTCTACCGTGAGGTTGATAGCGGTATTCCGCGAGTGACAGATACTGCGATTGGCGCGCAATTAGAATGTTCCAAAGGCTAAAATAGTTGAGTCACTCAATTAGGGTGACGTCAAGGATGTGACGTCACCCATCTGCCGTCAGCGATGAGGGCCAAGCGGGAACGAGTGTGCTCCAATGCCGCTGGGCGGCGCTTCTTGCCTTCCGCATGACAGATGCTGCGCCTTTCTATTCCTGTAAACAATTTATAGAACGCCGGTGAACTTAGACGCTCTCGATATGGAATCCAAGGAGAGTTTAGCTACTGGCGTACGGCGCAGATGACTGGAGAAATTAACTTCTGATCCCGAGGTAGTCACTGCTTTTCGTTACGTATATCCAGGCATAGCTGAGCTAAGCCATCTTTAATTTTTTTCCTCCTTTATTTATTTTCCACACAGCGTGTATGAGGCGTCCATTTAGATGTGAGAAAGTTTCAGAACCCTTTCTTTTTTGCAAAATTGGTTTTCATTTTGATGCGCCTGCCTCTGCTATGAATCAGATGTAAACTAAGCCACACTGGAAGATTTGTTCCAGTGACTCTGTGTACAGAGTCATTGGATAAGTTATGGAGCGTCACCAAATGCACATGCCACTTTGCTATCAACTGTTTGCTTCCTTGCGGTATCAGTTCTCTGAATAAAAAAAAAAATTAGAGGGTTTCTTAGATGCCTCTTAAAAAGAAAATGGCTAAAGCCTACCTCTCCTATCAATTGCCTTTCATCGTTTGCATCTCATCGGCGTTCAGGGCAGTGCTACATTTAATTATAATTGGTTTACAAGAAAGGAAAGGCGCAGTATCTGTCACACACTCTATGGCAAGCGTGTTTGGACGGTACACCATCGCCCCTTGTCGCGTGGCTTTCCTTGGCACGCGTTCAGGATTGCAGATGACAGGGACGCTAGACAAAAACTAATCTCGTGTAATCTCGCGAAATATCGGGATTTTGTTCCATGAGCCTACAAAGCCTTTCGCCTCAAAGGCTGGCCTGCGCGGGATAGATACCATGATCCTGGCAGGCTCTTACTTTTTTTTTTTTTTTTTTTTTTTTTTTTTTTTTTTTTTTTTTTACGGGCATAAAATGGTGACGTGGTCGCGAAGCGACCGAAGCCGCCCGAGGAAGTACCAGTAACAGCTGTGGCGCTGAGAACAAGAAATTCCAAATGCTCTTGCAACTACCGTGTGTCAGCGTGCACGATGCAAGCGCGAACGTGTCTTGGCAGCGCACCGTGCAGTCTCGACGCTGCGGCGATGTCCTGCAACAGCAGGGACAAGCGGTGCGCCTCCGGCGGATGTCCCTCGGTAATCCTCTTTTGGACAGAAGCCGACACGCATTACCGAGGCACGCGTCCGCCGAGCCAGAGACCTTGGCGAGGCAACGGTGCTCTTCACTTGTCGTTGGTAGCCTTGAGCGCCGCCCCGCGCGCGTTGCCGCAACGCCAGAAAGCGGGACGAGCCGCACGAGTCGGCTTTCGCCAAAAGCGTCACACACCGCGTGGCCAGTACGCGCTGCTGGCTTGTGTTGCTCTCTGGAACATCGGCCAGTAGTTCTATAGGCGAGCCTCCTAATTCCTGTCTCACAGCACTTACCGAGAGATAGAGAGAGAGAAAAGGTGGGTGTGGCCGTATGCAGGACGTAACACTGGCACACTTGTCTGAGTCTTGTGTACGTCCAGAATTTTGCGTGAACTTGTCTGTAAGACACAGGAGACATACAAATTCGAACTTACACCATGACAACCTGATCCCTTAAAAACGAAGGGAATGAACAAGAACAGTTATGAGCATAATAAGGAGAACGTTTGCGAGAGTGACGACCAGGTTGTGAGCGAAAGGTGGTTCTAGCATCGCACACAATGCTAGCAATTGGTAGAGCGCCTTGCAAGAAACTGCAAGTTATGGGTTCGAATTTCACTGGCAGCAAGTGGTTGTTTCTTCTAATTTGTGACCAATTATTTTTCAGCCACAATAATTAAGTGCTGTTTACTTCTCACTTCTGAAGACCGAAAATTGTTAACCAATGGTGCACACACTCGCCGCGAAAACTTGATGGAAGACAATATTATCTGAGTCAAGTTAATTTTATCAGCCTTTGCTCCCTGGAAAACAAAAATGCAGCGCAATTTGTGTGTGTGTTGGGGGGGGGGGGGGGGGGGAGGACGCGTGCGTGCGTGCGTGCGAATTTCATATTGCACATTTAAATATTCAGAAACATGACTAGGAGCAACAGAAATTCAATTGACAAAGTCGCTTTCCATAAACTTGCCACGGCAGTTGCACAGCAATGCCACTACGAGGAAGTTCGAGGGACCTTTTTCCCGCTGGCCAAAAATGCACCGAATGCAGCCTGGGAAGGATTATAAACAGGCATACATCAGTGATCGGACTACTCGACAACGTTCAAAAAGAATAGAGGAAGGAACTGTCAGGCCGCCTTCTTCCAGACATCGAATTCGGACATCAACGTTAGGTGAGCGGCGAAGCACCGGAGGTCCACAAACAAGGACTTTCGAAAAGCTTCATTCTATAAAGCCGCAAAGACCAGATCATTCCTTGCCGCTATACAGTCCGAACAACTCGTGAATGGAGGGGTGAACGTCTCTCATACGAGGCTCTCCATCCAATGGAGCTGGCTGGCTGTCACGACAACGCGGTTATCTGTTGGTAACTTCCAGGTCAACAGGTTAATTCCTTGCCACATTAGTGTCATCGGGGATAAACCATAAATTAACCGCCACGTCAAGAAAATCGGTTCACACTAGACGGGGGGACCCAGTATGCCTTTGAGTTGTATTTAATGTCGCAATGGCTAGATCGTATTATAGTTCCAGGCTGCACTTGCTATTCACGCACGGAAGCTTAACCATCGGCCTAATTTTTAAGTCTGGCTCTTTTTGCAGAGCCCTCTCGGGCTGTAATAATAACGAAAGGACACAAATAAAAAAGTTCACTTGGAGGTCGTTTCGTTTCCCGACGATGCTTCGAAAAAAGAAAAATAGAAACTGGCGGTGAAATAAACAGCTGGAGGGCGGCGTCATTATGTAAATTTGCGGCCTTCCAAAGGAAGCACCCGCAACGGAACGACGAAAGAAAGCCCAGAAATACGGCAACTGCCAGGCAAGCAAGCCCGCCGCTGCGTCTGTGCCGCAATGCCTACGAGTCACGCGAGACAGACATGCGCAACTGCTTGGGTTAAGTGCGCTGAGCGTAGCGCGGGCTTCGGACGTTCTATACGAGAGGTTAGAACGATGCTATCTTTTCTTCCTAGTGTCTCTCTTTAATTCTCTGCCTATTCATTTTTATTTATCCCTCACTGCGTACAGCAGCCTTTTTCGATCTAGTGATTGCTCAGCTTTGCAATCAGCCCGTGCTTTAGCGAAAGGTGCGGTTTTCACCGAAACAAAAGGAGCTCTCCACCGGCAAGGTGACGTCAGCCCCTGGTTAAATGGCCTCGAAGCAACGGTGAAAGTCTCGAGAATAATGGAACTCCCGTGCGTACGTGAAAAATTTTATTTGTGCTTTTGTATTTGTAATATCTACTTGTGTATTTGTTCTGCTTGGATCTGTACAATGATCTGCAGTATGAAATAAATAAATAAAAAAAAACGGGCTTGGTAGTTTCCGGAAGAGGTTACACAACGCAGTACTTTATGCCGAAGCTCCCCGCGAAGTGGTTGTTACTCAGATCTGCCTCTGCATTACTCATGGTTCCGTGCGACCTCGTCGTGAACCAGCCAAGCCCAGCATCGTTATCTCGTTCCAGCATATCGAGGGCACGTTAGGAGACTAGATTCGCCTCGGCGAGTCGCGAAATGCCGCACTTACGAAAGCCGTATAGTCGCGACTTGTTTCATTCCGTACATCACGCGAGTTGTGGCGCACCGAATGTGATGTTCTGAGAGATATGGTGGGACTTAACTCATTTACGCTATAGGAGTCAGGGCTCAGGAAGTCATCAGAAAATGGACAGCACAATCACCTGTACATCGCGTCATATCCACCGTAGTGTCCGTGTCTTGTTATCGCTCTTGGTAAAAATGATATCTCTCACCAACTCGCCCACACGTCCACACTTCCACATTCACTTCTGCTCTACAGCACATAACACGAGAAGGTCACTGCTAGTACAAGCACAAGCGATACAAAGTACCTTCCTTTACGAACTGTAATATTGAGACTGGCTGCCTGGTCGTTACCCCAAACTACCGTGACTATACACTGCTATTTAAAAATCCTGGTCAAGTTCTTTTCCGAAAGCTGTTCCTCGCCGGCCACCGAATCGCCCGTGTGCCACAACTGCGACCGCTATTTCAGCACTAGACCCGTGAGCGCTGTGAGCACTGATTATGGTGAGACGAGCTCGCCATTCGATCGATGTGATGAGTCGGCTGGAGGCGAAGCGCTCGCGAAATCTTTGAAACGAGGTGGAGTGGAGCTTTTTTCATCCAGGCAGGAGGCCGCACTATCCGTATTATAGTACGAATATTTCAGCCCTTGGACTCGGCCCTAGCCAGAATACTCGACTGGTGGCTCCTTAATAGCCGTTCCTCCTCTGCGAGTCAGACACTGTTGTTGAGTTCACCTCTGCGTATGCATGAAGCACGGTTCGCACTCTTAGGCAATGACTTTGAACCATCAAAAGGGAGAGAAGAAAGAGCAGCATACTTTCTCGAAAGGACATTGGAAAAAATACTGTGCGCTACATGCCAGAGTGCGCTTGTGAGGCTATGAGCCCACCAAGGCTGAGTAATTATTATTCGCGACAAGAACAACACTGTCAAGCAGTGCATACGCAATAGGAAACAGTAAGTGTCATCTACGCCCTGCCCTACACAGAATTGTGAATATTCTTGAGGGCAGGACGATTCTGGATGCCAGATTCACAACTGTCCTAGATCAGCTGAAAATATTTCTTTTAACGGAGGAAGCAAGATTTGCCCAGCGTCTGTGTGAAGTCCCCACTTGTCAACAATGACAGGTGGCAAGTGCTAAGTGAAGTGATGGAGGTGCCTTTTCCACTCATAGTGGAGATAAGTAAAAGGCTAACTAAGAATGACTCATGAAACATTGATATTTTTCTGCAATTTGTTTCTGGAATTTGTTCATGATTCGGCAGCGTTCTCAGAAATGTCCCTCTGCTGCTATGCTGTTGTCGTCCTGCCTGCAGATGTACGCATAAACGGGTGAAATAAAGATGATTCACAGAAGCGATTACGTATGCAAGTGGAATAAGAATAGAATCAGACTTGGTGCAGAACCGGATTCTGCATGTAATCGGAACTGAAATAGATTGGTTCGTGAAGGAAAAATGTCGGATTCCACTAATTTACTCTAACGCTGAACAGACACCACCTGAACGATCCTGAAGAACAGTGTCGTCATTTTGGTCCTTGAAAATAATGTATTCCTTCTTTGCCGTGCATCGTGAGTGGACATCCAGAACGCTAAGTGAGCGACCAATCAAACCGCCACACTTGAACTACTAAAGCCAGCTAATAGCATGTCGCCGTATCACACGACAAATTATTAGCGGCAACGTTTGGCGAGCTTTATATCAATCCATTACTCTGCATCCCTTGCAACAAGAAAGCAATATGCGGGCGATACGTATCCGATGATGGAATCACAAACTGATGTCGAACGTAGTTGGCAGAGATTTTTTTTTTTTTTTTTCCAGTGATGCTCTAATTTCTCTCATAAATAAGAAGCACCGACTAAATGCCTCATAATTCCAGTCGCTAGAGCTGCCAAGGATGTTCGTGACGCGCAAGCATTTCATCTATTTTCGTAAAGTTTCCGCTTGCGTTCCTGCGCTGCCTTGGAAGAGCGGTAATTCTGCCAGTAAATTTTATTTCTACCTTCTTTCTCTTTTCATTTTATGTCTCATGCTTTTAATCTCAAAATGAGTAGCGCATATATCTGCCCGTGCCAAAGGGCTCTGCTCACTGAGTACATGTCGTGGTTCTTGATGAGCCTCCAACTTGTGCCTGCTTTGGTTTATTTATTTATTTTTTTACCACGAAGAAGCAAGCTACTGCGTGCATAAAATCCCATGCGACTTGAAAACGTCCTGTTTTAAATGCTTAGCCTACGCTTTCTTGGTGATACCTCGGCATCTCTCTTTTTTTTCTCTTCGCTAAGAAGGAGAGAGTTCGCTCGATTCCAGAGGTTCATGCTCCCGTTCCCACAGCCACCTTCCTCGCATTGAAGGTCCAATTGCGAGTCTGCGCGCGCGATCGAAACACGCGACGACCTCGCCAGCGCAAGGTAATGCCGCTGCGGACGGACGAATTCAGCGTGACCGCGCGAGCCTGAAAAACTGGACCATTGCGCGACAAGACTCGAAGGTGGCGGCCTTGAAAGTCGCCGAGCCAACTTGGAGGCTCTTCTTCGCTCCCTTCTTTCAAGCCAAGCTAGAGCATCCCTCCTTTTTTTTTTCTTTTTTTTTTTTTTCACCGTTAACTTATCTTGAAGAATACAAAAATACATTAGTAGAAAAGAAACGAGTGATCCTCACCACCCTGGCCACCGATCGACCAACCTTCGCCGCTGCAGCGCTCGCGCACCGCCATATACTGCTCATCGGGAAATCTCCGGCGTGGGTCCAGTTTTGGCCAGCGAGGAAGCGCCGCCCAATGTGTGCGGGCGCGTGAAACGAAAGCGGTGAGCTGGTCGTCCTGGCCGGCTGAGAAGACACCTGAGCCGAGCTGCTGCTTCTTCCGCATTCGGGTCGCGTAAGCCGCCAAGGAGAACAGAAATAGGGAGAGAGTAGGGTGAGGAAAAGCAAGAAAGGGAATGGATACACCTCTTCGCGATCTTAAACCGATCAGCGAACGGCGACGCGTTGTAATGGCCCTACGCTGTCGCTTCTTTTTTATTGCTCACACATTCACCGGGCACAAATTGTACCGTCGCAGTCTTCAATTCATTCTCGAATGCGCGGGCATTAGCGATCCTCGAAGCCTTTAAAGCGCGCCCGTGGAAAATGTGCGTGAGCCCTCAGCTGATCCCTGCGGAACGTTATGGGTGAGTTCTTCGGGGCCCGTGTTTTCGCAGAAGGCAGAATGGGCTCTTCCTCAAGGTATAGGCTAGTAGGGAGCAACATCTACTCCTTAAAGAACGAAAAGAAAAAGAAAGAGAAAAGAATGCAGGAATCAGGAAAAATTTTGAGAAAACGAAACAAAGGGAGGAAGAGAGAAAGAAAGGAGATAAAAGAAAGAAAGCAAGGAAGAAAGACAGGAAGGAAGGGAGGTATGAAAGAAGGAAAGGAGGAATGAAGCAGAAAGAAAGGAATGAAGGAAGGAAGGAAGGAAGGAAGGAAGGAAGGAAGGAAGGAAGGAAGGAAGGAAGGAAGGAAGGAAGGAAGGAAGGAAGGAAGGAAGGAAGGAAGGAAGGAAGGAAGGAAGGAGGGAGGGAGGGAGGGAGGGAGGGAGGGAGGGAATGAATGAAGGAAGGAAGAAAGAAGGGAAGGAAAAAGAAAGGAAGACAGAAAGAAGCGAAGGAAGGAAGGAAGGAAGGAAGGAAGGAAGGAAGGAAGGAAGGAAGGAAGGAAGGAAGGAAGGAAGGAAGGAAGGAAGGAAGGAAGGAATTAAAGGAAAGCAAAGGAACCCCCATGGGCGTGCCGCGCCTTCATTTCAGCCTATCGCCGTGTACCATTGCTATTCGCGCACGATGCAATGTTCACCCGTGGCCTACACTCCGTTTCAATATCCTTTTTCAGTACAAAGGCAAAGGTGATTTGAACCAATCTTGACGGCGCGCATTACATGATTGCGTTCTTATGAACCCGCTGACCACGGTTTAAGGATGTGGTAAGAGTGATACCATGTTCTGCGCGGCATCCGATTGGGCCAGGCCTCCTTTACCTTTTGTAGTGCTGCGAAGAGCTTGTGAAACAGAGCACATGTGGTCGCGCAATGGTAAAAACGAAACAACGATAAACAAATGTGATGCCATGGGATTTTGGGACAAGTTAGAGGCTGCCCATTGGTCGATATTACTTCCAAGCACTCAGCTGCAGCTTGCCTTATACCCTTGACTTAAACACCCGTGAATATTTACTGCGTACTTTCTTTTTCAAGGAGTAGCGACCGTGCATTTCTTTTTTTAAGTTTTGTTCAGCCTCGTGAGTCTGTTCTGGCGGGGAGGAGGTAACACGCCCATATAGTATAAGAAAAAAAAAATCCTGTTTCAGTGCAGTCTCCACTGATACTGGATTAAAAAATTACGAGGGTTCAACGCATGCTGAACCAAATATTGAGCGAAAGCATTAGCTGCGGGTGACCGATCGTTCTTCTTCTTTTTTTCGTCTTCCTCAGCCCACATATAAAGCCCCGCTTTAACCAAGCCGTATGAACGTGCCTTAGTGAATATCCTCTTTACACGGGCAGAGTTAACCATGGTTAGCGTAACAGCGGTTATGCGAAACCGTGGTTAGCCCATTTACACGGCAGACCAAACCATGGTTACACCCCTAACCACGGTTATCGCAAACCGAGTTTGGCGACGTTAACCGATGTTATGGCGACGTCTGTTGACGGAGGCTGCTCGTCGGCACCCGAGTGCGCGAAGAATACGAGCGTGTCTGCTTCAACAGTGTACTCGTTTTCCCGTATTGAATAGGCGGTGTCTACTCTGCCGCCCGGCGTCTTCGGTTACGGCTTACAGCCAAGCGTCTGCGTACTGCAGCCCCGTCCTGTGTCTGCAGTATCGTTTGCGCGGCTTGGTGCTGAGCGCGGAACGTCAAAAAATGCGCGGTCTTAGCTTTGCCATGAAAGTGCACAAGTTCGCAACGCTTGCAGCGCGGGATGCTGCGAGCAGGCTGAGGTACGTTACACTTACCGCGGCGGTGAAGCGTGCGAGCACGGCGAACAACGGCGGGGTGCGTAACCCCTTGTCGATAGGCCTAAATTATTCCTCTTCGAAGCCGCGGCGGTCGGCGCTTTCGAACTGATCAACGCTGTCGAAATGGTGTACTCATGAAACTTCGTTATTGTGAATCCTATTCTGCCGCTGTAAAATAACGATATGATGAACTTTGGCGACGCAATAATCGCAGAGCTAGTATAAGCAGAGCGGTGAACCGCATTGCACCGGCGCCAGCTGGCTTGAGCAGAAACTTTATAGTATCGCGGTTATCGGTCTTGCCAGCAATTTGCCGCTGGTCAGTGATCCTCAAGAGTGATTCAATCCTGATATTCGGCTCAGTATTCGAGATTCCAATAAATCTAGCACGCTTTATTCCTGGCGTCGGCGCTAGCGAGCCGCCGTGTCGTACGCGTACGGTCTGCGAGAGGAGGGGCCAACGCGGCGGTGTTTACTGTGGTCGATGAGGGGCTGCCATCGCGCGGGAATTGACCGCGCTGTTGACGCCTTTCGGACGGCACTCCGGAAACTACGTTATAAATAAGATATTTTTAAATGCTGCTTCGTTCCGCAGATCACCGCGTCGCTTTTGTTGTACTTAATGGGCAATGGCGGCCGTAACCGAGAACAGTGGCGAACTGTGTAAGCACAGCTAACCGCGATTGGCGGTTAACTGTGGTTAAGTTCGGTAACCGCGTTTAAGCGTAACCGTGGTTAAGCCGGCCGTGTAAAGGGGTAACGTGAATGCCAGGGTCCTAGCTGGCTGATTCTGACATAACCGTGCCATGTGAAACGCATAGCTCGCCGGTGTCATCCACTCCGAGTGCAGGCATCTGCGAGATTTGCCTTAAATGCCACTCAGCTACATGCCGTGTGACATGCTTGAAGATGATGATGGCTGTCTTCATTTGGCAGCAAGTTACTGCCCTTACACGAGTGCTGCCCTTAGTCCGCTGCATACGGTAACCATATGGCATACGCACGGTCGCGCACTTCACCCTGTCACATTGTCCCTGCAGCGAACTTTATACGGCAGTGTGAATCCAGAGCTTCATGAACACTGTGAAAAAAAAAAAAGCTATAAAATGTTGACGGTCATGAAGAAAATGAACAGAAGAACGCGAAAAAAAAAAGAGACAAATGCACGATGAATATACACAGATTGCACTTCCCACGCTGTACATCCGTGTTGCGGGGAATGTCCATTATCCCCGCAAGGGAAAAAAAAAAGAAACCTGCTCTCTCTTTATCTCGGTGTCATTTCCTGCGAAAATGGGCAACGTTCGAGCAAACTGTGCTACCGCTGCACGCATTCACTCTATACACACCGCACAATCGTCAGAGCGCGTCACGCTTTCACTCTCCACAGGGCGCCCAGGAAAGAGCGAGAATCAAATACAGAAGAAAGCGAGGGAAATAAAATGCCGCTACTTTGTATTTCACGTTGAGCCGCTTTAAGACGAAAAATATACTGTTTACAATTCTACCTGTGTCATGACGGTGCCGTCGTCTTCTCCGCAAGTAAGCTTCCGCGACTGACGGGGAAATAAACACAAAAAAGCAATAGAAAATGAGGAAAGCATAGTGAGAAGAGACAGGCGGGGAAAAAAATGAAAAAAGAAACGATCGCTTCCTTTCACGCGATTGTGTTTCACCGGGCGCCACTCAGCGCAGTGCAGCACCGCCTCCTCTTCGAGACTGAGTCCTTTGGCGTCGCGCATCGCCAGCGACGCGACCGCAGCGACCGAGATATCACAAGAGTGGTCAGCTGCTTGGAGTCCTTCGGCGGCGAGTTTGTTTCTTTGTCTGTTCGTCTATGTGCCTGCCGAAAAGAACAGTGCGCTGTGAGGAAGTTGGGCAAGCTTCCCCATGACCAACAGCCAGCCAGCCACGCAGTCCGCGCGCACTAGCACAATCAGAGCCGCGCGGGAGCGAAGCAGCGGATAAGGCAAGCAAGCCATTGTGCAACTTCGAGACCAGAGAAAGTGGCAGCTGCGCGGAGCGCGTCAGTCAGCGTTGAAGTGACCATAGCTGTGACCAGTACTGCCTTGATGGTCGCGAAACTCCATCACTATTCTTCACTTTTCTCTCATGGACCTGACAAGAGTGTGTGCGCGCACATATTTACGCAGATATTCGTCGGCTCTGAATGCGATCGCGTGGGCTGAGTAAAGGGCAACTTGCTACGCGGCGTGTTTGTGTCTAGGTGTGCGGTGTCTGTGTTGCGCGTTGTTGTATGCCTGTGATGACACCAAAATGAACACGTTCTGTGCGCGCGCAAGTCTCTCCGAACCGGTCCTTTGCTGTTTATTTCTCGGACTCGTGCGATAAGTTTCGCTTCGTGTTTCTGAAAATTCTCCCTTAATCGGCCGAAAAATGGTGGGAATCAACACGGTCAATTATAGTTTGTCGAGCGTAAGCTTTGTTTAGCATAGTTTCCCAGTGGTTAGGCAATGGCGATGCTCTGAAGTGCTCATCAGTAGCTATCCTACTGGATTATGTACCACATTTCAATGCCAATTGCGCTAATTAATTTCGCTAATGAATGAAGTGGTTTAGTTTAGTTTGCGTCCCAAAGAAACTAGGGCTACGAGGTACGTCGTTGTAAAAAACGCTGGATAAGTTCACAACCTGGAGTTCTAATTAACGTGCACATCCCACAGTACACGGGTGCCTTGCTTTTTTGCCTCTATCGTGCGGTAAAATTTCGGAACTTCCAGCATTTGATCACTCTACTTGTTCCCAACATTATAGTAACGTATAAGACTATTAAATTTATTGATATAACAATGATTAGTTTGAAAGTTAGTTTAACATGAAAAAAGCACATCAAAATAACTAAACATGTGCATGCCTGCCGAGACATATCCATTAAAATAAATAATATGACCGCAAATAACTCCATTAATTTCTGATCTAGAAGTACTCCAGTTGAAACTTTGCGATGCCAACATTTAAAATGGGTAATTTTGCAGCATTACATCCGCAACTCTGGGCGCCAATACTTGGACTAGCACAGCAGCGAGAAATATTTGGAAAATGCGGCTGGTATGATCACGAAACGATCAGAAATTCTTCGGCCAGCGGGAATGTAGACTACACAGATCATGCGCACTCCACTACGCTCGTCACGCCAGCGGCGTAACAAATCTAACACTGCAGAAGTTATTATGACCCAGGGGCTAGAGACTCAGGCTGCTCAATGCCGGCCCCACAGGTGTGTAGACATCTTGAGTCAGGTAGCGAGAACAGATGCCAAAGCGTGCACGGTAGTGCATCTCAGTTGCCTGGGCCCCGAAGACGTCGGTCACATTCCCCGAGTAACCCTTCTGTGGAAAACACTGTTTCATCGTAACCTTGGTGTTCCTTGAGTTCTAATCACTAAACACGTGCACGCCGCAAAGTAATGTAGGCGTGGTCATGTAAGGCTCCCCGTGGTGCGCCATTTTACTCTTTTATTTCTTGCTGGTTCTCGCCTCCTCAACCTTCGTGTGCCTTGTACACGTTCGTTTCCACATATAACGAACTGTTTATGAAAACAGTCATCCAGAGAGTAAAGCTTGATAAAATAAAGCTCACTGCAAAGTAGCAGAGAAATAAAAAGACCGTAATTTTTTTTATTAAACAGATCAATGAAAACTGTCGATCTGAGGCTGACACTATATAAGCTAAGAGAATAATGACGTGGAAATGCCGGTACTGCATTAAATAAGCGAATTCGGCTAACCTCGAGAAGACTATCACTGCCAGAGAGAACGGTACCGTGATTCACGCGACGCTGGCGAAAGTGACGTCTATCGCAGCAGCGGAACACTGGTGACTAGGGCCTCACTCTTTGCTGTAAACGGTAAATTATAGCCATTACAAAAGGAAAAGAGTCAAGGCAAACCTGTGCGTACTGCCGGGCCAAACCGGCATCGAAGATTAGGCAGAACAAAACGATGGAAACGGTCCAATAGATGAGGCGGAGGGGGGTTCAATTTGCATATTCTGGCGCTACCCATGGGCATAAGCAATATTTCGCGATGACACCTTATCGAAGCATCGAACAGGAAAGCCCTCAGAGAATCGTGCACTCTCAGTGGGAAAGCCATCGCACTTCATGTATTCCCGCTCTTGCTTTTGCAGGGAGTCCGGTCCACGATGACCCTCGCGACCCTGGCGGCGATGCTGCTGCTGCTGGCTGCTACCTGGCGATGCGACGGCGCCCAAGGGGTAAGGACCAGCTGACTTCACCTTATTTCTCTTCTCCCCCTCCCCCATCGAAAGCGACTGTCCGTAAACTCTGCACGGCCTCCTGCCCCGGTCGAGGAGAATTAACGTGCGCTCAGTAACCGACCAACCTTTACTCCCAGCGCACCTTAGCCAGAACGCGGTTAGCAAACTATTTGCGACGGGAGACAGCCCACACTGAGGAACAGCATTCTTGAACGTACGATCCGCTGAGTAAAAAAAAAATAATAATAAAAAAGGGGGGGGGGGGGCACTTGATTAGCGTAACCTGCTGAAAAGGATGCTTACCTTGAACACACAGCCCGTCCACCACTACAAGGTATACGTATGTATGGCTGTATGATCTGCGATTAAGACTGGCAGTACACACAGCCCGTCCACCACTACAAGGTATACGTATGTATGGCTGTATGATCTGCGATTAAGACTGGCAGTATCGGACATAAATTGTGGTTATCGCTAAAGTGAACGCCTCACGGAAACTACCGCCGAAAACGGTGTGCGCTAAGGGACGGCTTCTTTACACGCACATGATATAAAAGGGAATAGCAAACTGTAGACTGACATGCTATCGTGCAGCCATACACACACACACACACACACACACACACACACACACACACACACACACACACACACACACACACACACACACACACACACACACACACACACACACACACACACACACACACACACACACACACACACACACACACACACACACACACACACACATATATATATATATATATATATATATATATATATATATATATATATATATATATATATATATATATATATATATATATATATATATATATATATGAAGGAAAGAAGCCAACAGTCGGCGAGGCCAAGGAAAGCGTTGGGGATGGTACTTTGTCTTTTTTCTTTTTTTTTTAATGTTTACTTGGATAATCACAGAAATTATTAATGTAATCTGTTTAGGGGAAAGATAATTAAACACAAAGTAGAAGAAAAAACAACGTGCCGATGGTGGGAACCGAACCCACGACCTCCGAATATCGCGTCCGGTGCTCTTCCAACTGAGTTACATCGGCCGCTGTTCCCCCTGCTACTTGCTTTGGTATTTATGTTGTCTGTATACGAACCTTGAGAGTGTTCACCAGCGCCACCCTCAGCCAAGGCGGCGGACGTGGAACGTCCTTTGTTACCGCCAGCGTCACGTAGAACGTGATCAAGAGCGAGGGCGAAAGCTGTGCTAGAACCCTCTTACGCTACCTATGGCTTCAAGACGGCCAGAACCGAGACCCCCGTAAGCTACAAGCAGATCAATTAAGGGGAAATGAGGGTGCTCGTTATAATACATGAAGGAAAGAAGCCAACAGTCGGCGAGGCCAAGGAAAGCGTTGGGGATGGTACTTTGTCTTTTTTTTTTAATGTTTACTTGGATAATCACAGAAATTATTAATGTAATCTGTTTAGGGGAAAGATAATTAAATATATAATATATAAAATTAAATTATAATATATATATATATATATATATATATATATATATATATATATATATATATATATATATATATATATATATATATATAATTATTATTCGAGGTGATCTATAGCTTGCATACTGACATTTTTCTCTCAGGCCAAAATTAAAAATACCTAATTAGTCTGTATTAATTATAACCCTAATTAAAGAAATACTGAAGATTGGGGTGCGTGACTCAACAGTTCTGAATTCGTTTCACTGGGCTAGAGCTAACCTATTTTAAAACATTGGTCGCATTTATCTGAACACCCGGTATACATACATACATACATACATACATACATACATACATACATACATACATACATACATACATACATACATACATACATACATACATACATACATACATACATACATACATACATACATACATACATACATACATACATACATACATACATACATACATACATACATACATACATACATACATACATACATACATACATACATACATACATACATACATACATACATACATACATACATACGCACATGCACATTACAGCAAGCCTCATTGGCTTGAGACGTGGGATGCACCTTTTCATATAGAACTGAACTGTGCACCTCGTTGCAAGGAGCCTGTGGGAGTCTTTTGGGTTTAATACTTATACAGGGGTTGGTGATAGAACGCCAAATAAAATAATACACCATTCGCTGTTCTTGTTTCTACGACTCCACTTTGGAATGTTGCTCAGTCGTCTGGCGATTCGTTCCGCGTTTTTTTTTTCGGTAATATCAGCTCCGCACTTCGCACTTTCCCATGCTATTGCGTTCGTGTGTTTTGGTGACATGCTGTTACAATTCTCTGAAACTGCTGTCAAGACTTGTGGCCATGAGTTCGACGCCATGATGTTTGGCACATACTATTCACTAGACAGCCTCCTTAGAGGAGAAACATTCGCCAATTGATTTGTATATATCCAACTACAGTGAAAAGACGTGTCATCATGACGGGCTGCACAGTTCACACACGGCTCGACCAGCGTGAGCGACGACGTCACACGGTTATGAAGGGTTACAAATCGAGTAACATTTACCGACTTTATATACCAGCGGACGAAAGCGGCAACCATGTTCTCACAGCTTTGCTAAAAAAGAATACTTCGTCATCCTTTTGCAAATTTCTAAACGGCCCTCGTATACACTCCTCGCCGGAGGAAGAAGGTCGCTTGCCTCCCAGCCTCAGGTCTTTCATATTCACACATCGCCACGCCCACGCTCTTGACCACTTAGCGGTGGGTGCGGCGCCTTGCCGCCGCGGGAACCCTTTGATTACGCGACGCGTTCGAAAAGCGCCGCTACCACATACACTGAGCGCGAAGCGTGCGTCACCACGCGCGTCTATGGGCGCAGCGCGGGAACCACCGCCTCGGGGCAACGCTATACACACGGTACTATACGACGGAGACTCGGAAAAGCGCTGCACACCGCACGCACACACACGCGCGCAAGCACCGTGCCCGTAAGTTTGGACAGCGTCGGCGAAAGCACTGCCCGAGGCACAAAGCGCCGGACGTCTTTGACCTCGTTCGCGGCTGTGTCGAAGTCGCCGCGCTGTGAACTCCCGCCTCGAGGCGGGCAGCTGCGAACGCACGCAGTCTCTGTCACTTGCCTCCGGGGACCCGTGGGCATCGACGAAAGGCCGGAGATGAGGCAGCCGCCTGGACCCTCGCCGAAGGACGACGTGTAACCGATTACGCGGGACTCTGTCCCGTCGCACGCACACACAGACAAGGAAGGAAAGCGTGCCAGTGAGGAGGATATGTGAAGATGACCCCCCCCCCCCCCCCCCCCCTCCCCGCCGTGGCTTTCTTCAGTCCGCGCACCAAATGGGCACTCACTGCGAGATGATGAATAAGGCGCATTCATTACACGGCAAGGTCTCCCGCCATGGAAAGACTGTCGACGTCCATTTGTGGCTGTATAAAGAAGGGGAGTCTCGGAGTCCGTTCTGTCGTGCCATTCGTTATAAGCGCAGCAGATGCGTTGGTGGATGGGTTTCTAATGGGGCGGAAATAACGAAGCGATAAATATCCGCTCAGCTTCGTGAGGGCGGCTGAAGTGGATCGTATAGGCGCGCATCGCCTTTGAGGCTGATCACCGGGGGCTAGATCGAATAACGTTTTCTCCCCTCCTTTACTGCGAATTTAAGCGTTCGTGGTCGATAATGCAAAGTTACGCGTGCGAATAAGTGATGCCTTACTCAGGCATGGCATTGTAGCGATATTTATGGACAGGACTGACCGATTGGCAAAGAGACGGCAAAGACCTACTGGAGCTGCTAGATATGACATAAAATCACATCACTTTATTACCCTTGAGACCTGTAATTTTGGGGAATTTGTTAGCTACAAGAACCAAACTTATGTGCAAAACAATAGTTGTGGTTTAACTCTGGTTAACCCTAGTTGTATTGCGATAGCAACGGTGGAAGCTTCTTTTGCCTGCTATATTGTTCCCTATCGTGCCCTATAAGTGCAAGGTGCTACGTTATTGGGGAGCGTAGGTTACCAGTCTTCTTCTTCTGCTCTTCCTCCTCGGCTGTTCAAGGTCAACCGCGGCCTCCGCCGGGGACACGCGATGGTTCGAAACCTGGCGCAGTATTGCTATCGCAATAATATTATCGGCTAAATATAGACCTTATACACTTCGAATATGTGGATGGGGCACCTGCATTCTTTACCCCCCCCTCCCCCCCACTGAGCTGCCCCTTTCTCCCTTCTCTCTCCCCCCCCCCCCCCCCCCCTTATTTTTGTTCATTCCTCTCGTATTCTTTTCTCAACTTCTTTTCCAGCCCCTTCCTTCACCGTGGCTACTTGCGAGTACATCGCAAGGTTCTTGGCGCGCTAGATCCGGCTATGTGTGTGTTTTTTTTTCGTCTCTATAATGAGCCATTTTTCACGAAAAACCGCTTTTGCCGACCGATATTTGTGCCATAGTTTTCTTTTTCTTCTGATTGGCTTTCTCTAAATTTTCTCTTGGGAGTTACTTATTTTCTTTTATCTTCAATTGGTTTTTCCCTGCGATAACCTCTGGTTCGGTGCGGGTTTTCTCTCACATTTATTTAGTTTTGTTTTTTTTTGTCATTTTGAGAGTTTACAATAAAGGGGCAGGCGGTTTCAGCGGCATCACTTAGGAGGTCATTCTGGGCTATGGCTGAACGACGAAAGAATTGACAAAGAAGTATGCAGTGTGGTCATGGGAACGGGCTAATCGCGGAGTTAAATGCATGTATCGAAGGGCCGATGTGCGGCGGAACACGAAGCAAGCTGGGGAAACAATTGTTAAGTGAGCACGTACTTATAAAAGTATCATATTAGTAAGGATTGTTAAGACAGAACAAGACAGTTGTGTTTAATAAAATGGCAAGAGATACAGAACATATATGCACCTCAATTTATAAGAAATTTGAATTTTGTATGCCAACTCCAGCTGCAACGCTCGGCTTATACAGCGAACATAAGCCTTTGTTTCAGTTGTTTTGGTGAATAAGGATGCTTAGCGACAAAGAGAGCAATACAAATTCACGTCAGTTTATTCTTATTTCTGTATGCCTATGCAAACAGTTTTCTTCGCGTAGGTCTTTTCAAGAACTCAGCATGGCAAGACTGTCTACTAGGTGATTTGGTGCGTGAATGACCCCTCACTAAGCGATTAAATGAAATTTAGTACCTGCTTGAATTGAGAGAAGCAACAATAAATCCTTCAAATATTTTTTACAATGAAGCACATTATGCTGTCATCAAGAGTACCACTAAAATCGATGAGCCAAACGTATACCCGCTGAACTCGTCGTGGGTCAGCCAAAGCCGTGGCTCATTTGCTTCTACACAATGTCCTTTCGTTGCCAAACTGGGCGGCTGGACTTTAAATTGGCGATAAGTTGGCTCGGTTAAAATTTATGGGACCATGGCCCTTGATAAAAAGGCGTCGACTCTTAGCTCTTCGTCTCTCTTAACATAACCTTCAAGCAGTGACGCAGCTAGCCTGTGCGCACATTATAAGAGTATCGGCAGTCGGGAGAACTATGTCCTTTGATTCCCGTTGCACCCTGCACAAGAGTAAGAACAATCCGCAGCAAACCTTTCTCGATTTTGCAATTTTTCAAGCAAAATTTCAAGCCTCCATTTCTGAAGAACTCCTGAAAAACTTCACATGAGTTTGCACGATGAGTTTCACTTTCCACTGAACAGATCAGTGCAGCTTCCAAAACAAAGGGACGCGAACAAACGGCGCATCATGAAGCAGCACGGGTCGCAGCAGTAAAAAAGACTAAATTTCATCAAAGTAACAAGGTTTTCCTTGCGTAGTTTTGTTAGTGTGCTGTGGTTTGGACGCGCTCTTTCTCAACGCGTCCCAAGGGCGAGCCGCTCGCAGAATGCGTATACCTTGCCCCCTGACCCCAACTGAAAACGTTTCTTTCTTTGCAGTAGCTGGTTAGTGTAGAAAGTATATAGCTGCCTGCAAATACGAAGAGAGGGTAGCCGGATAAACCCAGCAGTTTGGACAGCTGAGTCATGGATAGCGTCCCCGGCCGGTGCATCGCTGAGTCGCTCAGACTGCGAAACTTTAGGTGTGCTTCGCAACAGTTTTTTAGAAGACAGCTGCAAGCGAACCATGCATCCCGAAGACGTTTGTCCACGAAAGCACAGGAGGAACGAGGCGACGCTAAAACCATCTGGTGGTGCTCTCCTTTGGCACCGTTATGCAAGGGGAGCATAGCTTACCGTCACAGTGCGTTCACAATGCCTCCGGTGTCTCGCCGCCTGCGCGAGACGCCACGGTCAAACGATAGCCTTTTCTCCTCGCGCCCTTGTCACCTCCGCGTTGATGCGGTGTCGCGCAACCTCCCATCGCTTGGCAGCGCGTTTTTCACCGCGGCACGCACATACAAAGGTTGCGACAAAGCAGCAGTCAGTCATCCGCTAAGGTGGCTGCCAACCCGCGCCGCTGCGCGACACTTCAGCCACTGTCTTTTGCACTGACGGAGCTGGGTTAAGATAGAGTCGCAACGACGACAATGAAGGTTTTTAACATACTCGTTATCGACTTGGCGCAGGAGCGCCAAGGCAGCTGCGTGCAGGAACTGTACAACTGCTTGCAGGAGCTCCTTTCACGAGCTGCAGCTTGCAGGTGATAAGTACGCACGGTTATAAGCGGCTCAACGAGCGTATACGCAGTTGTCACAACTCTGATACTTCGTAAAGGAAAAGGACACTAAAAGGTCCCCTTAGAGTGTTTTTAACGGCTACTGGCTGCACAGCTGCCAGGTGATAAATGCGCATATGATGCCTGATGAGTCTTGACACGTGTGTGCGCCTTGAGCACATGGACTCGACAAAATGCGGTAAAGTTGATTATTCAAGATAGAGAGAGAAGGAAACGCGTCACTGAACCTTTGATCTCTTCCTCTAAGTTTTCAGTTTTTTCTTCTAAAAGTGGAGTCAGCAGGATTTTTGTCGAGATTTATTTAAACTTCGCTGTTGTCGATAATACCGGAGGGATTCCGCGGTATGTCAATGAGGACAGGCTGAAACACGCTTTTTGTGAAGCTTTTCCCAGTGCTTCCCTTTTAAATTTTTATCCTTAAATATAAAAGAAGATACGAAATATTGAATCGCTATCGAAAAATCGCACTTTTATCTACGAAAAAGAGATAACCGAAACACTTGGCGCTTTCGTGAATATGATTTTCACATTCTGCTCCTCTGCTAAGTGCGGTACGCGATCCATTGACCGATCTGAGGGTATACGGGCACGTGCTACTGTTAGTCCCAAAATGACGCAGTAAAAGGCAACCCGCTGGATGTTCCTCCCCGAATGGGTCGCAAAGCCCACTGCTTGCCGAATTTCACTTCCCGCTTTCTTGTACGTACCTGACACCATTCGAGCCGACCGGAAAGAAAACCTGCGGCAGGGATTAGCTGCTTTGTAGCACGTAATTCAATGGCCAGAACAAGGTTCTGCACCAACTGTAGTCCGATTCACAAGCACTATGAAAGGTAAAGTCGATCTCTACTATTGATCAGGGTGGCCTGCACTGCTTTATTGCGCTCAGTTCGTATCGCTGATGGCGACACACTAGAGTACGAGCGCAATTATGTGTGCGCGCCACCATGAGTGGCTCAGATCGCCCTTAACTTCCGTAGAGTTAGTAATAATCTGACGAAAGCAGTACAGTGTTGTGGAAAAGCAGTTCTAACGGCTGACCCGCAGAAAAACACACATTTGCATCGAGAAGAGAACGCGACTTGATCAGTGTTTTTTTTTTTCTTGCGAATTGCTACATCGGCCAAACTGGCCGTTGTATCAATGTTCGGCTAATGGAGCACAGGCAGGCAGTCGAGGCAATATCAGGCTCGGGACACTTGGCAGCACATTGCAAACGCTGTGAGTATAATTGTGCTCGATATACAATCAGGCACGGATCATTTTTTCAAGTTCAGACCAGAAGGAGCGTGAAATACTCGAAGAATTTCTCATTGATATTGAACGAAAGTCGTGCGTAAGCAAGCCATCGTTATCTTTATCAAACAATGAAATCCAATTCCTCAACCAGAAGGTACCGCTGCACATGCGCTTTAGAGGTTGATGTTTTTACTTTGTTTGCTTATATATAGAATGTGTTAGCTGGAATAAAACCAAGTTGATGTCTAGCGTTCGTGGTGTCTCCTCTGTTCCTGTCTTTAGCGCTAGTTACCATGTGCATTGAATCTAAAGATCACCAATTAGCCCAACTTTCCGCTTTAAACATCACAATACGACTATTGTAAATTATGTGAATCGAAATAAAGATAAATGGGCTCTATAACGAATAAAATAACAAAGGCCTGTGCTCAAAAAGGGGCATATATAGGACCACGCTCTTTGTGCTTCGCGTTAATTAAAATGTATGCTAACCTGCTCCCAATTAACTGCTCTCTTCAATGTAGCAAGTAGAGCAAGATTTCATCCAGACCACAAACTGACGCCCCGACGTATTATTAATTAAGTGTCGGTATCATGGATCACATTTACAAGCACCGGTTACGGGGCGTTCCGGTTTGAACCATGCATTTTTCCGATTTTTTTTTCCTTGAAAACAAATAGTACAAGGTTCCGATTTTCTCGTGCAAAATTTGTCGTTCGGGGAGGAGGAGGGTCATCCGCCTTTCCCTCCGCCTTATAGGCCCGCCCTTAAAATTGTAAATCATCCACCCGTGCGGCAAGTATCTCATTAAGAGCAACAGAGCGCTTTGGCCACACCAGGCCTCGAAGCAAACATGCTTTCCCGCTATCTACTCCTCGCGCTTGAAACACGGGGATCGTCCTCTTGGGCGTCTGCCGCAAGCGAGCATCCGTTACAAGTGTAGCAAGCGCACAGCTGTGCCACTTTGCGATCGCCTCGTTCAGCAGCCACGGCTCCCGCAGTGCTGCCGAAGCAGCTGGTGTGTATGGACGAACGGCGACGCTTTTCGAAGCGCCGTGCAGGCGGCAAGCGAGCCGTGCTTCGTGCCAATCAGAGCCTGACCGCGGGCCGAGGAGAACCGAGCACGCATCGGGCTGTGAACAGTACTGACCCGGCCCGATCCCAGCAACGTGCGCACGAGTCTCACTGAGGAAAAGAGAAGGAGAGCGAGGCAGGCGCCTCAGGCTGGACGGGAAGGAGGGAGACGGCGAGGAAGCGGCTTCATCACACGGGGAAGTGGCGCGCGGCGCCGGGCTTGTTTCCGCGGAAGAGGCGAGTTGCACAAGCGGAACACTTCCTCCGCACACCGCTCACAACAGGAGCCGTTCTTCATCTCTTGGCAGCAGCAGCAGAAACAAAACAGCCTGAGGACCCGACCGCGTATCGCGCTCTGCCGCAAGACAGCGAGAAGAGGAGGAGGAGGAGGAGGCGCGTGCACGAGTCCGCACTTCCACATTCTTTGGCGGCTGCTGTTCTTTCTTCTTTACATGCGTCGCCAGCCTCCAAGCCTGCGTTCACTTTTTATTTTTAGTCGATATTTATTACCTCAGGGCATCAGTAGGGTATGAGATGAAGGATGAACAAATGATTAAATGAATGGAAAAAGGTTGGCTGACTTTATGAAGTCCAGGAGTGAGTGATGATGAGGTCCCTGCGTCCAAGCGACTAATGAGGCAGGATTGGTTGCTGAAAGGCCAGCTATTCTCAGGTGCCGGATTCGTGTTGGTTTCAGTGCTGGGCAGTCCCACAGCAAGTGTTGAATGTCGGCCTCAACATCTTCGTTTTTACTAATCGGGCATCCTGGGCGGGGATAGAAGTGCCGGAAATATGACCACGTCCTAGTGACAGCTGGTGTGAAGGCAACACCGACCCGGATCCTCCTAAGCGCAACCTCCTCTGTACGGGTGAGACCGCGGGGAAGGGATACCGCACACGGAGGGATAAGTGCACACATGCGGCGCCGGAGGTGTCTTTATTTAAAAAAAAAAAAAAGAAGGGTATCGTCGTCCACTTCAAGGAGCCGTGGGATTGATGCGTCTTGGTTCACTGAGGGTATGCAGTAATCTGCTCCGAGTGATCCTGCGTCACGTGCACCCGCACTGTGACAAAGGGAAAAGAGAGAGGAAGGGACTCGGGGAGTTCGGCAAGAGAGCGGTGACACTCTTGCCAAAGAGGTTGGTCCGGAGAATTCGCTTGGAGAAAACTATAATTACACTCCTTACAGCTTGCAGGCACCATCTGAAAGCTATACATAGTCATCAGAGACGGCGCTAAATAATTAGCAGTGGTCAGCATTGAGAGCGCCTTCAGGGAGAGGGGGGATGTTGGTTACATGATGCCACTGCGGAATTCCTATTGGCGAAGTTAAAATAAATCAAATAGACAAGTTGTAACGCTGAGAGATTCACATACCCGCAGAAGGGCTTCATATCGTCTGCATTCTTAGGAAACACGCTCCTTAGCTGACCTTGGTCATATATATATATTTTTAATGCAGTTCGGAACTGCAGTTTTTTTTTTTTTTTTATGCACTTCGGAATGGGCCTAATTAAAGTGTTCAGGAAACTACTTGTATGCTTCTCGCCAGATAGCATCTTAAACTTTTTTAGCAGCAGTCAAATCATTTAGTTTTCTATATGTACTGGTCGTATAATAAACATGGTCGCTTTGACTGTTGTGTGCTCCTATAACAAAAGGAAGCGTCATATTCAATACCACCACGCCATGTAACGGTTGTATAGACGTCTCAGGCCGATGAATTAGTGGTGACCACTGTCTGGAATGAACATCACTTTATGGCGTGAGCATTGCCGGGATAATCTGAAAAGAGCGTGTTGAAAGTGGATAGCGGAGATGAAAGCTATAAATGAAGCGTTGTATCAGCCTGGCACGTTGCAGTACCAAGCTCTCTTAACGTGTCAGAGAAATTACGCAGTTCAATAAAAGACCGTCACCATCGGGGTTTGAACCCAGGCCCTCTGAATAACAGGCGGGCAGGCAACAAATAAGCCATGAAGGATTTTGTTTACTTACTGCTTGTTCTTACATAAATTCAGTACAAGCAATAAAGAACGCAGCGACGTGCCAAAGATGCGTTTTTATATCACGCTACGCGTTCTTTAATGCAGTTAATTTATCAAACAAGCTCAGCCATTCGGGCGGCTCGGGGTGATCTACTGTTTGGTTTGGTTTTAGGGTTTAACGTCCCAAAACGACTCAGGCTATGAGAGACGTCGTTGCGGATGGCTCCGGAAATATCGACCACCTGGGGTTCTCATCGCACAGCACACGAGCACCTAACTTTTTGCCTCCATCGAAAAGCGGTCGCCGACGCTGGGATTCGATCCCGTATCCTTGGGCATAATAGTCGAGCTGAGCTATTGTGATATAGGCCACGAGTGGTCGTTGGTGTGTGCTACAGGGACACCTAGGGAACGGGATGTGGTGCGCGCGACGTACTAACGCGTGCTTTCGGGATGTATACTGACGTTACAGTAATAATCTAAACAAGCAAGTTTAAAAGAACACGCAGGATTAACAGGGGTTAGTCAAGGTGCTTTCGCGCATACTTTTAAAGCAAAGCTTAAGCGTCCTCCTACTTTGCGAATTAAAAACCCGAACAGCCTTGCCTTTTTGTGCTGCGTCGGCAATGATAGAAAGCGACACAAAAAAAAAGTGTGATGTCAGGCTGGTCATGGGAAAAAGGCAGAACGGCGGCGTGAATGCCGCGCCTGTGTAGCTGCTTCTTCCTCCTTCCGTCTACACTTGAGTTTTAGAGGCTTTAAAACTTAAGGAAACGGCAAGGTAATACCAACAAAACAGAGCGCATAACTTAAGGCCAGAGCAGAGGAGAAAGTTCTCGTTTTTCCAGCGCATAAACGGCGAGCAGATAAGGACGTCTTTATCGCTAAGAAATCGTTCCACCTTTACAAGCACGCCCGCAGTGGCACACCGTTCCACCAAAATCTAGCCTTGTACGCTTGCTGTGACCAGTATAGGATTCGCAGCCGGTCTCTTCCTCTGATCTATAAAAAGGAGAGAAAAAGACAAGGGAATCGAGCATAGCGATGCGTGGCGGAAAGATTATCCGCTCACCTAAAGTGGCGGCCGAATCCTTTGAAGGCGCGCGGTGCATCCAGGCGTGAGAATCCGATTAGCCGCCGCTTGTAACGCCAGGAGGAAACGCTGCCTTTACAGGGAGGTTAGCTCCTCATGTCGCGAGTCCGAAAACGACGTGGCCGGGATGAGAGGGCGTTGCGAAGTCGGCTCTGGTGCCAAAAAAAGAAAAAGAAAAAAAAAGACGAAAAAAAGAAAGCGAACTGAATAGAAACACGCAAGAAAGATAGCGGGAAATTCAGGAATGAAGTGCAATGTTGAGGACTGAGCACTGAAGAAAGACGCATCAAGGAACTTGATCCCAAATCTACCGTCTATACGTCAGGTTGCCACAGTTCCGAAAACGGATATCGTGACAGGATGGTGCGAAAAATTATAAAAGATAATGGGAGTACAGAAAATCATCTTTCGCAGTGTCCGAGAACTGTGGGGAGGGGGTATAGTACCGTACGACTAACTTTTCCCGAAATGAGTGATTTAGACTGGCCAACATTTTTCCTTTAATTTATTACCCCCTGCCTTTTTTTTTTTCTTCCCTTTTGCATAATACTTTACGCCCTGAGGCAATAAATAACGTTGTAAAGAAACAAGATAGTATGGCTAAGATAAGACGGGTAGGAGGAAATGGGAGAGACGAATCTGTGCGCATCCGATAGGAGCAGATGGAGAAAACCGAACATAACTGACGGACTAAGAAGCGGCGAGGAAGACTCATAACTAAGAAACGGCGAAGAAAGATTAATGGGAAGATGAGATGAACAGCAAACAGAGAGTGAAGGGGCCAGACAGCGCGGGGAGACTGAGCCAGTGTAAACACACTCGAAAATGAAGAGGAAAGGGACCAAAACTATGAATGAAGAAGCAAACAAAAAAAAAAAAAGGAAAAAAAAAAGAAAAAGAGAAAAAAAGTAGGAGAGCAGGAAAAAGAGCGATCGAATGAAATCAATCGAAAATAAGAAACAATGTATGCTAGCGGAAATGGAATATGCAAACTTACACGCGCTCAGGCGAGAGAAGGACGAAAGACAAGCTAGGATGAGAGGGGGAGAGAGAGTAGTCGTCGTTGCTAAGCTGTTGCAGACACAGTGACATGTTCCGCTTCATCGGAGCTTCCGCGTGGCAGGGACCAAAGGGTGGAAAGAGGGAAGGGGAAGGGATGAGAGAGACGCTCAGGACGAACAATGGACACAGCGCGTGCCGACCGGCTTTAAAAATAGCGTCCGCCTCGTGGTCCGTATTTATAGCCGATCAGTGGCCTACATAGACGGTTCCAGAGTGCGCGCGCGCGCGTCCACACAAGGGCGGCGGCGGCACGCCACCGGCAATTATCGCCACCGGTGCGGCAAAGGCCACTTCCGCGCTGACTCGACAACACACGCCCCGTTGAAGGAGACGCCCCCGTCCTCAGAGTGGCGTCCCAGACTAGGCTTTACGTAGTCGGGAAACCACTACGGTGTGAGCAGAGGCTGTTTCTATTAACGCGTAGCATACAGGTAGCGTGAGCGCGATACCCGCAGGGTGGGTCTGTGTTGTATACACGGGGGCTCTCTTGTTAGTTCCGTGCGCGGCGCCGGAAGAGACAGTCATGACCGATAATACGCAAGATTGCGGCCACCAGCGCACCAGGTTCGGCGCCATGTCCAGGGGCCCTTGACTGATATACTCGTGCAGGTCTAGGCGCTTCCAGCGAGTGGAATAGAAGTAATTTAAAATTGTACTATATTATGCCTTCTTTTGAACTGTTTCTTTTCTTTCAGTGGTTGAGGAAAAACGCCATCTCTCCACGTGGCTTAGACTTCTGGAAGCAGCTGCAAAAATTATATATATAGTACTAATTTAGGTCATTAACACAATACAAATTACGTACGTTCATACATACATACATACATACATACATACATACATACATACATACATACATACATACATACATACATACATACATACATACATACATACATACATACATACATACATACATACATACATACATACATACATACATACATACATACATACATACATACATACATACATACATACATACATACATACATACATACATACATACATACATACATACATACATACATACATATGACAGAACCATGTCCTCTTGCATTTTCTAGTGGGACATTTGACGTCCTTTGAAAATGTGTGGCTTTATTGCACTGATGACTGTAGCGTACCTTTCCGGCCAGGTTTCAAACCTTTGTCAGCGTGTAAGACAAACACTTTTTCTTTCCTTTTTTTTATTTCACGTATTCGTGCAAATACATATCCCAGATCAAACAACCACCATTCGCGACAAATTAAGCTCCAGCCTCGCTTTATTATCAAATGAGCGTAGGAATAAGGCTGAGTACGCAGCCGGTCTTTTCGGCAGGGTGTGTCTAGCGTTTTTTCAACCTTTTAAATCCGACTGAGCTCCCTACGAAGACAAACATGCTGTTCTAATTAAGGATTTTTCTTATTCCTCCTGTTATACAACAACACAGTTATAAAGAACAACAAAAACTTAGCGTGCGATAAGGAGTATCGCTAATGTGCCATTAAACATCTTCATTTCATATGTTATTAAAGCGATCCTATTAAAGAATTATGACGGCATCAAGTTATTGCGTTAATTAAGGCGTCAGTGCCGAAGTGTTTACTCTCTCAGACGTCGAAGTCGTACGAGCAGCATGATGTGTCGTTTTGTGGACTACGAATCAACCAGAGGCGTCGAGAGGAAACATCACTATTGGCGCCATGTTGGCCACAGTCAATCGCAGTAAAAACTGAGATGGTCACATCATGGTTCTGAACGCTGACCAATAGCACTTTATGAGCCATGTGATCGGCTTTTCCTGAGGCAGTATGTTGCGCCAACGATGTATCTAACGTCCGGAGTGAGCCACTGTGCAGAAATGGCTGCATGCACGTGGGGTTCGTCTGAATACCGCCTCGCACTCTCTGAATGCATGAAATATTTCTGCCCTCTGGGACAGGCGCAGTGGTGCACAAAGCGCTCTCATAAGGATGGTGTCAGTTATAACGCGGGGGTGCAGTCGGGGCTATTCTTTACATTCCCACGACCCTCACATCGACACGAGCGCAGAGAACTGGCAAGTCCGAGGCACGGATGCATCCAAAGGGGAACAACTTCCGTCACAAAGAGGACGTCCCGGCTTCTATGATTCATGTATTCCTTTGGTTTAGGGCAGCTACGGCTCAGGCAACGGCCACCTCCCAAGAAGACATAACTCTTGCACTTCCCATGCCGTATACCCGCAACGCTGCGCCCATAGATCGCGTGCGCTTTGTCTGCGTGGGAGCGGAGGCGTGGGCCAAAACAGAGTTAGCCGCCATGATCCAGGAAATAATCAGGTGACGTCAGTGCAGCCAAAAGCCACTTCCGTGCCACTCGCTGACCTACTTGCTTAATAAGAACGCTTGGAAGTGCCGCCAGTTTGCACAATATAGTTCACCGAGAAAAGCGCTCGCAGAGGAAGAGGCGGCTCCTCAACGCGCCGATACGTTACAGAGCTCGCAGCGTCACTTGGTGTCCGGAGCCTAAAAAAAGCAGATGCGAGTGAAAAAATAGAATTAACGAGTTCACGTACAGGCGGGGTCCAGCGGGGCGATGGCTCACGAAAGGAGCTATCTTTAGGGAGAAAGTGTGCACGTTATACACACCACGCAGTTTTGTTCGAGTGGGCGTGACCACAACGACGGGATACGCAGTTGCGTGTCGCTGCAACGGAACTATACGTGTCCTCCTTTTGCCTAAATTGATTGTAAAAGAAAAAAAATATGAAAGGGCCCGAAGCTTACATAAAAGGTACATTGCGCATCATAGCAGAAAACCAACACAGCAGAGTGGCCATATATATACACGTGCCTCTCTATATAGATTCGACCGCCGCTAAGCGAATCGAAACATACGAATAGAAAAATTCCTGTCTCTTCACGTTATACCAGCTAAGCTGCGGTAACCTTCGCGGCTTCCTCATGTCTCTTACTTTCAGTGGACGCTTTATACAGAACAAGGCATATCAGTCATCGTTATATGTTGAAAGCAGAAAGCAATGTTTATAAATGACTTAATTTTTGATAACTTGTTACTACCCCACGGGTGCATGATGATTTCAGCCAACGGTTGCTGGCGTTTACCCATCTCATTGAAATGTATATAATTTCTGCTTTTGCCGAATAAAGTCATTTGAGATATAAACAAATCCTGCGTCTATTCGCTTGTGCAGAGAAGGGACCATGATAGTTTAACCTCCTTCTAGGGACGAAGAAAAAAAAAAGGCAAGCACAAAAAAAAAAAAAAAATGAAAACTTAAAACACGCACACCTGCTTGCGATAATCATCATTTTGAGTGAACCCTTGCAGGCACCCTCGGCATAATATTGTGCAAGGAAAATCACGAACAAGAAGTATATAATATGGTCATTTAGCACTGAGTCAATTCAACAAAAAAGGGCAAAGGAATATGTGACAAGTGGCAAAGGTAACACCGAATATTATTTCACAGAACGTTTTCCTGTCTGTCTTTGTGACGACTGTACTGTATATCTCGGCTTCGCGCCTGTTCTCATGGCAACCGGCGCCGTCTCCAGGTCTCTTTTCTGTTCTGTGGCGGCATAGTGGGATACGCCCTTCTTTCCCTGCCCAAAGGTTGTGAGCTCGAATCTCGTTTTGTGCAGGTTTACCTGTGTTTATTTTTCTTAATTGCGCGGAGACGACGGGCAGTTTGACGTGACAGCGTTAAAGGCCCCGTATTCGAAAAAAAATTGGCGTCGGCGTTGGGAGCAAAAAAAGAAAAAAGATCCCGGGCATGGGCAGTCGGCAGGTGACATGGTTGAATACTCATTGGTCCTCGGAGTGTGTGACGTCACACGGCTGCATGCCAGGGCCGAGTGGGCAGGAGCTGTCAAGCTAGGGTAGCTCCTTTGAGAAGGAAGTCGAGATGGCAGCCAAATGCTCCGGAAACCTTGGATCCCGGTTAGACATGCTACCCTTACGCCGCGCTGGCATGTTCTTTATATCTGTTACTACCTGTTAGTGTTATTATCTGTGCTGTGGGGTCTTTCACGTACTGTAGTAGCTTACTGCTCTATGCTAATGGGTTTGTGCGAGATAATAGAGGCACGAATTAAGGGATTAGTGATTAGGCTGGTACTACCTGTACATCCGGATCACGAAAGGGAAATAATTAGAAGAAATAGATTGGGCGGGAGCGCACTCGGCGAGTACTATCGGACCACGAATGGCAGGGCACTAGTATATATCCCTCTAGAAAAGGGTATATAACAGCTGTGCATTAGTGGTATTCTACCTATGGGGCAGAATTGTGCATACTAACGAAATTAGTTATCAACTTAAATTGAGGACCATGCATAAAGTTATGCAAATACAAATTGTAGACAGGAGTCGTACCAAATTGGTCAGGAACAAAAGCGAGTTACTGACATCCTAGTGAAAATCAAGAAGAAATAGGCGTAGGCAGGGCATGTAGTGCGAAGAGAGGATAACCGATGGTCGAAAAGGTTACCAAATTGGGCACCAATGGAAGCTTAGCAGGAGGCGGCAGTAAAATCAGGCGGACTGATAAGGCTAAGACGTTTGCTCGCATCCAATGAACGTAGCTGGCACAGGATAGGGTTAATTGGAGTAATATTGGAAAGGCTTTCGCACTGGAGTGGGTGTAATCCGGCTGATGATGATGATTAGGATTTAGCAAGCTGCAAAACGCCTGCACGCTTTTCGATGATCCGCAAGTTGAGCGCGCAGACGGAAACCATTACCGCTGTGACGTCATTTCCTTGATGGCGGAGTTTAAGTATCTCCTCCCCCTTGAATTCTTTATTTTTCTACCATCGAATTAAAAACAGGTGATTACTGTATAGAGAGAGGTTCGAAATATATTTCTCAGGGACGGGCCGTGCGTTCAGTCAGGATCGCCAACAAGCGAAATGTTCGAATTTGCCACGGTCATTTCCTCTTCAGGCAGTTTATTACCTTGTTGGCATCGAGCGAGAAAGCGAAAGACACAGGGATTCTGCTTGAAAGTCGGCAGAAACGATCTGTCCGGTGTCGAAACACCGCCATTCCGTCCGTGTCCTGCAGTGCAGGGATGCGGCAAATAAATACCACTTGAGTCGCCCGGTAATGAAGCGGCGACTGAGCGTACCTAAACGCACGAACGACTGGGCGTGACTACGTGACGAGACAGCGAAACAGCCAGCTATTCCGTTATGTAAAACTCGTCGGCGCGGTGAGCATTCGAGGAACGTCTCCTCTGGAGCACTCTCTTGAATGAAACAAAACAGCAACAACTTGTCCCAGAGCCAAGGAAAAGAAAGGATATATTATTACACACCCGCGCGCGGCCTAGACGTCGGTGGCATTTTTCTGCGCGTTTTCGCCTCTCTTGCCTTATGCGGTGTATCTATATCCTTGTCCCAGAGACGTGGAACGTGGGGGCATGTATCGCATTAGTGCTAGCATTACCGGCCTATCTTTTATAGTGCTAGGTTTTCTACTCTAAATGCATTGTGGAATCCACAACGTGGTTCTTGTACAAATCCTATACAGTACTCTCTATATATCCCTTTTAGTCATATATATATATATATATATATATATATATATATATATATATATATATATATATATATATATATATATACTCCTGTATGCAGAACGGCAAGTATCGAATTAGTGCTAGTATTAGTGTCATTTCTTTCACTGCACCAGTTTTATACCTGGAAGGCATCGTGGAATCCACAAAGCGCCTCTTGTAAAAGTCCTGCATTGGACAATATAGTGTATTCCTATATGTAACGGCATAGCATTATTGATCTTGTTTTCTTTCATAGCTTTAGTTTTACTACCTGAAGAGTATTGTGCACTACACGACATGTATCTCGTACTAGTCAATATACAGGGCTATATATGAGGTCACCGAACACTCATCTTCATTTTCGCTGCGGCGCCGCGTAATCACGTTATAGGAAGAAAAATATTTCGTTTCTTACTTTATTTAGAGTGTATTTGCTATATTTAAAAAAAAAGTGGAATTGTCATTGTTAACTGGCACTGATTATGCGCAGCTTAAAATACTTATATCTCTTCGCGCGCACCGTTGCGGGAAGCTAGCAAGATCACGAAGGCGTGATCTGCGTATGCCGCTCCCACCATTAGGGATTGAGTAAATCATTTGGCTGACAATATCAGTTTCCTGGAATAATCGAGATACCAAGAAAAACAGATACCCAAGGAGTCCATATTTGCACGAGGAAGGCCAGTTACTGTAGAATTTATGAGTTCTGACTTTTGGAGCTTGCCTATTACATGCAGAGACGAGAAACTGTATTGCGTTTATCGTGGAAGATACAACTCAAAACTGACGACGGTACAAAATGGTAAACAGACGAGCGGTGACTCTAAACTAATTTTTATTTCGAAAGAACACACATTTTTATGCATCTGTGTGTTTTGTCTAAATAAATTTTTGGTTTAGAATCACTGCTCATCTGTTTCTTCCACTTTCTTTTTTAGACTTTCATCTGTTTTGCGCTGTACATTTCACAATCAGCCAGTACCAAGTTGCCCAGCCCATCTTTAAGTGTACCGAAAAAATCTTCCAATGAGCCAGCACCGCACTGCCCATTCTTATTCATTTACATCGCGTGCTAATGTTAGATATATTTTGTTACCTTTACTATGGTAAAGCAAACTCACCAGACTGCATAAAGAGGCTCAGAAATTCTGCATGCTCAGAAGTTCTGCTCAGAAATTCAGGCTCAGAAATTCTACATACTTCAAAGCAATTTCAAAATTCTAAACAAAGCATCGTAATACTTTATCTTCTTGCGTGGTGTGATCTCGAGGTACTTTGTCAAGCCATCTACTGAGCCGGGGTTGCCCCTTTATCTCTATATATTATGACGCTGTCATTGTCATAAGGTCGGCAGAGTTTGCCGGGATCCCGTGCACACACAGAACAGCATCACTGCCGAGAAGTGAACAAAGACATAATGCATGTGCTGGCCGTCGCAGGAGGTACAGCTTCCAAATTTGCTTCAAGTAAAATAACTACGAATGTAACAAAATCGAGTTGACTGGCAGGATTAGGAAGTTCATTGTGGGGCAGAGGTGGCCGCGACTTGAAACTGGAACAGCGGCAGAACACATGAACAGGCCATTATCTTGATTGTCCGCTTAACTCCACTGGTGGTGGCGCTGGTAGGGACTGTGATGGAATTTACTGAAATTGGTTTAGTTTTCACTTATCATCTAAGAAGAGAAAACATAAAAGGTCCAACGAAAGTTCAAAAGTTGCACACGTTCGTCTCATGAGAATAATGGATTCGGCCCCACAATGAATGGGTATGAATTATTGAATTGGTATCGAATGAGTATGAATATACTCATTCATAATATAATAGTGAATGAGTACGAATACTACTACAATAATTTTGATCTTTTTAATTCGTCAAACAAATATTTGCATGCTATGTCTTTTTTTTCCTATCTCCTATTTCTTTTTGCTCCATTTGCATTTGTCCATTGGGATATTGTCTTAGTTTTGCGTAATGTGTTTCGTATTCTTCTGTACCTGTTCACACTTTTATATTTGTTTATTACGCTGTGCGATTGGCTTTGTTTTGTATGCTTCCTGCAAGCCGCTGTCAAGCGAAATGGGGCTGCGGCTTTGTCAAGATGTATCTTACAGCTTTTGCCGCGCCTCCTCTGTCTATAACTTGACAAGGAAGCAATAAATTAATTTGAATTTGAAATAGTACCTTACCAAACTATCCGCTACGACTACTACCGCTGACGATACCACTACTAATAAGTGGTGTGGTTGATCCCATTTCGGCCGACCCGACGCCTGCGTTAAGGGGTCTCATTTTATTCGCGTCGATACGGTACATTGGCCGCGTACCAACAATGTATTCCTCTTTGGCTGCGAGCGACGCATTCGCCAACGCGCATTTTCTTTCTTATCCCACGATGGCCGGAAGAAGAAGCGTGCGTGGTCGTCCAGCGGCGCGACCGCCAATGATGGGGGCGAGCATGAGCACGCGTGTGCGGCGGAGATGCGGCGGCGACCTGCGCGCTTCTTCGTCTGCTCCGCTGTGTGTGGGAAAACGGCGACCTCCGGGGGTCGACTTGCGCTGGCATGCGAACGACTGCGCGAGGGACGTTACGAAAGGCCATTCTTTTCTCTTCGGCTCAGCAGAAGCGGACCAGTGGTAAATGCGCGAGCACAGGGCTGCAGTGCTAACGCGCACACACGAACAGGCTGTCCCGGTGGTCACTGTTTGCCGTTCTCCCGTCGCCGCAATCGTGCACGGTGACCACGTCGCTGCGGTGGTCGAGTTTTCTCGTGCCATTTTTTTTTTGTCTATTTCCCATTGATATTTCCGTTGCGACACGCTTGTGTCCCCCTTTAGTCCTCGTATAGTATGGTTAGACACTGTAATGCTCGGAAGAGGGAGATGGGAAGGGGGAGGAGGGCACTCATGATATGAAAAAGGGGCCTGCACCACCCCCACCACCTGTGGTATGTCGTCTGGGTTACGTGTGTAGTGGATAACTGATGCCTGCCGTATAAAGAGACGAACAGAGGAGAGGGAGCACTGTTCATAAGTTTTACTTTTCTTGCGCTGCGTTACAGCTATGCGTTGTGGTGGTGGTGGTGAAAAATTTTATATTTGGGAGCCTTAAGTGATTACAACTAATGACGGGTCGGCTCTTGGCTGCGTGTTATGGCCGGAAGCTGGTGCTTCCCAACGACACCCAAAGCTCAGTCCGTCAGCCGCTTTTGATCGGCCGGGTCAGAGCTGGACACCGCAGCCTCCCATCGCTCGATGTGCTTCATCTTACTTGCGTTTATTCGTAGCTGCGAGCACTCGCAACGACGAGGCTCTGGTGAAGCAGGTTCTACTTTGACTTCAGCGGTCTCTACTTCTGAGAGTTCCCCGCGTACTCTCTCTGTAGGCACGTGTAGCTGTAGCGTAAGTAGATTAGCGGAAGAGACGGCTTTGTAATCGCTTCGCGGGGTATTTTTGCGGAGCGGAAGTGTTCATAGAGCTCAGGTTAACCGCCTTCGAAGCGGACTTTGGCGTGATCGGATCCAAGGTTTTATGCCGTTGTTCCTCAAACTCTGACGCTTCATGTGCTTCTCGGCAGACCGCTCATAAACATCAAGCACCGATAAAGGTATCGAGAGGTTTCGAATCTCTTAGTCAAACCGCGAAACGTAACAGCAGACTCATATTCTAAAGAAAAAAAGACAGAAGACATATGGCTTGCCGTATCATAGTGGTGGATTGACGCCCGATGGTGATGAACAGGTCTCGTGAGAGTCATTAGGGAGGAAGTGTCCCGACTGTTTCTTTCCCAGAAGCCTCAGTTTTTTCGAGGGAACCTTGCCTCTACGATCGCCCTTTGATTCTTAGGAGCAATTATACGGGCGTCTACTCGTTTCTTATAATGATTATCTTTGTCACCGTACACGAAGCTCTAAAAACAAGTCGTTTTCCACCCGCCGTAAACATCTGCTTTTACGACCCTGCTGTGAAAAATAAACTGGTCTGATACGAGATGTGTCTATGAAGTAAAGGAAGCTGTGAATCAGCCTCATTAAACGCGCAAAATCAGTCGTGAAAGTGGAAAGCATTCTTCAAAGCAGCAAGTTACGCCTGCTGGTTAGGTGAATATTACGCGCAAAGAAAACGTTACAAAGAGCGAGACAGCCACTCTGTTGGACAAATAAAGGTTCTTTCTCTATCAAGGTTTCAGGGACGCCAGTGACTCGACACGACTCCGTGCACTGTAACTCACCGATGGGTGGGAAATCACGGCCTTTCTGAAATCCCTTACACTTAAACTAATTTTGTAAAAACAAACCTGAAGAAGGTATTTGTTCAAGCCACAGTACATAGCAAGAATGTCACCGCATAGTCTCAGGTCTGGAGTCGATGTTGTTGTGTAGAGACAATAGCCAGTGCGACGGCGTGTGCGTACACAGAGTGGACGCGTCTGCCTACCGAAATTATGGGGCAATGCCGGATGCTAGCAGCAGGCCTGGTACAAGTGACGTCTTCCTCTCAGCACCCGTGTTCGAGTATTGTGCCAGGGGCGGGAAACGGAGGGCCCCTTTTCGGTGGAAAATAAAAGTTTGTATTCATTCAATTCGACTTTTGAGAAAATAAGAAAGTGACTTGCGCTCGCGTTCCCATTAGAGTGTACCTTTCGGCTGTTCCGCGAAGAAACCTCGATGGCCCCCAGCCGAACGTCTTGCTGCTTCGAACTGCCGAAGCCAGCGTAGCGCCTGTGTCCCGTGCTGTGGCTGGACTGTCTCGGACGCCTGATTTGCATCCCAGCACCTCGTGGTAGGGGGCTCAGCCAAGGACAACCCTTCTTCCAACGCTCTGGATGCGCATGGTCGACACGGCGTCCTCGTTCCTGGGCGTCCGCCATTGTTCCATCCCGCCCCCTGCACGCGCAGTCCTTCGGCGCGGACGAAGCCTCTTTCTGCTGGCTCGACGACGACGCGGGCTGCTTCCACCTGGCTCGGCTAAAGCGGTGCAGCGTTGGGTCTCCAGAAGGCAGCTACTTGGAGTTGTCCATGTAATAATTTTTCGCGTTCATAGTCAGCAGCCATTATATCCTGTGATCACAACTGGTCTTGGCGTCACTGCGTCCGGACCACTTAGCTTGCTGGGCAGCAGTGACCTATTTCGTGACGTCATTGCAACTTGGCTAACCAGCATGGTGCGGTTAATAAACATTACTGTAAATCAAACGAAACAAATGAGAATAACTGCACCACTGATTATTCTGGAGGAAAATTTATAGCCCATGGAGAGATCAAGTAATGGATGATGTCCGTTCCCTTTCTGATTAATTTCTAAAGGAGTGATTGTCTTTATAAATAATAGCAACTAACTGCTATGCTACCACTGTTGGTTTCAATTCCAGGAAAAATAAAGCATGCGGAAACTTGCAGTCCTTTCTATAGCTTAAAGTATACAAGAAGGTGGCCTCAGAACGGGAAACTTCACTTGAACAGTCGACTAACTGGGAGAAATGATGTAAGGAGATATTACCCACGTATTAAATTTAATTCTTTTCATTCTTGGCCACTCGCGTAAGCGACGCCACGCAGGTGGAATAGGTAAGTCGAGTGAAAAAAAAAAATAAAACAAATATGGGGGACACTTACGCCCCGCTCCGCCTTTAAAGGTTTGACGTGAAGCTAGGCGACCAACATACATATATAAAGCCCCGCTTTAACTAAGCCGTACGAACATGCACGCGTGGTCTAGGAGCAGCGTGCCTGACTGGGGAACTCAAGAGCACGGAAATGTTCATTCTATTTCCAACTTCCCATCGCAAACGAGCAACCAGAGTTGGCAGCTCCTCTCAACTTTCAATATCATATAGTCTCGTTAAGTCGCACAAACCATCGGAGAATCAGTGCTGGCCAAGTCAGTTGACCGCTACCACCTGCCGGCAGAATGCTTTTCAATCACAATTTGCCCACACCGATGGCGGAATTTCAGCGTAACTTTCCCTTTAATGATACCACGTTACAAAAACTGTTAGCTGAAAAAGCATGTTCCCTCGCTCCCTCATCATGCCGAGTCTCTTCCACAGCGTTCGCTCAAATTCCTGAGGTAAAATACGTGTTTTGTCCTTTGCGCTGCCTTTCTTTTTTCTTTTTTCAAGAAGTTCACTGCAGCACGTATCTATTGATAAATATGAATGGCAGCTGTAACTGGATCGCCTGCAGGCGCCCCACAAAGTGCAGTATCATATACCTCACAAATATTCGCGAACATTAGAAGTAAAAATGTTGTAGCCCTAAGTTAACCTCACTAGCTTACTCCTTCCTTGCTCTTGCATTCTTCGCTGTTGTAGAGAGAGTAATGCAACTCCGCCGGCCATTCCGACTCCGGACTTGTTGATTGAATACGTTTTCGAACAAAACTAATTTCTCTTGTGCTGGCTAATCTACCGGTCGCTATGTGACTGAGTTTCCATAGTGCATTTTGCCGCAAGCGAATTAACCAGTTTGCAGCACTTTGTCTCAATGCTATATCTGTTCCCAAGCTAGCATCGTTGTCATTGATTCTGCTGTTGTTATGTAGTGCCAGGAAGACCGAAGTTCCGCGGATTTCAGATTTTCGCCACGCATCTGTTTCCCTGTTACCCCATCATGGCCGCCTTCACCACCCCCATCATGGACAACACTGCAATGTCGGTTCAAATCACAATCACAAGCCGCCCCAAATAAGCTTCGCGAAACTCGCACCCGTCGACTACTAACGGGGCACGTTGTTGCAGATTCAGCCCAGTGGTATACGTATACTTATTCAATGCTGCACCGTACTACGAGCACAGGGCTGATGGCAGCTCGCCGCCGGCACTCTCACGGCGCGCATCAGACGCGTTGCGTGCGACTAGGCTCTCCTTCAGCCGCCAATTAGCGAGGCCCTCTTCGTGACCACGTTCCATCTCCTCCTCATCTGTCTCACCTTGCGCTCCCCCTGTGACTTTCACCGCGAGGCTACTTCTCTTCCTCTGCCGGGACGTTCGAGAGCGCCTGCGTGAGGCGATATCAATGGCGGTTCGTCAGACTTCCCTGGTCTGAGGCCAGCCCATTTTTGCCGCCATGCAACCAGAGCAGTTAAGCTTCTTTGGTTACCATAAGGAGATCGTAAACTATAGAACTAACTTGAAAAGAGCGGATAAGTTGGTTCACACTCACACAACGCGACAACCACGTACAAAACGAGAAACGAGCGGACTCAACGGCACAAGCGCCGCATTGCTTGTGCTCTCTTTCCTTGTCTCGCACCGCTGCGTGAACAAGAGCAGCACACTGCACATCTGTTTGCGGTAATCAGCAGCGTCTAAGCGTAGTGGCACTGCGCATGCGTGGAAGTGTCCGAGGCAATTACCTTTAGCGGCCATCGGTCATCTTGCTTTCGCACCGAATTCCCTGCACATACTAATTTATTTTCTCATGATTATATTTAATAATGATTAAGTAATTAACAGCAGGGGGTGGCAGAAAGTTAGGTGGGCGGATGAGGTTAAGAAACGGATGCAGCTGGCACAGGACCGGGTAAATTGGAGGAACATGGGAGAGGCCTTCGCCCTACAGTGGGTAGGTCAGGCTGATGATGATGATTATTATGATGATGATGATGAATGATATAATAATTAGCTAATCAGAAAGCAGGCGCAAAGTGCGTTCCCTATTCGTTGGCTTTCACCTAAGTCAGACTTTACAGCTTTCTTGATACTAGTCGGTTGAAGTGAGTCTCCGATGAAGTCAATGGGAGTTAATTCAAAGCACGAAAATGACAGCATACAGTAAAAAAAAAAAAAAAATACAAACAATGTACCTGCCTTACTTCGCCAAGTCTCGGTGCGTCACCAGTTTTACGGATGGCCCACTCTGATACTCGAAATGAATGGCAACCCTCAGCACAGACGCTGGTGAGGGTGCCACTAAGCCGATTACATCTCATTCAACTGAGTATCTCTCCGACAAACATTAGAGGTGGTGACAGATTCCGAATCACAAGCATAATACTGCTGGTACAATGGTAACGCAACAATTATGATAACAAAATTAAACTGTTTCGGTGCATACTGCAAAAGTGGAGATTACGTTCATGCGATGTAATTCACTATACACAGCAGGTTATAACAAGAAATACAGTACTTTTTGTCTTCGGGGAATTGGCTTCTTTTCTGGGAGCCCCACTTGGAAACTCCAGGTGCGCCGAAATAAAATGATAGAAATAGTTTTCAGCTGCACACATTTTGTGTGTAGCATCGATTAGACGCAATGATTACATCTTTTTTGCAGCCACCCCAACGGACGAACTGTATTATAGATAAGAAATATTAGCTAATTATATCTTCTCTTTAGCTTGCACTTGAAATATTAGTAATCACTGCGAAAGCACAGTATGCAACAGTTGAAACATGCAGTTACATAACGAAGCTCTAAATCGTACCTTCAAGAGTGGCGGTAGTTCAATGGAGGTTGGGAAGCGGAAAAAAAGAAAAGAAAGGAAAACTTCCAGGTGACCAATTGCATTGACGCGGAGGAAATAAAAAATCGCCTTTTAACTCCGCCTTTATATCAGTGATAACTTCGACGAAGACTTCTCGTAACTTCATTTCACCTTAAGATATGTAGCTCTTCTCTACTCTTTATTTTTCCCTACTCTTTATTACTTTACTCTTACTGTTTATTACTTTTCTCTACTCTTTATTACTCTCTTAATCACTTTGTCACTTATCATTTTTAACCGGTCACTTTTATCACATATCCCTTTACTACTGATCGTTGAGCCATTTAGGCTCTGCCGTTAATTCTTCGTATTCTCTCATTTTCGTTGGCAGCCTTCGCCGCCGGCATCCACCTGTCTACACAAATCATGGCCACGCAGAATACTGTCTGCCCAAGCAGCTAATGCTAATTCTGCATATTCTCGCGAAGACGCCATAATCTCAGCCTGTAGCATGCATGTGCGAGGTATACAGAGGCTAAACGGACTCATACTTTACTCCAGCATGGGACTCCAAATGATTTTGCATTAAATGGAGATTGAAAAGTTCATACATGCACCATATGACCTCCAATTCAGAACGTCAGCTTCAAACAACGTCGTAATAGCCGTGAAAAAAGACTGAGAAGACTGTGGGGAATTTGGACGCGGAGAGCACGACACCATGTCGACTTTCCCCTTTTCTGTGGACTTTTGGCTTGGCGCACAAGTTTTTTTATAGAATGTTTTTCTTCTGTGACTCTCCTGGCGAGCCGTTTCCACTTTGCTTCTATGGACGGCGCCTTGCTTAGCTCTCTAATCGATAAGGCAGGACC
The DNA here is from genome assembly GCF_055883805.1 of Amblyomma maculatum. Taxonomy (NCBI): domain Eukaryota; kingdom Metazoa; phylum Arthropoda; class Arachnida; order Ixodida; family Ixodidae; genus Amblyomma; species Amblyomma maculatum. Next base: position 4,584,825 of record NC_139352.1, on the reverse strand, counting down.
GGAATAAGAGATGTTTCTTCGAAACGGAGAGCCGACAAGAAGAAAACTGCTGATGCGCGATAACACCATCCTATAAGCGCCACTGTTTTCTAGAAGATGCCTTCCGTGGCAATCTTTGTTATTTCCGCTCTCTGAACTAATGCGAGACAAAAAACAATGAAAAGAAAAGAGGGTGCGAAGAAATCCAGCCATCGGGGCAACCATTGCCCTTCCCCGTAAACCTTGCATCCGGTATGCCGGTGTCTAGAATACCCGGTATGCGCGGTACCTGGAATAAAAGGGAGGGACATTCATGTATTATTTTTTTACGCTTGAATGAAGTTATTCCGCTGAACCTAGCTTCGCAATAGGATGTTCCAGGAAAGAAGACTGCCGCCTTTTCACCTTAATCTTTTGAAAACCGCCCTCAATAAACGCAGGGAACATGTAGGCTTAGACGTAAATGACCTCGACGTGCCTACAACGCCTCGCAATAATAGTTTGGAACGTTGTGACACATTTCACTCACTGAAATTCAGCAAACCAAGAATTACACAGCGCTAATGAAAGGCGCGAGTGAACGCCGTCATCATTATTTGGAACAATTACCAAGATGAGGCCAGAAAATATTGTCTGGGTTAAAATATGCCGCAAACAAATAAGCGGGGGCCGGAGTGACAGCCATGAATATTTAGTGCCCACACACAGCAATGAACCACGGTTCGCGCTAAGCTCTGCGCGCTCACTCGTTCCATGAAACAAAGCTCGTTGAAGAGCTTTTAACAGAATGCCCTTAAGTGCAGCAAATGGGAACGGGTCACTCTTGCTGTTCACTTATTTATGCTAGTCGTGTTAGCTAAGGTGGAATAACACGCCGTCTGTCCAATGAATTGCAATTCCTCAGTCTTCCTGGTAGCAAGAGCAATTTTCTCGAAGGAACACGCAAACCACTTGACCTATTTCACTCTAGTTGCAGTGTCACCAGCAATTTAGCGTGGAACTGATTGTGCGAAACCTCGGTTTCCGGCCGCCACTTCCAGGTTGCAATAACGAAGGAGGATAACTTAACGCATTCTTAAATGAGCTCCAAGGAAGCGCCTGCACAAATGACAAGGGCTCGCACGCAAATTCTCGCGGTCATCGTTTGCGGTTATTGCTTTTCTTTCGTATGATCTTCGTAGGACCCAAATCAAAATCAGCGGTTCAAAGCAATGATGGACTGTATTATGTAGTTCGTTATATAGTTCGAGATTGAAATTGCTGCTTATTGGCATACGTGGCACATTTATTGCATGCTGACTCTGTTAGCTTTCTTCTGTGCAGATTTGGCAATTGAATTTCCACCGACAGGATTTCCCCAAACGCAGCGGTTGTTCACTTTGCTTCTTTAGAAGTGCTGCTGTGAACAGAAGCAGCGAGGAGAAAATAGAGATGATCAGTTCCGAGTCGACTGTGTTTTCTCTCATTTTTGGGTCTCTGGCCACCAATAGGTTCGGTTTGTTTTATGGAGTTTAACGTCCCAAAGCGACTCAGGCTATGAGAGGCTATAGTGGAGGACTACGGAAATTTCGACCACCTGGGGGTCTTTAACGTGCACTGACATCGCACAGCACACGGGCGCCTTGCCTTTCGCCTCCATCGAAACGCGACTGCCGCGGTCGGGTTCGAACCCGGGTATTCTGGTCAACAGCCGAACGTCTTAACCATTAAGCCAGTGTGGCGGGAACCAGCAACATTTCATTTTTTTTTTCTACTTGTACTATCATGTACAGGGGGGGGGGGGGGGGGGGGGGGGGGGGGGGGGGGGGCGCAGATTTTGCTTCTGGTCAGTATATTCCGACACGTGAGATCCCACTAAAGCCATAAATGATCTCAGAGGTTAGAATAATGCTTATTCTACCCTCCACATGTATTTTGAGATTTGGTACCATCGTAGCTGCCTGACTATGCTGCTCAGAAGCAGACCCTGTGGCCTGATAACTTTTGGGTTCCCCTGTACGTAGCCCCTTGTCAGTAAAGCCGCCAGGCATAACCGCAGTATCAGAAATAAATATGCAAACAAACAAAGAGCGGATAAAAACAAATGTCCGGTGACACTACCCACAAGCGCACGCAAGCGCCTCCTGTGGTTTCCTCCCAAACGAAGGAGAAACACCACTGACAGTAGGAAGGAGCGAAAGCGGAACCAGTTCTGCCGAGAGGTGACACACTTGGAGCATCCGCCGGGCACTGCGCCGGCGGCTGGCAGCTGCACTGCAGCGCGCCAACCTGTCGCGCGTCCACCGACGGCCGGACCGACCCTGGCCTCGACTGCGCCTGGGTCAGCTGCTTCTCCTGCCAGAAACTCAGGCCGGCATCCTTCCTGTCCAACCTTCTCTCGTTTTCTTCTCTAGTCCTATTTCCCAGCCTCTCACCCGATCCCCCTTTCTTTTTTCTTGTTTGGTCGCCCTTCCCCTCTTTTTGATTATATCCCACCCCGCTGCTCGTATAGTGGTGACCTCAGTCCAGAGAATGCTGCGGCGCAACTTTCGTCGCGCGCATCCAGTCTTTGAGCGCTCTTTTTTTGTATCTTGATTATCTCGATAGGTCTCTACTTACGGTCCCCGCGTCGCTTTTTCCTTTTCGCTTTCCTCCTCTTTCTCGACTTTGCTTTCTCTCTGTTCTTACTTTACTTCCTAACTATCCCATCCTGCTCCGTGGGCAAATGAAAGCACCGGTAGAAGTGGCGTCATAGATGCAACGCAGCAGCAGACGGAGTCAGCAGGAGTTCCAGGCTCTCAGATCTAACACACAGATTTGCCGCGGATTAAGACGAGAGATGAGAAAAAAGAGTGGAGAATACCGCACAGTTGCGCAAAGGATTGGCTTCATCCCTCTTGGGCGATTACTCGGTTTGCGGGGCACGAATACGATGACCTGGGAAAACTCTCGGGGGCTCAGCGTTTCCAGTGGACGCGGTCAGCATAAAACGCCACGCGATGCGCCACGCGTATGTGTACCCCGCGGTCGCGCGCTGCCGATCCTTAACTCGCGCGGATTCCGCAATGGAAATTTCGAGACGTTATGGGCGCAATCTCGACGCTCCATCTATCTGTTCCGCGCTGGAACTTCATGCGCGTGTCTTCCATTCTGCAGCGTCGGTTTTCATCGTTCGCTGTTGAACTAGCGGCGTATAGGTTTTTATTTTTTCTTTTTTTTTAGGCTCGAGTACCTACTGCATCTCCTCCCGATCTTTCCAGTTCCTTCTTTTTTAGCCGAACGTACTTTCTTTCTGCATTAACACCAGGCTCGACCATTCTTTCTACCAATAAGTCATTCAGAGTCGACACCGTTACTCACGAAAGGGCCCAGCTATTCACACTTTCCCTTCGAGTGTACCGGAAATCAAAGGAAGCGATCCCAGGCAGCGTACCTGATTGATGTTTCGAACGCGAAGTCTCCTAGGAGGAAGCACAGCTTCGGGTGAATACTATTTGTCTTTCTGCGCTCAAAAATAAGTTTAGGGCAAATTGCGATAACGTAAGACGCACCAGAGCTAAACACATAAGCGAAACAGGTTTGACGCGTTCAATGAGTGCTATGCTCATTGGCAGTGAACAATGTGTGTACACGTCATTTTGGATGAGGAATTCAAAGGAATTCAAAGGCCGTATAAGGTACGAAGCTTTGCTTTCAACTGTAGTAACTGGTAGGATAATTTGTTCTTTGTTGGAATACGGCGCTCTATGGATAGCGATCATCCATGCAGATGTTTGCTTACGTAACACATGTAAACATATTTCAGCGCAATTAATTTACGAAATAAGTATAAAGCAACGCCACTTCTCATGTTCCTATGTTTGAACACTTTTCGCACTCATCAGTTTTTACCTTCACCACCTGCCTGTAGAACCGCACTTAGACGGTTATAGTGCTCCGGAAGCATTTATTCCGACGTGGACTCCGTTTCCAAATGTGCCTGAGTGTTCAGCGGAGAAGGCTCATTCTACTACTGACATAACCACGCCCTGAGGGGCTGCTTGGGACTAGCAGTCATGCGGGGCAGCTAAGAATATCTCTGAACTTTTCTGGAAGTGCCGGCTTCCGTAATGGGAGAGCATAAAGACGCAATTTCCTCTCATTTTTCTTTGTTTTTTTTTTTTTTTTGCTACTAGGCTACTAGGTAGATACCGATATCACCGGTGTCAGATATAGCGCGATTACATCCGACGGCAGCGGATATATAAAACCCTTGCCAACGCGTCGCCCAGTGAAATCAGGGTGGTCAAGTGCGTCACACCATGGGTATTTCATTTGAGTCATAGCGTTTTCCTGCCTGCCTGGACTCCCGGTGACTGCGGATGTCCGCGAATTCAAGAAACCTTTCTTTTTTTTCTTTAGAGAGAACAATTCTTGGCTGAACCTCAGCAATACAGTGAGAGCGCCAACGAGCTAGTGCTAAACACTCCCCAACTTTGTCCACTGAAGGCGGTAATATTTTTCTGGGGGCCGCCCACAACCGGTTCAGTTTGTTTGCTGATTTAAAACTTACGGTAATAGAGTGAAATTTTAATTGTCAATGTTAAACACAGCAGATTATTTCGAATCGTTCGTCTGTAGTTGCTGTGCACCCGTGGATTATTTGTTGAGCCAGGGTGGAGCTAAGCTTTTCTTTTTCTTTTTAATTTTAACTGAATTCTTCACTATTACCAGTTGCTTTCGGAACCGAAACTACCGTCGCATTCACTTACTGCTTTTACTGACCAGAGAAACGTCAGAGACCTAGCTATAAGGCTATAAGCAATATACATGCATATATACCCCCCCCCCCCCCCCCCAACCAATCTCCTCATATTAGATGACTTAATTTTTATTTAATTCTATTCTTCAACATCGTAACTTCTATCCTGGAAATCCACTTTTTATTCTACTTCAGTCTATACATTTGCTTGAAGTAATATATATATATATATATATATATATATATATATATATATATATATATATATATATATATATATATATATATATATATATATATATATTGCGAGCGCGGTGCCAGAACTTTCACCTCTTTTACCTGTACATACGCAGCATAGTCATCATTCACCGGTGTTCGCAAGATCACGCCCAGCATTCCAGATTGTGGCTGGAATAAAGACGTTTGTTCAAGCGGTGGCTCACAAGTGGCGGAGGTGCCCTTAGTATCCCAAGCCTCTAGTTTTCGACCTGTTTACTGTTCCCCCTGGTGCTCCGTTCCGGCCTTCGCTTGCCCTCACACCCCTACGGTATGAAAGAGGGCAACGGAATCCGCCCGCTCCCGGCATCTGCCCCTGCTATTGTGGCTACCCCTACCTGGACCATCACCAGCCGCCATCGCAATTCCCAGCTCTTTGCCGGCCTTCACGACGACGATGTCGAAGACTGGCTTGATAATTACACCAGAGTGAGTTCCTTCAAACACAGGGATGACTCCCACAAGCTACTAAACGTTGTCTTCTACTTGACTGACGTCGCAAAAACGTGGTTTCTCAATCACGAGGACCACATCCTTTATTGGTCAACATTCACCTAGCAGCTGCGGAACATTTTCAGCACGCCATCTGGTCGTTCTGAGCTGGCTAAGAGGAAGCTCGAAGCCCGTCTTCAGCAGCCTGGTGAGTCCCACACATCATATATTGAGGACGTTATAGCCCTTTGTCGCCGAGTCGGTGCTGCTATGACGGAAGCTGAACGCGTTCGACATATTGTTAAGGGCATCGGAATCGTCGCATTCAACGCTTTGTTGGTTCAGAACCCCTCCACTGTTTCGGACATAACCACCACCTGCCAACGCCTGGACGAACTTCAGTCGTGCCACCTGCAGCAAGACAACATCAATGACGGCGTTCTTGTTGACGGCAACCTGCGCACCATTATCCGTGCCATTATACGAGAGGAGCTCGCCAATCAAGCAAGCTTAGCTCCTGGAAGCTCGAACCTCTCGCCAGCCATTTCAGATTTGCCCAGCGTCGTCAAGGACGAACTGGCCGCCTTCATCTGCACCGTGGCACCAGCCACATCGACTACCACCGGCCGCTTACCATGTACGCTGAAATGGCTTCGAAGCCACCTGCCCCAGTCCATTCTCCTTGTCCTGCTCCTGTGTGTGGTCATGTAGCTCCAGTAGCCCCATGCTCTCAACCGCCCCGTTATCGACAATCCTGGCGTCCTTCCCGTCCAGTCAGCTATTACTGCGGAATCCGGGGTCACATCTCCCGCGTCTGTGGCCGGCGCCAGCAACACGAACAGCGTGGTTATGCTCCATTCGAGAATGCCCGCCCGCGCCAGCCTGAAGCTTCGATGATCCCATACTCCGATTGCTTCCGTCGTTCTCCTTCGCCGCAGGATTCCCAGGATAATTCCCGACCCTCTCGTTCTACCCGATGCCGCTCCCCATCGCCTTTACGCCGCCCGTCTCCACTTCGACCGCTCTCCCACTCGTTCCTTCCTAGCGCGGAAAACTAACAGAAGCAGTTTTTGGAGGAAAAGCTCCTTCACACACGAACTCTGGAATTCCTTTCGGACATCCGTCTAACATACTGAAAGTACTGATCGAAGGAGTATACGTTGAAGCCCTCATCGATACGGGTGCCGCTTATTCCGTCATTAATAGCAACTTGTGTTATCGTCTTCGCAAAGTAATTACTCCGTACATCGGTCCCCCTCTCCGTGGAGCCGACGTTACTACCATCACACCCATAGGGCAATGCACAGCGCGCGTTCTCATCGATGACAAGCGGCATCATATTGAGTTTGTGGTGATTTCTTCATGCGTTCATGAACTAATATTAGGCTCGGATTTTTTATCGTCGGCGTCTCCACTTATCTCTTGCCGTGACCGCCTCATTCACATTGCGGACACTGAGTTCGAACCAGAATCTGCCTCCTCCACACTATGTGTGCTCGCTGCTCTTGACTACGTTTTGAGCCCTGGCCATGAGCACCTCATCATTGTTAACCTGGATTATGCACTTGACGGCGATGCTTTAGTGATGCTTGCACTACGGTGGACCTCCGACGGCATAGCGCTTGCCTCTTGCCTCACCTGTTTCAACCGCGGTTGCGCGGTTGTCGCGACGATGAATACTCGTACCCAGTCTTTATTTTTACTAAAAGGAGGAACTGTGGGTTTTCGTTTTGAAGGAGATCCTGTTCCCCTCGCCACGCTTTCCTGCGCTTCTCCACCATCTGATGCTCTACCTCAGTGACCTTCCTCGGCACTCGCGGCAATCATCAGCACTGACCTAACTTCTGAAGAGTCGGCGGCATTTCTCGCAGTCCTTTTTGAATCACAAAGACTCTTTTGATGTGTGTACGTCAAAATTAGGCCAAACATGTGTCACCTCCCACCGCATAGAAACTGAGGGATCAACCATTGTTCGTCGCCACCCATATCACGTTTCCTCATCAGAACGCAAAATCATTGAGGACCAAGTTGCCGACATGCTCGCGCGAAACATCACCCGGCCATCGAGCAGCCCCTGGTCCTCTCCTGTTTTTCTCGCTAGGAAAAAAGATGGGTCTGTGCGGTTTTGTGTGGATTACCGGGCCCTTAATAAGATAACCCGCAAAGATGTTTACCCGCTACCACGCATCGATGACGCACTGGAGTGCCTTCAGGGAGCAGAGTATTTCTCAAGTCTCGACTTGCGCTCGGTATATTGGCAAATTCCCATGCATGAATCCGACAAGGACAAGACTGCATTTGCTACTCCCGATGGTCTTTACGAATTTAATGTGATGTCTTTCGGTTTATGTAATGCTCCAGCCACCTTCGAGCGCATGATCGACACAGTGCTACGAGAAATGAAATGGAGGACGTGCTTGTGTTATCTAGAAGATATTATCATCTTTTCGTCGGACTTCGCCCAGCACTTGCACCGTCTTACAGAAGTTCTCACATGTCTGCCACGAGCCGGTCTCCAGCTCAACACTACAAAATGCCACTTCGCCAGGAAAACCATCAAAGTCCTCGGCCATGTCGTTAGCATGGCGGGCATACAGCCCGATCCTGACGAAATTGCAGCTGTAAATAATTTTCCTCAGCCCGAACTCCAGAAAGAACTGCGCAGCTTCCTCGGGTTGGCGTCGTACTTTCGATGTTTTATCCGCAACTTTGCTTCTATTGACAATCGTCACCGACCATCATGCGCTCTATTGGCTATCGTCGTTAAAGAACTTATCAGGTCGGCTCGGCGACCGGGTGCTACGTTTACACGAGTACACCTTCACCATCACGTACAAATCCGGCAGAAAACACCTCGACGCTGACGCCCTCTCTCGTTGCCCGCTGTCTTCTACTCCAACCAACTCCCATGCGGCCACTACACTCTGCCCCTCACGTCAGCCTTCCGGTGATCGTCTAGATGTTGCACCCATAGAGGCATCTCCGCTGGACCTAAGCAGTAACTTCCTGGTTTTGCAGCAGGCTGATCCTAACTACAGCACAATCATCGCTCGCCTCCGCGGTCAATCACCGGCACCCAACAGTCGCCTGCGTCGTCAGCTTCGCTTTTTCCGGATTCAATACCGAACGCTTTACCGCTCTGTATACCACACGACTGGTCACCGGTGGGTTCCCGTTGATCCTCGCTCTCTCCATCATCGAGTGTTGGAGGCTTACCATGACGATGCCACTGCCGGTCATTTAGGACACCACAAGACGTACGACCGTATAAAACGCCGCTACTGTTGGCCCGGGCTTTCTACTAGCGTCGCCAAATACATAATGTGCGCCTTGCAAACATCGTAAGCGGTCGACATCTCTTCCTGCCGGCTCCCTGCAACCTCTTACTTGCCCATCTGTGCCTTTCGATTCTGTCGCCATTGACTTATTCGGCCCCCTAACTCACACGGCCGCTGGTCATCGATTGGTTGTAACCGCCATTGACCACCTGGCGCGGTACGCTAAAACAGCCCCTCTTTGCTCCGGTGCCGCCTCTGAAGTAGCCGAGTTTTTCCTGCGAGCGATCGTCTAGCGCATTGGTGTTCCCCGTATCTTTATTAGCAACCGTGGGAAGACATTTCTTTCCCAAGTCCTGGCGGAAGTACTCCACGCTGCCAACACCGTCCACAAGACATCTTCCAGTTAGCATCCGCAGACCAGTGGCCTCATCGAACGCTTTCACCGCACCTTGTCCGACATGATATCCATGTACGTCAGTCCGGACCATAAGAACTGGGACACCATTTTGCCTTTCGTTACCTATGCCTATAATTCCGCCGTTCAACGCACCACTGGCTACAGTCCATTCTTCTTAGTTTATGGCCGTCAACCAACAACTCTGTTCGATACCACCTTTTTCTCTGCTCCTGCATGCCTCCCCATCTGCATCGTTGGGCGACCAGTTTTCTACTTGTATGGCCCATTACCGGCAAATTGCTCGCCGCAACACTGAAGCCGTCCAGCAAGAACGGAAGCACCGCTATGACCAGCACGACCGCACTGCCTCCTTCACAACCGGTGATGAAGTGCTACTCTGGACGCCGATTCTTACGCCTGGATTGTGCGAGAAGTTCCTCCATCGCTATATCGGTCCTTACACCGTGCTCCAGCAAACATCTCCCGTGAACTACCGCGTTGTCCTATCGCATACCTTCGCCGATAGGCGTCGGCGCTCAGAAGTTGTTCATGTTTCGCGCATGAAGCCGTGTACCCGCCGACCTGCTTTCATCTAAACAGCGGCCAGTGTGGCCACTTCCCTGCCGGGGGGATTTGTGTGAGCGTGGTGCCAGAAGTTTCACCTGTACATACGCAGCATCGTCATCATTCACCAGTGTTCGCAAGGTCACGCGCAGCGTTCCACATTGTTGCTTCCAATTCACCCCCCAATTCACCCACCCGTTCTTCCAATTCACCCACCTGTAGGCCGGTTTACTGACTCCAACATTATTTACTCCAACATTATGCCAATATTATTAGGAATGGCATCTATGGACTTAAAAATAACACTAAGCGACCGCTTTGCTTCACTTTTACAAGGGCACTTTTGGAACACTTTCAAATACACAGCAGCTTGTTTCTGCACGTGTCAATAGACACTGACCGAGCCTCATCAAAACTGCTCACGGTAATTCTCATTGCTCTGAGCGAGCAGAGAAAAGCAGAGAGCTTAAGTCCAATGGTGCACCTCCTTGCTCCATTGTAGCTCCACTGTGCTGTGCACTCTTGGCTCTTCCCAGGCAGCACGAACAGTCGGCCTAATATTGGCCCTGGTTTCGCAATGCCAACACAGGACTAATATTGTGCCAACGATTTGGGCCGCCTGGGTTTTAACCTACCGAAAGAGGAGACAAATAAGGAATCAGTGCTGCTTCGCTGTTACGATTAGTGTTACAAAACTCTTACATATTAAAATCATCGGGAACGAAATTGCTGAGGTGCATTTGCATTCATATTTAACAGCAATTAGGTAAAATACGGTTAGCTGTTAGTGCATGTTAATTAAAACACACACATGCACACGCATTAAAATATTGAATGGATAAGTATGCCCTTGCAGTAATCGCTATACTTGAGCGGGGAGACAGCATTGTCACTGCATGGAGGCCTGCTTACATTTCAATAACAACTGTTGTGCGTGGAATAATAAAAATTCTGCAAAGGCAATTCTATACACGTAAGAAACACTACAATCTTCTAATTAGAATAAGAACTGACTGAACTTCTACTGATTCAACTGAAGTACCTGATACCAGGTATTTGAGAATCAGTGTGAATTTCCCAGTTATGCTTACTGACGATCGCCAGCTGTTTGTACTGTTAAACTAGTTTGTTCTAGCCTCTTTCATATCCTTTTCCCTGAGAATTCGCGAAACAAATTAATCTCTGCCGTCGTTTTGAAACTGCTCGGTTCGGGTCGGCGTAGCTTGCGGTCCAGAGATTTTAGTTATAATTTGAGACAAAACAAAATAGAAATATATAATTTTGAGAACGGTTGCATAAGGATGGTTCTGGGATGATACGTGACAGAGAAAGTTCACGATCCCGGTGCGACGCACTTTTCTTTTTTCAAAAAAGAAAAGTGCGTCGCACCGGGATCGTGAACTTTCTCTGTCACGTATCATCCCAGAACCATCCTTATGCAACCGTTCTCAAAATTGCAAAATTGCGAATATTGCAACATTGAAGTCGAGCTTAAACATCTCAAACCGTGTCGCGAGAAAAAAATATTGATTTGTATGTTACCGAAAATGAAAAGTTTTCATTTTCGGTAACATACAAATCGATATTTTTTCTCGCGACACGGTTTGAGATGTTTAAGCTCGACTTCAATGTTGCAATATTTGTCATGACATTGTTCGTGAACATCGTGAACAGCGATCTCAGCCAGTTACGCTTTTGCATTCCACGAAAACTTTCACAGTTAAAGAAACATATGATGCGTCAAATGTAGTTTTATCGCGCGGAGCACCTACGTTGTTTCGGTGTGACACATGTCTGTGATGTCGCATTTAATTAGAATTGGAACCTTGGAATCTCTAGTTTCACCCCAAGGGGTTCACCCATAAGCGACTCAAAGCGATCGTACAACGCTTCTTGAACCCTACGTCCACACGTGGGCAGAAAATATTAAGAGCACACAAATAACGAGTGACTCAAATGAGGCCGCGTAAACTGTCATGTGCCAATAACCTCGAAGCCTCGTGTAAACGTCGTTGAGAGTGGTGGTTTTTCTTGATTGAGGCCACTGTTTGGTGACAGTTTGGTGAGGTCATTTCTTTCGCTATTCGCCTCGCAGTGAGGTTTCACTATTCTAATTGCTGCTGTTTATAAGCATTTCATTCAAAGGGACCTGTAAAAAAAAGAGAGAGAGAGAGACTTCATAGCGAGGAACTTATCAGACGTTAAGGAGCCAGAAATTACACGGCTAAATTTATACAGCCGTGCACAAATCTTCCTATCTCCACGACACCGCACTTTAGAAGTGCATCACATTGTCGGCTAGGCGACCATTTGGTGTATGTTATTTTCTATGCATGTTAGACACAAAAAACTTACAGATAAAAAGCCAAAAATAAAAACAATGCGTACATCAGTCAGCGCTGCGACTAGAGAACTTGACCTTGTCGGATCGCTTCTTGGATCCGATTACTTGCCGAAACACTGAACCGCTGGCTGAGCGTTCCTTCTTGGCCCTTCTTCATATTGTTCTGTCTGTAGAATCCCATCTTCATTTTCCTCCTTTTGTTCTATGTATAGAATGGAAGATGTGGCCTTCCATTGCATACCGTGAAGCACCACTTTAACTTTTGCTAGAGTCCCTCGTCGCCCTAAACTTCCTTTATTGTATGGAACTGCTTCCAGAATCCTCCACATACGAGACGCCTGTGGCATAGTTCACAGAGATTGTGCACGCACACCAATAATATGAGCTTGAATATGATGCAGGCGCAATCAGGAATGCATACACTCCGGTAAACAATGAGGTCATCAATAATAAAAAATAAATGCATGCATCATAGCAGCTAGTTAGCGGAAGGTTCAGTGCTGCGACAAGAATACATGTAGTCCTATGTTCGGCGAAACCTCATATGGCGAGGGAAAGGCACAAAAGCAAAGGCAAAACAAACACTTGCCACAAGGGACCAAAATAAGATAAGTGAGAGGTTCTTTTTTTTTTCTTTTGTTTATCGAGTGTTTGTGCCTTGGCGTAAAGATCACGCCCTGCGGTGATAATTTCATATATTCAAATATTTTGTGGATCAAGTGATCATTCTTAAGCGAACCTATTTTCCCCTGCCAACTTATAACGTTGGGCTCGGGATAGGCTCTGGAGAACACGCCACCAACTGCAGCGATAATGTCGAGGTGGGCCTGAGAGCGAATAACTTTGTCCTCGAGGACTCGCTTTCCTGTCGCCGCCACGAAGAAAAGCCGCACTTTCCAGTCAATTCAGTCTAGGAAATAATAAAGCGAAGGTTAAAAAGAACGAATACGGAAGGCCGGTGCGTCCGCGGAAGCAGATCACGGAGGGAAAAAAGAAATGAAACCGCGCTATAAGACCGCTTTTCCCGAAACGCCACCCGCGTCTATTCTATAGTTGAACGAACCACCGCCAGCAGCACTGGCTTTCCTTGAAAGATGGCGTCCTCTGACCACAGCTGCCTTGGGCTGACTGTCGAACAACGTTCTCTGACACCGCTTGGAGCTGACACGAGGGGAAGGTCAACCGCCTGCACGCAGAAGCCGGTTCGGAAACGCCAAAAGCTAGAATTATTGCCCCGCCTCGGACGGAAGCGTTCGAACCGGCGAAGTAGGTCTCTCAACAGCCCCCTGTGTAGACACACGGGGTGTGATGACGCCGGTCGCTACACAATTCCGCTCTCACTTCGCGGGTGGATGAAATGGTGGACGACACGTCTTGTCACAATGGTGCTTTGGGGTCGAAAAATGCGGGCGATTGTTTCGGTTGTCAGGGCCAGGGACCGAAGTGATGCGGATTCTTGTCGTCGGCACTCGTTTCCGCGTGTTGTCAGCTAAATAGGACGTTAGCGAGGCTCGATAGGACATCTGTGTTCTGATTGTCGGCTGCGCTTGGGCATGCGTCGGCTATAACGTATACATGGCTCGAAGAACTCAAAAGCCGTGTTCGGGGGCGTCCAGCGTCCCATCTCTCCTTTTTCTTCCGTAAGATGACTCTTTCTCTCATGGGCGTGGCTCCGACGTAGATGTGTTCCGGCAACATTTGCTTGTCCTGAGAGCATCGATGAAGGCTGGGCCCTTAGTACGATGGCCCCATTTCGCATGCAACGAAGGGCGGAAATGAAGTGTGAAAATTTGCTTTCACGGCGCTAGAAAATGTCAACCGATCTACATTTGTCATCGCAGCATTGCTTTTTGAGTGCTTCCTATTACTTTCAAGACGGCCGGGCGTGTTACCGGACGATGAAGACGTTTGGTTTGGTTTGTGGGGTTTAACATCCCAAAGCGACTCAGGCTATGAGAGACGCCGTAGTGGAGGACTCCGGAAATTCGACCACCTGGGGTTCTTTAACGTGCACTGACACGTGCCATTATTAAAATTCAATAACAATGGCTTTGTCTGAGCAATACTACCTGAAATAGGTATTTGTCCGAATCACGCAAACTTCCCGTGAAGTAATATCCCTGTCACGCGGGCACAATTGCAAGGCCCTGGTAAGTGAGGTGCTTTGCTCTGAAGGCGGTTGACATGCAGCTATATGGCAAAGTCTCGATACCTTTGGAGAAAAGGCCCGTAACGGGAAAGGGGGTCGTCACCGGCCTGCGAGTTGCGTAAAGGAGCGGCCAAACAGAAACGACAACGAGAAAGCTATAAAAAAAAATATTTGACACAAAGATAATTTTGAATGTTATATTTAAGCCTGAGTAATTGTATTTTGGGATTCAGTTCAGTTCAGGCGTTCAGTCTTGTCCGACTCTTCGTGACCCTATGGACCATGTCACGCCACGCTTTCCGGTCTCTCACTATCTTCTTAACATCACATAGCTTCGTCTGCAATGCCTCGAGAATGCCATCTAACCATCGCGTTCGCTGCCTACCCCTTCTCCGGCGACCCTCCACCTTTCCCAACATCAAATCTTTCTCCAGAGACTCCTCTCTTCTCATCAGATGACCAAAGTAGCTGAGCTTTAACTTTAGAATTTGACCCTCCAATGAGCAGTCAGGGTTTATGGTCGACAATATCGACTGATTTGATCTTCTGGCAGTCCAAGGAACTCTTAAGAGTCTTCGCCAGCACCACAATTCAAACGCGTCAATTCTTCGGCGGTCAGCCTTTTTCACAGTCCAACTCTCGCATCCATACATCACAACTGGAAAAACCATAGCACAGGTTATACGGATCTTGGTTGGCAGACTAATGTCTCTGCTCTTTACTAGGCGGTCAAGGCTAACCATTGCTCTCTTTCCCAGAAGCAGGCGTCTCCTAATTTCATGGCTGCAGTCTCCTTCCGAGGTAATCTTGGCGCCCAAGAACAGAAAATCTGTCACAGCTTCCACTTCTTGTCCATTCATGCTCCAGGACTTGATAGGGCAAGACGCCATGATCTTCGTCTTTTTAATGTTCAGTTTAAGCCCAAACTTCTCACTCTCTTCTTGTACGCGCATCAGAAGTCTCTTGAGTTCCACTTCACTTTCTGCCATTAAAGTGGTATCATCCGCATATCTAAGATTGTTGATACGTTTTCCAGCAATCTTCACTCCAGCTGAAGACTCGTCCAGACCGGCCTTCCTCATGATGCACTCTGCATATAGGTTAAATAGGCAGGGCGACAGTATGCAGCCTTGTCTCACCCCTTTCTCAATCGGAAACCAATCAGTAAGACCATGCCCAGTTCTGACAATGGCCTCTTGCCCTTCATAAAGGTTCCTGAGGAGACAGATGAGGTGAATTGGAACTCCCATCTCTTGGAGAGCTTGCCACAATCTGCTGTGATCTACGCAGTCAAACGCTTTCGCATAATCAATAAAGCAGAAGTAAATGGGTTTCTGGAACTCTCTTGCTTTTTCCATGATCCAGCGAAGGTTGGCTATTTGGTCTCTAGTTCCTCTGCCCTTGCGAAACCCAGCTTGAACGTCCGGAAGCTCCCGATCCAGATACTGCTGCAGCCTACCTTGCAGGATTTTTAACATCACCTTGCTTGCATGCGAAATAAGCGCGATCGTGCGGTAGTTGGAACAATCTTTGGCACTGCCTTTCTTTGGAATGGGGATGTAAACTGACCTCCTCCAATCCTGTGGCCACTGCAGGGTTGTCCAAATCTTTTGACATAATGTATGCAGTGTGTTAACAGCGTCGTGGTTGAGGTTTTGAAGCAACTCAGCTGGAATACCATCAATTCCGCTAGCTTTGTTCTTAGCAAGGCTGGCTAAGGCCCATTCAACTTCACTCTTCAGGATGCCCGGCTCGAGATCAGTAATCACTACCGTCCTATGTTGGGTTTGCACATCCGGGTCCTTCTTGTACAGTTCTTCTGTGTATTCCTGCCACCTCTTCTTTATCTCTGAGGCTTCAGTGAGGTCCTTGCCTCGTTTGTCCTTTATCACGCCCAGCTTAGCACAGAAGCTTCCTTTGATATCTTTGATTGTCTTATACAGAGCTCTTGTGTTCCTTAATTGGCTGTTGTCCTCAACTGCTTGACACTGTATGTTCAGGAAGGCATTCTTATCTCTCCTTGCTATTTTCTGAAAATCCGCATTGAGAACCTTGTATCTTTCTCTTTCCCCCATACCTTTTGCCATCCTCCTTTCCTCAGCTATTTGCAAAGCCTCTTCAGATAACCAGTTTGCTTTTTTGCATTTCTTTTGCTTTGGAACTACCTTAGTAGCAACTTCTTGTATTATATCACGAACATCAGTCCACATCTCTTCGGGCTCTTTGTCTTCTAGATCTAATTCTTGAAATCGATTCCTCACTTCCACAGCATATTCTAATGGAATCTGATCCAGATCATACCTGAAAGGCCTTCTAGTTTTCTGCGTTTTCCTCAATCGAAGCTTAATTTTGGCAACAAGAAGCTGATGATCGGTGCCACAATCGGCCCCAGGCCTTGTTTTTACTGCTTGTATAGTGCTTCTCCATCTCTGCCGGCAAATAATATAATCGATCTGATTCCTGTACAGACCGTCCGGTGAAATCCATGTGTACAGGCGCCTCTTGTGCTGTTGAAAATGAGTATTCGCTATGGTCAGGTTATTTTCTTGACAGAACTCTACTAGCCTCCGCCCAGCTTCATTTGGCTCACCAAGACCGAACTTGCCTGTAATTCCGGATATTTCTTCACTCCCGACCTTAGCATTCCAGTCTCCTATGAGAAAAACGACGTCTGATGATGGGGTGCGGTCTAAAAGGCATTGTAGGTCCGCATAAAATCTCTCAACGTCAGCTTCTTCAGCAGCAGTGGTCGGTGCACAAACTTGGATAACTGTTATGTTGAAAGGGTGACCTTGGATCCGAAGTGAAATCATTCGGTCGTTTTGGGGGTTGTACCCTAGCAGTGCTTTGCCCATTCTTCTGTTTACTATGAGAGCGACCCCATTCCTTCTCTTGGATTCGTGCCCACAATAAAAGACATAATGGTCGCCGAGTTAAATTCTCCCATTCCGGTCCACTTGAGCTCGCTGATACCCAAGATATCAATGTTCAATCTGTCCATTTCTCGCTTGACGATATCCAGTTTACCTTGCGTCATAGATCTTACATTCCATGTTGCTATGTGATATATCTCCTTGCAACATCGGACTTTCCGGTCGCTTCCCGACACATCCACAACTGAGCGTCCTTTTGGCTTTAGCCCAGCCGCTTCATTCGTCCTGGAGCTACTAGGAATCGCCCTTTGTTCATCCCCAGTAACATGTGGGACGCCTTCCAACCTGGGGGGCTCATCTTCCGGCGCCATATCGATAATGGTATTGTGACTGGCCATAGGGTTTTCTTGGCAGGAAATACTGGAGTGGGTTGCCATTACCTTCTCCAGTGAATCACATTTTGTCAGAACTCTCTGCCGTGACCTGTCTATCTTGGGTGGCCCTACACAGCAGAGCTCACGACTTCATCGAGTTTCGCAAGCCCCTCCGCCACGACAAGGCAGTGATCCATTTTGGGATTAGTTTTCATTATAATGAACTTCAAAAATCTGGAATGTTGAGAGTCTTCGAATGTTTTCAGCAGCCAACATACACATCATTTGCTTCGTGTTTGCTCCTTACTCGTGCTGCGCGAACCTTTTCCGTTTGGCAGTCCTTACTCGCTCGTTTACTATTTATTCCATACTGCCTCACTATTGCTGAACTGTTTTACATATTTATCGTGATTTTGCCGGTAGACAGATGGTGTTTATGAAGGTTGCCTCCAGACAGACCACTAGGGTGCAAGGACAAAGGGATGCCGCCATAATGAAGCGCATAGCATTACGGGGGTACAACTGATATGAAGCACTAAAAGGTGCTTCAGGAATAACTGAAATGAATAATAAGGTGCTAAAGGAAGGTGCTTCAGGAAAGGAATAATAAGCTGTTAAAAGGAATAACGGTACCAGGTCTTAACAGTTCGGAACCCAGTTTTGTGCTGAAGGGCAGGAGTCCAGTCGGGGTTACAAATACTAAATCAGAAATCGGTGGGAAAATTAGTACTTGGCGTCCACGATATAACTACGAATGAAGCAGTACGGGGAGAAACTGGCTGGACGTATCTAGATGCAAGAGAAGCTCAGAGTAAAATATTGTTCGAAGAATGGCCTCAGAAAAACAAAAAAGACTAGAATAGGTGGTAACTCGTTGATTACGTCATCATTTTAAGTGCTAGCTCGAAATCTATCCACATGCTTTACCTAAAACATTTATACATGCGAATCGTTTTATATCGTCTAAATGTAAAAAACGACCCCTTTTCCCTTAAATTGGGTGGGAACGTGACAGTGGGAATCTAGAGTATTTAAATTCTTATACCGAAAGTGAACTGAAGCACAGTGGTGGGAAAGAACCAGAAAACTAACCAGTAAGTATGCAGGAAGACAGGGTGTAGAATATAGAACATTAAACGACAAAAAACACAGATGTTAAAAAGTTAAAGAATTCAATGGAAAAGAAGCCGACCTTACAGAAAATGAACAGGTCACGAAGTAAACCCTCTATGACAACTTAAGAAGCAGCAGCCTTCTTGAAACTGATCAGGATGCCTTAGAACGCGAAACTACAAAAGGTACTTGTGTTACGGTCGCTCAGTAAATACGAGCTTGGAGCTCCTCCATTGAGCGGCCGTGATTATGCTGTTTGTGGTAGATGCGCAGAAACAATTGAACATCTTATACTAGAGTTTGACAGTATCCATTGAGATATCAATGCGGACACAGTAATTCACGCCGAGGCCCTGGAGTTTAGAGATAACTGAGGGTACGTGAATGCATCTGCAGTAGATGTTAGCAAGATGCGTCTGGAAGTCTGGCGGCTAAATAGTAGGGCGGGGACGCAAAGCTGCTAAATCACAATTTGAAAAATTCAGAAGTGGCTTGGCTCAACTAGCTAGGATGCACTTATCGAAACCACGGCTCGGCGTCTTTGTCGCTCCGCGTCTTGGCGCCGCCGCTGGGCGAGACGTTCTAGCGCTCTTCCGGCGTCTCGTACGCATGCTTAGCCTTTTGTGTTTAATATACGGTGTCGGGCGTCCTCATGCCAGGCAATGATTTACGGGTCATCCGACGCTGCTTCTTGCAATCTCCGAAGATGCCGCGCACGCTCACTGTCCGCTTCTTCATCCATGCGCATCTGAGTAGCAAGCGCACACGCTCAAGCTTATGCGTTCAGCTGCGCAGTTATGGAGCCAGACGCAATGAAGGAGTCTCGGTGCAGCAGAGGGGACCAACTGGCGAACGGTTTGCGCATGCACACTGAGGCTGAATAACGAAGGCACCTGACGTCACGAGTCGGCGCAGCGGCGGAAAACCTGTCGAATGGTGCAGCTGGCTGCCGTGGCACGGCGCATGCGCAGTTGTGACTTATGACATGCACGACGAAACTCGCCTCTACTAGCCTAGTGTAGCTTTAGCTACAAAAAGGTTGTTAAAATATAATAATAATGTTGTGACATATATACCTTGCGTCGCTGGACGTTGAAGAAGACAACGATCGGAAACAGTGACATAGAAGAAGACGAAGTGACAGCAACGGTTGGTGCTACGAGAAGGTTGGTGCTCGACGGAACATTTACGCGTCTTCAGCTGTTGTGTTCCTTGCCACGTATCACCTTGGTGGAAGTGCGGGGTATCGATCTCAGTACCTCTCGCATGTATTCTTGCCACTAATCAATAATAATAATAATAATAATAATAATAATAATAATAATAATAATAATAATAATAATAATAATAATAATAATAATAATAATAATAATAATAATAATAATAATAATAATAATAATAATAATAATTGATTCACAGGAAGCGAAATGCACCCCGTTTCAAAAGAGACGCTCTAACTTCCATCCAACCAATTCATGGATCGTCATCACCATCATCGTCATCATCATCCATCTTTTGCAGTTGCCGTGTACATGCGCCGCTGCTCCTTTTCAGTTTTGCCCTTTAGAGAAATAAACTTCCTTTGCACTAAGGACCTTGGAGAACAGGGATATAAGAAAGGCTCCCATGTGGGCTACATTTGTTTCCAATACAGTCGTTCAAACAGCCAAGAATGAGGCGACAGATACCTCTCAAAGGGCATCCTTCAGCCAATGATGTCATTTCCCGTCCATAGTCCCCCTCTAAATGGAGTGGCACTAGCCTTTTCCATGCTGAGCAGTTTCTTTCCTTTCTTCGGGTCACTGAACACTGTAGTCTACACAACTCCTTTCGTAACCAATTGGCATGAGAGAGAAACATTTATACAGAGCAGCGTGAAATATTCAGCCCTAGCTGGGCAGCCTCCTCAGTCCAGGAAGCCGTGGACCCGAGCCGTCTCCCGAGTCCGGTCGACCAGACTACGCTGATATCCAGGCTGCAGCTTGACAGTTGAGTCTCCCACTGCTCTGCCATTAACCGAAGAGCCGTGGCATCAGAGAGACAAAATTATTTTGTGCATCATTTATCGGAAGGTCGACGTCACTGTTGAGAGGGCTTCCTTTGAGAAATTTCACCACTGCGTTCTTGACTTGTAACTAACTGCAAACAGATGAGTGAAGAGTATACCTCGCCCATACCAATATTTTATCCTGAGTGGAAATTACTGCATTTACGATTATTTGATACGACCGAGTGCTGAAAAGCTTTACGTAACGAAGAAAAGAAAAGATGAGTAGATGAGGGGAGAAATAGCAGGACAAAATAGGGCGATATGAAATAGGACAAAACAGAAAGCTGTTACTAAAATCAATGATAAGCGAACCGCACACCCGGTAGCAGACGACAGTGCAGAAGATAGGCCCACCGGCACAGAGACATAGGCGTAGAGAGCGAAAGTTGGTGCCACTGTGCATGCGATTTTCGTAAAGAACACTTCATCCGCCACGGAATGTCGGAAAGACGAGGTTTCGTATTTGGCTTGGCTATAATATTTTATACCCAAGCCACCTATTCCGATTCTAAAGAATAATCCAGGTTTATATCGTCTTCGGAATCGGTAGCTGTGCCGCGATGCTCTCTTATCAATGCTGGTTAAATTATTGAATTATGCACTTTTCATTCTTGTTAACTGGAACTGCGTAAGGACGCGATCACGGGAAAAAAGAGCGATAGAAAGCGCGCCTCCTATCAACGGAGTTTATTGCGGAAGACGTCACGTTTTATACGTCGGTGTACATCATAGATAGAAAGTTGCAAAACAAACAAGCAGAAACATGACGTTTCAAAGGAAGCGCATATCGCAGTCAAAACAATGCACCAAGAAAACAGAATCACGATAAAATGGCTGATTGTGAGGAACTGCACATGACCGTCACAGCCAGAACAAGGCATCAAGAAAAAATAAAACACGATAAACACGACAAAATAACATCAGTATCTACACATGACCGTCTAAAAACCCAGTTCCTGGTCGCTAAGCTTTACCGACGACATGCTAATGAACGTGGGCCCAGCCTTCTGTATATGATAAGCCTCAATTATTTCCCTTTCAACTCACTCTCTGCCTTTGGCGATAAGTTTTGCCCCTTCCAGCCTAGCTTTGCAGCCTTTGCATTCGCTGCAGTGATCTGGGAGGTTACTCCTTTCATTGTTTTTAATGACCGTTTGTGCTGGCTCGCTCCTTCGTTGAAGCAACGGCCATGCAGTCTGACCGATGTAGACAAACCCGCACTTGGGCGGTATTTGGTAGATGGCTTCAGACTGGCACCCAGTAGACCGAAGCTCCTGATTGAAACGCAGTTTAGGGGTCGTCTCGTCATGACGGAGCACATTTTTGCCAGCTGACATGGCGTTGAAAAGACCTCGTTCACTCAATATCGTCCGCCTGTCTTCTTGGTGTTATGCGCTAATTTGTGCACGTGCGGAATTACAGCCCCCAGGCCTTTTGTCATTCAGCTTACGTGGTTGCTCACCACTGGAAGTGAGCTTGATTTTTTGCAGCAAAAATAAGCACACAGCTGTTATCAAGAGGCACGAGTAGGCAGCACTGCTCAGTCTCTAAAGCTGGTTGTCGAAGCCAGCCTGCATGCAGTGTTTGCAGGTTTTTTAAAGAGTGGCGTGTAGGCTCGCCATGGCGATGCTTCCTTTCGCCACTTTGGAATTGGCACTGCTGAACGGCATGAGGCTTTTTTTAGACCTCGGTTTGTACATCCAGAACACGTTATCTTTATCAAAGAAGTCAAACTGAACGCTCAGACACAGCATTTTGCTCCCTTCAGGCAGTTTCCAAGTGAAAGTAGGGCCTTGATGACTGTCTCTAAAAACACTCAGAACATTAGCAACCGCTTCGTCAAAGCTAAAAGACGTAGTCCCATGAAAAACAATAATAATCAACATAATCATCAAAGCGAGAACCTCGTCTGACAGGTGTTCCGTTTAACTGCGCACAGATGTGCTTGTCGATGCGAGATAAAAAGATGTCGGTCAGAGGCGATATAGATGAACCATTGCAGGTTCCAGCTCTTTGCAGATACCTCTGGTTAAAATCAATGAGAGTGGAGTGAAGATAAAATTCAAGCAGGGGCATGAAATGACCGCTGGCTATCGCGATGACGTTGTGAAAATTACCTTCGTTAAATTAATTTATGCTTTCACGAATGGCTGTAGAGAGGACATCATGAGGAACAGAGAAATAGAGGTTTTCTACGTTTATGGATAACGTACACGAGGCATTGTCCGATCCAGCTTCCATTTCAGAGATAATAGAGTTCGAGTTTTTAATAAGAAAAAGGTCATCCACATTAAAATCCTCACTTTCCACATAGCGCTAAACAGACACTCGCCCAAGCTTCCATTCTGGTTCATTAAGATATTTCAGAGATCGTTATAGACAGTGAGACACTTGGGATTGCCAAGATCCCTTTTCTGGCACAATGACTCGCAAGGGACACTCAGGTTTATGGGCCGTAACAGTGAAGAAAGCTTCTAAAACACCTTTGTTTTTTCTTCTTTTTGAAGAGCTTCAATTTCAAAGCAACCTTCTTCTGCTTGTTAGGACGAAATCTGACGTGGTTGAAATTATTACCAATAGCCTTTTTAGATTTAACGTGCACTAGGTTATTGGGAATGACAACAAAGCCTCCTTCTTTATCTGTTTGAATTACAGAAATAATAGCATCGCTTAAAATTTTTTACACGTTTCAATGGCGGATTCATAGAGGGAATTTCACTCACATAGCGAATAATGGCGGCCACTCCATCGCCTATAGCTCTCTCTCTCTCTCGTAGTTAGTTGTGGTGTGGAAGTTACTGGCTGAAAGCTGCACTTTGGGCCTAGTTGTAAGGTGCCCAATAATTTGCAGGGTTGTTCAGCGTTGCCCAGCACGGTGAAGAGACAACGGAGCAGTCTCTTGGAAAGGTGAAGTCGTGTCTATTGTCAGATGAAGTAACGTTAAGCTTTCAGCTTGCTTTTTGAAGGCCTTTAACTTTTGCTCAGTGCTTTGGGGGGTTCTGGGCGTCATGACGCCCAGAACCCCCAAAGAAAGTAAAAATATATGGCCTCCGGTTAGAGCCCCCCTATGCTTGTAAACACAGGGCTGGTCTGCGCCAAATTCGGCAAAATATAGGTGTGTATTCGTTCAGATAAAAATTTTTCATCGCCGTTTTTTTTTTTTTTTTTTTCAGGTTCTCACCAGCTCCATTTGATTCACATAGGAGTTAGTCTGAAACACAATGCCCCTTTCACTTCAAGCCAAATACGCAAAACCATTGTGCTGGGCACAACACCTGATCATTTGCAACGCCGCACACAGTCCTCTCTCGACAAACATTGCGTTAGCGGCCCGCACGCTCTGACGTAATCGTATTCACACACAGTGACTGAAGAGAGCGCAGTGCGAACACAATGAAGCTCGGGGGTGATCGGGTCAGCCGCTTCCTCCTGCGCGTTTAATCCCTGGAGAGAATACAGAGGCCGGCGTCGGTGAGCAACGGGTCGTCGTCGGGCTACAATGCGCGCTCGAGAAGCATCTTCTTCGTAATCCAATTTACGCCCAGTGCGGAACTCTGTGATCCCTGAACTGCCATTTGCGACGGGTTCTCCCGGTCCGGTTGGGTACAGCCCCTGGGAACAACAACGTTCGCTAGGACGACGCAAAACCAACATCGAGAGAGCGCCTATAGCTACTACGTCACGAACAAGAAACACTGTACCGTGCACAATCCCGACTAAGGGGCAGAGCTCTTATACACAGCGCAGGTAGTAGATCATGTACTTGCGCCAGTACCTGTCGTGATTTATGTAATTTTCAACGTAGAAACGCAATGCGATAGTGTAAACACCCGAGTGATGTTTATTAATACGCGCATTGTACGGTCGTTGTCGAAACTCAGCGCTGCTTTCGGGCGCGTAAGGGCTTCAGAGCTTATTGGGGCTTCGACTGCGCTGCACTCATTTGAGTGAGACCGAGCGCGAGGAACAACGTAAGGGCCGAGAGAGTGGCTTCGTATTTCGGCGCCATAGTATGCCACGACTCAGCAGCCGAACGCCTTTCGCGCTCTACGAGAATTTTCTTTCGCGAGTGGCGCCCCGGGCCTGCCAGATCTTGAATGGCCATTGTTCGGCGCCAGCACAATGGACGACGGCCCCGGTGCTATTAACCCGCCACCTCTGCCAGGGAGCTGTGCAGCCAAGCCCCGCCGAGTCACGGAAGGGAAAGTACGCTTTGCCGCGGCACCCGAGCCGCGCCCGAGATCAGGCCGCCGGAAAGGCGAGCGAGCTTTCAGGAACGCAGGGCACGTACTACCACCAGCAGCGCTGCTGCCTACCTTGGAGGGGAAGAGGGCGTACGACGCGATGACCAACCCAGCTAGCAACTGCTTGACTCAAAAAACGTTGCACTTCCGCTCGTGCCTTTTTGCAGTGCAAAGCCAAGGAACGGAAGCGAACTGAACGCCTTTCGCGACACGGTCGGAGCGGACATGCTCGTCGTGATTGGCAGGAAGATCGAGATCAAAAAGCCTATTCTGAACGAAGTATTCGGGAACAGAGGGCAACTCATAGGTTGATCGTCTCGAGTTCTGCGGCTTTCATGGAAATGCAACTCAAGAGGACAACTAAATTAGACCGGTAAAAGGCAGGTTCTGCAGCCTTTCTTTGAAGTTTAGAGTCCAGGGGGCTTGCTTCTAAGCCGTGTAGTCAGCCTCTTTTAGCATTCCTGTATGTCCTACCCGCTGAAAGCGGGCCGGATTAAAAATCTGCTTATCCCAAGCAGGTTTAGAACACTGTGAATGCAGTACAAGCCACAACTTGAGGTGCGGCTCAGAAGTGAACCGCCTGAACTCTAAACATTTTACAAAGACTGTACATGCTACGGCCACACATACATCCAAGTGCCTGCGCGGTACGTGCCGTATTCATACACCTTTGGTTTGCACGAAAAAGAAAAAACAAAAACAAAACAACTGTTTGCGCGCATCAATGCACTCCGCGCGAAACAGAGGGCGTGGCATCGAGTAGCGCGCGCTCTCGCAACTGCTCTGTATTTACTTGCTGCCTTTTTCCTTCCTTCCTTCCTTGGTCCTGCCCGCGACTAGGTCTTCTTCCGCGCTCCGCTGAACGTAATCGACTCAGAGGAAAGAAAAGCGGTGATGAAGCGAGGACGCGTCGTGAGCGAAGCGCTGCCGTTCGAAAGCGCGTTGAATGGCCACGAATCACGATTCGTCGATTTCCCATCGAACATTTTTGTGCCCGTAGATCCGCCGCGCATGCAAACCACTTGTGCGCAAGTGCCCTGTGTCCAGCTTATGAGCGCGTTTATTCAGAGAGTATATAAAGTGCACTTCCGCGAGTAGCTTGACGATCACGCGTATATCATATACGCGGTCACGGCACCTGATTGGGTTCTCGTTCTTTCCTTATTGTTATTCTTGCCCGCGTTCTCATTTACTAATCTGATTTGCATGTCGGAGAGCACGCACGTGGAGGCAGCCGTGTTCGCTTCGCTGTTTCCCACGGTGGCGGGCGTACTCGAGGTTCTCAATCCGGCCAAAAGACAAAAAGCGCGCATACGGAGAGAAAGAAAGGCGTAATGGAGGATCGTCAATATCAAGGCGGAGTGAGCGAGAATTTTGTTGGAGTATTGCAGCAGCGACCTACCGCAGAGAATTAGTAATTTAGAGCACTGGCAAGAGGTGCGATGGTGGCGATGATGATGGTGATAAGAGTAAACGATATAAGAAACCATATGGGGGTGATGGTAGCTACTTGCCGCAGATAATTTGTAATTGCAGAGTACTGGCAAGAGGTGTGATGATAGCGATGACGATAACAATGTGAAAGTTAGTATAAAAAATAACACATGGCAGTGACCGCTGTGAAACGCGGGATTTAGTTACAGTTGTTTGTGGATGTCAATCCAGCTTTTTATGCTCATTATAATTGGTCCTCTTCTCCAGTACAATGCATCTGACATCGTCATACTGCTGCGTGTGACTTCATTGTATTCGGACCACATAGCTTGGCGCTTTGCGGCGATGCTTACCAAGTGATGCCATGCCTGCACTGCATGCTGATCAATAAGCGGGGCACGATGTTACGAGGCCGATGCTGCAAACTGCATGGAAAACGCGCGCTCTCGACAGCTGCCTTTGAAACTTCTTCATTCCGCGTCGCTTGGCACCAAAGCACTAGCTGATCCCCATCACCACAACTAGTCAAACATCATAAACACCACCGTGGACATGTGTCACCTGACCAAACACCACAGTGATGGACAGACGGCATAAAGTATCAAGTAATGAGCGTTTTAATTGTTAGGTGAACTGGAGTGCTTTATGTGGGAGGAGTACATAACGACGGAAAAGAAACATATCACACGTTGCAACTGGAAGAACAGGAACTAGCCTCGCTTGTTCATTTAAATTTCTTATAAAAAAACAACAACAACAACAAATTAACTTCTAGAACCCCAGACGGAATACATACGTGACCAAGGAATCGTTACCGGAAATGTTTCTTCTCTTTTTTTTCTTCACCTCTTCCAGCTTTACGTCATCGTGTTATAATCATCATCACGATTATCATCAGCAGCAGAATGAATATACACTGCAGGACCAAGGGATCCCCGATATCTCTTTCCAGTTAAACTGGTTTTTCACTATCTTCGGCTGTACCTCATGCCAGAAAACTGTAGACAAGCGCATTTTTCAAACTGAAAGTATATTAGCACACTTTTTATCGCATATCGTGCGATTGCACTCCATAAACTCGCAAATCCTCAACTGGTACGCTTGGAGGTTTGTGCGAATTATTGTCAAAAAAGCATCGCATCGATCTTCTAAGCCAGCGTTTGCTCATTGCGAGCATATAACTAACTTTGAAGGAAAGATTTTCCGCGGCATCGGAAAATGGGATGATTCATATCGTAACAACTGTATTTTATAATTCACAGTTGCCTTACAATTAAAACTGATGCCCAAGAAAACCGGATTTGTATCTCCAAAGATTCCTGATCTAATCCGTCCACCTGACTTTCCGCCACCACCTCGCATGCTTACCTTCACTGGGAATCCGTTCGCTACTCTTAAAGAATATCGGTTATCATGCCTTTTCCTTATATGTCCTGCCCACGCCAATTTCTTTTTTTGATTGCGACTAGAACGTCAAAACATTGTATATTATACAAGTTTTTCAATATGTCATCGGCAGAAATACATCGTTTCATTCGCTCAATATCACTTCCGCTGTTTTTAGAACTTGCCGTAACGCTTTCTGAATGTGGTGCTGCATCGTGTGAACTCGATCAGCCGTGACTATTGAAATACTACCACTACGAGGAACTGGCACTACCGATGCCTCAGCTCAAGGAGACAGACGTAATTAAACGAAGGCCACTCTGCGTGAAATATTCGCTGTTCGAAGAATTAACAACGTCATTGTGCAGATCAGGTATGCACCCTTTAAAGTGTTGCCTCGTAGGTCAGGTAAGCCTGTTAGGTTGCATAAAAATCCGCACAAGTTTGATATCAACAATTCGCACTGCCGCTGTATGTGATCATGAGCTGAGCTATACCCACTGCAGCGCGAAGGTCTCTCCCATTTTCCTCCAATTAACCCGGTACTGTGCTGGCTGCATCCACTTGATCCCCTGAACGTTTTAACCTCATCCATCCACCTAATTTTCTGCCGCACTTTGCAACTCTTCCCTTCCCTTGGAATCGGATTTGTTACCATTTTCCAGCATCGATGATCCATACTCGCCTACCGCTTCCAGCGCTTCGCTACCTATTTTCAACTGCCATTCCTTACCCAAGCTGTTCAACATTACCTTAGTCTTCTGCGTATTAATCTTAAAGACTATTTTTCTGCTTCGCCAGTCTATAGATAATTGGTGCAGCTACGTGCAAATATCTGTGGGCTTCTGTTGTCTTGCTACTTTCATCTATGAACACGACGAGAAAGCAGGTCGATCCACAAGATGGAAGCGCCGAAATCCCGATGCATGAAAAATAACCTCGATAATCGAAACCAATCTCGGTGGTTCTTTTGTGGCCTTCTTCGTAGCCTGGGTACGCTAGCACAGGTTCTTTTTAGGATGTGTGATAATGCGGTACGATGCATATCAAAACATACGATAATGCTTTGTACGCAGAATTTTCGCGAGAGTATTGAGCTGAATGCCACTGTGAAACCCCAGAACGAGAAAGTTAGAAGGAGGAGATACGTGTCTACATCTGGAAAAGGTCCTTTTGAATTGATGCCGCAGTAACGATGCCAAGTAGGTGGTAGTTTGAAATATGAAATCAAGCGAGGCATACAGACCGTTTTATTAAAATACAAAGACAGCAGCTGTGAAAACGCAATGTTCAGAATTGTAAGAATGTACTGAGCGCCTCGTTTTACCATATATGAGTAAAAATGGCCTTACATTCTTCAGGTGTATCCAAGAGCACGAAGAAATGGATTTTCTGAATCTTTAGCTATCTTTGTGCAAATACTTCGACATCCACAGAGCTTAGCTTTTGGTATTGAGTTACCTTGCCAGGAGGACAAATTCGGGCGTATTTTTGAATACTGAGTTGTTACGCAACAGACAATCAATGACGCGCCTATGAATCCGTTCTCTTTACATTGAATTTGATCAAATGAAGCACCCAGCAGTAACCAGTCACCGAAATGTTCACTTTTTAGTGAAATAAAACCAGGGAATACAGGTGACATGGAAGGACAAAAAGAGGCACGACCTAAGACCTCGTACTCGCTGTACCATTCATCGAGCTCTTACCTATTCTTGGCGACGCTCCCTGGGCCCCCAATGCCAGAGTCACGTGTCGGTTGGAGGTCCAATAATTGAGACATAACGAAAGCGCATGTCGACATCGCCGTATCCGAGAGCAACAGTGTGGGAAAAAAAGGAACCCTTAATCGACGACTCTGCCGGTGGCCCCTTCGAGACTGCAGCGTGTAATCTCCGCCAGGAAGGAGGTAAAGGGGAGATGCCGACCGGACGCTATCGACGACGACCTCGCGCCGTTAAACTGTCCGGCACCGCCCAAACTTCGCCTTGAACACACTGCCGTGCTGTTGTGTGCAGTGTGGGGCGCATACTGGATCGATGCCGACTCGCCGTGGGACAACAACGTCACTTCCTCCTCGATGAGCTCGATTTTTCAACTGTTGATGATTTTAACCATTCGAGTCTGCCCGAAAGAGGTCATGATCCTTCGGGCGTGTTGCTGCTGGACATCGCAATTAAAGCGAGTGTCCTTCGAGCCACCCGTGATCACATGGTCAGAATGGGTAGGAGGTGTGATGTGAGGCAGCTGTTAACAAGAAGGCATGAATTTTCAGTAACTGCGCACTTTATAATACACTGAAGCAGGTGCCTGTCAAGCCTACATGTCGCGACAAAAGATAAATCACATACCAGGAGACGACCATATATGCGCTAAAAAGGGTTTATTTTCGAGAGATTACGAACTGTGATACCTATAAGTTTCAAAATGCCGCGAATTCTTGATGATTGACGGGGACGCCCAGAAGAGGCGGGTGGGGGGGGGGGGGGGGGGGGGGGGGGGGTAAGAGAGAGAAAGATATATATATATATATATATATATATATATATATATATATATATATATATTCAATATGCAGAAGACTAAGGTAATGTTCAACAGCCTCGGGAAGGAACAGCAGTTTACATTAGGTAGCGAAATACTGGAAGTAGTAGGCGAATATGTCTACTTAGGACAGGTAGTAACCGCAGATCCGGACCATGAAAAGGAAATAACAAGAAGAATAAGATTGGGATGGAGCGCATTTGGCAAGCACTCGCAGATTATGACTAGCAGCTTACCGGTATCGCTCAAGAGGAAAGTATACAACAGTTGCATCTTGCCTGTACTCACCTATGGGGCTGAAACGTGGAGGCTAACCAAGAGAGTTCTACTTAAGTTGAGGACAACCCAGAGGGCTATGGAACGAAAAACGTTAGGGGCAACATTAAGAGATAGAAAGCGTGCAGAGTGGGTCAGAGAAATAACTCAAATTACCGACATTCTAGTGGAAATTAAGAAGAAGAAATGGACATGGGCAGGAGATGTAGTTCGAAGAGAGGATAACCGATGGTCGCTGAGGGTAACAAACTGGATTCCAAGGGAAGGAAAGCGTAGCAGGGGGCGGCAGAAAGTTAGGTGGGCGGATGAGATTAAGAAGTTCGCAGGGGTCAAGTGGATGCAGCTAGCACAGAACCGGGTTAATTGGAGAAATATGGGAGAGGCCTTCGCCCTGCAGTGGGTATAATCAGGCTGATGATGATATATATATATATATATATATATATATATATATATATATATATATATATATATAAAAGTGAAAAATTGCTTCATACTGTTTCCAAGTTTATTTGTAGTCGACGTTTCGGCAGGAGCCCTGCCTTTCTCAAGACTGATGGTACATGATTCTTGTTTGTCTTCTTATAGGGTTGGCAAGAGGTGATACAAACAATATGGGCACACACAGGTGAGTCAGCTCGTGTCCAGCTGACTCACCTGTGTGTGCCCATATTGTTTGTATCACCTCTTGCCAACCCTATAAGAAGACAAACAAGAATCATGTACCATCAGTCTTGAGAAAGGCAGGGCTCCTGCCGAAACCTTGGAAACAGTATGAAGCAATTTTTCACTTTTATGTAACCTCTGCCAACCAAGTACGTCTATTTACTTATGCTATATATATATATATATATATATATATATAGAGAGAGAGAGAGAGAGAGAGAGAGAGAGAGCAGATCAAAGAACCGACCTCATCTTGCTTTGTATAGATCCAGGCTATTTAAACTACATAACCTCGAGTAGTAACACATGAATCGCATTTGACACGTCCCGATTTTTCTTCCTTTCTTTTAGAACATTTCTTTTTCTTTTTTCTTTCGAGACGTGAGCTGTGCTCACTAGGTTACTCGTCTTCCGGATCCCAGCACCGGGGAAGTGCGTGCGGTCGTGCCGGAAGTGGCGATCCCGTGACCCCTCGGGATCCGTCGGTTCCTCGTAGGGTTAGTTGTCAGCGGAAGCCGGTATGGTTGTTACAGTGTGTGGAGTCATTCAACTGACGAGTTTCGGCGCCTATCTTCGACCTGTCAGGTTTTGTCAGTGGCGAAGGATTAAAGGCGACTCTACAGGGCTGTTTGAAGCGAGCTATATATTTTAGAGCCCGGTTGATAATAAATGTTTCCAACTGAGCAGAACAAATGCGCCATCATTTCCAGCCTCGGCGTCCGTTATTATGAACTTAGTTATACTCGAACGGCAGTTGTTTCCCTTTAAAAAGAAAAGTTAGGATGAAATACGCTGATATGCGTAAGGCGAATTTGTACTCTGGTCAGGCGTACGTATCTCGATGCCATTCTTGGCCTGGCAAATTATTACTTCCTTCGCTCTGTACAGGTACATTATTCGCTTATGAAATGTAGGGGTACAATGTGCGGCGCGCTCATCGCGTTTCCTACCGCCTAATCGATGTTCGTAGCGACTCTATCCGCGATAGTGTTAGTATTGGAAATACAGCTCACAGGCCGGACGCACGCGTTCTAAAAAGGACGCAGACAAAACAGTGCTTAGCGTGAGCCCTCACCGAGGCTTAAATCCTCGCTCCCTGAGTGTGACCGACAGCAATCGTTCGCTTCAAAGAGCACAAGTAGGAGATTCGTGGCATAGTGAGTCAGACATTTACAGGCCAGCTTGTTGCACCATCGACCTCGGTTAGATTAATTCCTGCCGGTACGTATAGTCAAGCCGTCGCCGCGTCGCAATAAACAATATTGGCACGACAGCGCGTCCTAAGTGTAATGTGTCCAATCAAACAACTCCGAGATTCTGAAATAAATATATGTCCTTAATTAGCATTTCTGTCTTCATTTAACCGAACACGCTTCAAAACGCTCGATGTGTATGATATACTTGTAATAATCCACGCCTCCAAAGCAATGTTTAAGCATGCTGTGGCGCCTTCAAAAGGCACAAATGTTTCTTAGCGCGTGCTTCCCACTTACCCTGACCATATGAGCACAGGAGGCTTGAAAAATTATTATTGTACGCTTTATTATTTCCAAGATCTAGCAGTTTATTAAAATAGGCGTGTCAGGTGTGTGCGGATATTGCCTAAATCAGTGCAGAAAACACGGCGTTTATTAAAATGAAAAGCTTTGAAACTTATTCCTTGTTGAAATTGTTTTCCACCTGTTTTCCGGCTGCGAGAAAGGTGCCCTTATTTGGGAGCTGAACGTCGAACCTATTCCAAAGACTGTTGCTTTCCACACTGAAGTCGAGCTAATCAGCGTGTCAACCCTGGCTGTTCGTTGCGCGAAGTCAAATGCTGGACTCACCCACATGTAGAAGGGCAGTCACCAAGCCTGCTTCTATTGCTTAGCATTGCATACGGAATTCGCCTGCTGATCCGACGGCGGAATCCCTGCCGGGCTGGATGCATTTCGCGGGCGGTTAAGTGCGAAGGATGTCCGTGTGCTGTGCATTGTCAGTGCACGTTAAGCAACCTCCGCTGGTCGAAATTAGTTAGTACCCCTCCACCACGGCATCCCTCCCCTTACAAGGTTTAGGCACTCCATCGACTGTCTATAGATTTTTGTTAATAACTACTATAGACTACCTATAGATATAAGGCTGTGCACTCTTCTTATACTTTTGATTATAGAGTACATATAGACCAACTGGAATCTGCCTATATATGCTCTATATACATTATCAAATGAAGAACTGTTAGAAATTTCAGTGCATGAATAATCTATAGATTCTCTAAACGGAAGGACGTGAAGAGGGCGCACTTTAGCCTATACATAATTTACATACAAAAACAATAGATATAAAAGAATGGCGATAGAGTTATAGATTTTTTATAGAAAATGCGCACTTCTCGGGCGCTATTAACCTCGCGAAACGTAGCTACTTTTCCTTCCAGCGTCGCAGCCTGAGCAGGCATTGCACACTATTTCATCGGTACGTGCGACACGCTCCCCGCAAGGAAAAAGAAGAAAAAAATATATATAACACCGGAGGACGCCATGCGGGCCTCCACGGGGAGGGACCCATTAAGGATCACAAACGACCCGTTGTAACGGCGCTGTGCGTGGACGATATGCTTCGCTATAATGCCCACTGCCAGCGCACGAAACTCTGTGCTTGAGCTGCGTTCGAAAAGCACTCGAGTTTCCTGCTTCGTTTCGCGTCAGACATTGAGCGGGGCAATCGGAAATCCTTTGTGCGTGCTCTGCGCAAGCACCGGACACCCATACACCCTCTGCGAACAGTAACAAACCGAGACGATTTTTTTTTTTTCAAGGTGAGAACTTGGCGCTACTGAACGGAAGGGATCCCCCCCCCCCCCCCCCCTCCCCGCCCCCTTCCCCAGGCTCTATTTCTCTCTCTAACCTCTTTCTCAGTTGATTTCGTCACGCCGGAACGCCGTTTTCTGTTTTATTTCCGCTGTGTCCGGAGTGAGTTGTCTGCTTTCGCCGTTTTAGCAGGCGACCTGCCGTGACCGAGTGTTCCAAATTCAGCGATCGCTTAACGAGACCCTAATCGCTTCGAATGTTTCCTGCAGGCTATGTGTGCGCAAGCTGCGCTGCTCGTTTGTACTTCTGGCACTTCTGTGTCCTGTCGCACTCTCCAGTTTTATTTTTGTTAACATTGCAGCTGTCGGTTGTTGCAAGAGAGCATGGCAATCACTTTTACTCCGCACCAGTATACGGAAATCCCGTGGCTGACCTTTTGTTTTCACTGTCGCTTACGTAGTGAAAGAAACGGGCACCTTCACAGTGTTTTCTCTTAATATTTATTAAATTTCCGGTTCTTATGCTTCGTTTTTATAACCGTACTGTGGCACAGAGCAAAGAAATACACTAAGTGAGCCAGAGAGCTGCTGCTTTGCAGAGAGACCATTACGAAAATCAGGAAAAGGAGTAACAGCAACCATGAATTCTTAAGACGGAATCCTTACTAGGCTATTTTGGCGCTGCAAGTGTCCGTAAAATGTGTCGCCTGAAGTTGGTTCCCTCTTGACGTCATTGCCAAGTGACATCTTCTGTCCATGAATGGATGGCAGTTGTAATTCATGGTATAAAGAATTGTATCATCGATTCGCTAGTCGTAAGTCAATTGATATCTTAAGTCGATGACGACATAAGGTATGTGACGCCATGAATATATGACGTCTCTACCGGTAACATCATTGATTCACTGATGACGTCACTGAGGCATTGTCTTAAGTCATGAGTCATGTGACATCGTAAGTCGATGGAATCGTAATGTAAGTGACGTCACTGACGCATACATTGACGTCACTATCAGTGACCACTGACGTCAATGGTTTGACGACGCCACACAGCCAGCTAATCCGAAAGCTGCGCCAAACTGTACCTTGAATGCCGCAAGACATTCACATCTGATTCCAAAACATTACACTTCGTCGTGTGTAATAGGAGATCGAAAAGTGGCGGTCGGATACTAACGGAGTGGGTAATTAAGCAGATGCACAAAGGCTTTGATTAGAAGTCAACAACGTCGCCGGCTGCGCTAGTGATTTCGCAGTCTGTCAATGCAGTTTATGCAGTGACCTCTGAGTTTTTTAATGGTTTCATCAAAAAGCGGCCGTCGATGCCGGGATTCGATCCCGCATCCTTGGGAACAGTAGTCGATCTCCGTAACAACTACGCCACCCCGGTGGGTGTTAGGCTGATACTGTTCGCACTTCTTTTTCGAGAGATCACGCATCTTTATCCAAGAAGGCGACAGCTCACTAAGGTGCAATAACGGCTATTTCTCTGCGTCTGTCTCTTTGTGGTGGAACTGATTAGCCGAATCGTACATTGCGCGGTGAGATCAGATGGCAATCAGTCCCACAAAGGGGGTGACTCGCGAATGTGTACGAAAGCGCGTCCTTTATAATTACTCGAAACTGTGGGAACCAGTGGTGACGTGGTGCTATGCCCCTTTTTGTTCACAGGTGCACGAGCGGTTGTCAGACTCCGAGATCCGGCGCGTATTCCGGGTGTCATCCCGGGGCGAGGTGCCACCGTACGAGCTGGTCCAACTTCGCGCTCCGAGACACCACCGGGCGGAGCGCGAGGCAAGCGGCGGCGACCGGCGCTCCGTCTCGCTGAAGGCCTTCGGGCGCCGCTTCGACCTGCGGCTCAAGAGGAATCGGGACTTCGAACAGCGCGCCGCCAGGCTGCAGATGCTGGCCGCCGAGAGCACGCCCAACGGACTCGCCTACACGCCGCTCAGGGCCAAGGTGAAACACCCTCTCCGTGATATGAAAGAGAACTGAACAAGGGTTGAGGGGATACCTAAGTTTGCAATGCAAGCCAACGTTTGGACGAGGGGACTTGTCTTCGGGTGAGCCACTTCCTGTTCACGCAGTGCGCGCGCCACTCGTGAGGCAATAAAGGCTTTTGCTTTAAAATGCGGACAGAAGAGAAGAGACTGAGGGAAACGAAAAGGCTGACAATATTCCAGTGCCCACGTGTAGAGCAGGCAAGCAATGCGCAACTCTTTCACCGAGTCGGTTATGCGGGACGAGATGAGTACAGAGGTGCCTCGTTTGCGGGGCCTCCAGCAAAGCACTCATTAGTGGCGAAATTCCAGCTAATTTCCAAGTCTATAGAAGGAGGTGCGCTCAATATCCGCTGAACGCTACTTGTATATGGTTATATTCTCTTCCTTCCATCTCTCTACGCCTTTCTCGTCTAAAAAATAAAATATATATTCAACAAGCTTGTAATATACGTTCGTTAGTCAGCGATTTCAAAATTTTGCAGGCCTCTAAATTATCTGGTTGAAAATGTAACGGTAAACTGATGCCATCGAACTTTAAAGCAAGCGTCGCAACCATATGGCCGCTGTAATATATATATTTTTTCTTGCTTTCTCTGGGTCCAGCGCTAACTCATTTTAAACGGGAACTTTTTTTTTTTTTTTTTTCGCTGTCGCTCTAAGGACGAGCGCTTTCAACTTTAGGCCTCAGTCTTCACGTTCTTGGCACCTGTGGCCAAGGCATGCGTCGGAGCTGATGAAGCTGGTTAGCTCGAAAGCTCATACATGCAATGCGAGAAGCTTTGCCTTAGCCCGTTTGATAAGGCACCCAAGTAAGAGGCTTAACTTAAATCCTCGCTTTCTGTGCGTATTTCGAAGGTCTTGGTGGCGCTCTTGACTTCCTCTTCGAAATTCACTGTTTATGGATAACACTTGCGTATCTAGCGGCGATGCTCTGAACAAGATGCACTATGATGATTGGTTAATTAATTGGTGAATGCATTATTATTAGCATATAAAGTAGAGAAAAGGGTGGTCTTCAAAACCGCACCACTTACGCGGGTGCCACGTGCCGCCTTGCTATGCCTGTGCACGTCGTGTCATTCACACAAAGAAGCGAAAATGTACGAATACTGTCACGTTCAAATCGCAACAGCTTTCAAATTATTACGCATGACACGTACCAATGCGGTAGAAATGAATAACGTACCCTGTGCCTAAAGGATAAGTACAAGCAAAAAAAAAAAAAACAATTGAACGTGGAAGCAACGAAAATTTCTTATTCCTTTAGAAATAAACCACATAGCCACGAACTAAGAAGTGTATATTTTGCTTTTTTTTTTTTATGAGTGCGCTTCGCAACCCTCAACATGGTGCCACGCTTTCTAGTGACGGAAAAACGGCACATGCCGTGGATTCGGTATCCCGAAACATCCTCAGGCAATACTGCGCTTTTACAAACGCGCTTCTCGGTGAGATGTTTGGAATTCTCTACAGAGATCTCTTCAGACCGGTCATGAGTTCTTGTTTACCATGACATAACTAAACGTAACTCATACTAAACCTAACTCAATCAAGCTTAATCCAACGTGACTATCACGCATTGTGACCTCAGTCAGCCGGCGATGACGATGATGCTGTTCGTAGCGCTTGTCTTTCTGCACAAACGACTTAAAGCGATTGCGGGTGTATTGACCGCAGCGCTATCGCGAGAACCTTTTTCGCACAAATGAGCTCGCGGCGTCCACGATTGGCGGCGGGCCAGTCGAGTGGCCTGTGTTCCCAATCGCCCCTATACTGGCTGATGATGCGACGAAGACAGGGATGGTTACTCGCGTCTTATATGCATGGCCCCGTGCACGAATGTTATCCTTTCAAGCAATATTAACTGTCGTATTGATGGAGGCGCAGAACGAACTAACATGAACTGCGATTTCTGTGGCAGAGGAGGTACAGTAATGGTCAAATTAGCTAAATAGTGCGGATGGCACCGGCAGCAGTCGCGGGTGTTGATGACCTATGTTGCCTAATCGTCCTTTGCCTACAATTAATGGAGCATCGACGATACAATGAACGCTACTGCATTGCCGAAAAAGAACATCCGACAACGACATCGCCATTGACGACAGGGACGACGATTTGCGAGCACGCTGGGTGGGTGAATGAAAATAGTGGATGGAGGTTCTAGGACGAGCACCATGCATGATGACATCTTGCACACTTACATCACCATGTAGGGCGCGTAGACGACCTTTCCACGATCTCAACCCGCGTCTTGCTGGCTTGGAGCAGAGTGGGATGGTGTGCAAACCGGGTTTTTAACGGCATGCTGATGAAAGATAAGTCCTAATTAAGGGCTTGCCGCAAAACCACTTGC
This sequence comes from Amblyomma maculatum, assembly GCF_055883805.1. Lineage (NCBI taxonomy): Eukaryota > Metazoa > Arthropoda > Arachnida > Ixodida > Ixodidae > Amblyomma > Amblyomma maculatum. Next base: position 4,546,582 of record NC_139352.1, on the reverse strand, counting down.
GACAAACCCTTTAGGACTTACCTTTAAACTTGTGGCGTTGAGGTCAGAAAAGACTCAGTGATCACCTTAGGACCATGAACTGTGGTGTAGCCTACCCTCAGGGAAAAAAAATCCGCCTCAGGCATGGCAGTCCGTTCGCGGCTTCCACCAGCGGTACCAAGACCTTAACTTATTATTATTATTTTTTCTACATTTCCTAGCTTCTAGAAAACTGTGTTCATTGAAAATCGGGCTTCTCTGCCAGTGTCACCCCCTCCCGTAATATCGGTACCTGGTTGGACTGAAAGAACAGAGCCTGCGCATCCAACAGACAGCGATGTACTAGGCACCTTAGTGTAGTGTATTAATGAAGTCCACTACTATACTACTTCAACCGTCAGTGAAACGTGGTGTAGATATGAATATCTGCCACATCTTCTTCCTCAGCGTGTCATTTAAAATTGCTATAGTCGCTTACAACTCCATTAAAAAGTCAAGTTTTGCTCAGTAGGCGGTCTACGACAGCGCCTCTCCTCATTTCCTTGCGACCTGCAGGATGAAGAAGCGTCGGACGACCTCTGGTCCGGAGGGGGTGCCTACCAGGACCACACCAACATGGCTGCCCTTGTACTGAGCGAGGACAAGCTGGGACGCCTTCAGATGGTGAGGCACGAAGCTGAGCGCCACCTTCGACACCGGCTCGGACGAAAGCCGCACCCCTTTGCCCCCTGACACTTTATTCCGCACGCATTGTGCGACACACACGGGGGCTAAGCTTCCGAAAACGGTCTCATGCGGAAATGGAAACGTGTTTCAGATTTCTTCCACTTCGTTTGAGCGATGCAAAACACTGTTTTGGACATCGAGGGAAGCGCTGTTGAATGCAACATTGCGATTACCATTGACGAAATGCAATGTCATCTTTCAAAAGGGGTAATGTAAGGAAAGGAGAAAAAAGAAATAAAGCGAAGGTACAAATAGAGCCATTCTGTGAAAAGGTCGTATGTGAAGCCTCCTATCGGAGGCTGCAGATTAGTTCGTGCATTAGCATTGCAGTGCAGATTAGTTCGGGCATGAATAAGACATGAACTCAGCCCAGGTAAGCGTCACGTCTTCGTATATGAAGTGACGTTACCCATCATAGCGCTCAGCAAGCGTAGCGAAGGCTTGAACCGGACTCACGTGCGAACACCACACGACTTGTGATGGGCTCAGCTGACTGGCAAGGTATATGAGCTAGCCACCTTACAGTTTCAAGCCCCTATGTCTCTTTTGCTGAATGTAGACAGGTATTCAGCGTCTTAATAAGTACTACTCCTCATCAGTGGCGAAACTCAACACACGCCGCAAGGTGTACCACATCGGAAGTACACAGCTGCTGACAAGGGCATGTAACTTGCTATTGATGATATGCCCCTAATGGCATATCTATGGACATAATTCTAACTGCCAACAACTATCCGAACTACTTCGAATAAGTATATTTCAGAATCTGGCAGCTTGGTAGGAATATATTAAGTCTATTAGAAGGGAGAATTCTGACTGCACATCACATTACAAAGCACCGCATTTGGCGTGGGAATAGTTAGCCTTGCATTTGCTTTCAACTTACATTTCCGTTAGACTACAGTTTCACTTGGCCGCGAACACCGCATGATCCGCTTCCCTCGGTGAACGCTGGCCTCTTAACAACCCCCGAAAACCTGAGTTCCTGTCAACTTTTTTCTTCTCACCACTTTCAGGTCTTCGCATGCAGCACATCTATTCGTCGCCTTTTGTGCGGGTGGTCTTCGTCTCTCCAGTGCATTTATTTCGCCTCTGCACGCCTTCCTTTTACCCTTCTTTCCCCAATGGGATCACACAAAAACCTACCTAGTGCAACTCGCGACGGTTCTGTACAAATACATACCATAAACTATAACCATAACCAAAATTGCCAACAAGTGAACGCACACACTAGTTCCTTCCGTGATTAGTGAGGAGCTCGCTCGCTTCTTTTGGTCACTGCGTGAGCAATGCTAATTAGGCGCCCAGCGTTTCGTGAGGAACGTTAGTATATTTTGATAAATGACAGTGAGGTAGAAAGAAGGATGTCACGAGGCATCGCCATATCCAGCCTGCCCGACGTGGCGGTGAGTACATGCATGCTTTCCTTGTGTGGCATTCAGAGTGAAGGAAGCTATACTCGTCTGGTTTGCGATTACGTCGTCTGCTCATATCTCTTACTAAAACTCGCTGTGTTTCGGCTATTGCTTTTCGTAGCAACAACGGGGCAACTGTGGCGATTTGCTATCATACAAGAGCACACATGCGTGAATTTATCCTGTCTTTAGACATTGTGGTAGTTAAGAAAATAAAATGAGTCAGCCTTCAGTTGGGAACTGTGCGACGAAAAACTCACCGCGTGTTTCAAGTCAGTCATGACGATTGGCTCCCTTGACTTAATACACGCTGAATCAATTAAAGAAGAAAAAACTCGTGTAATTTTTGGCCATTGCATTGCAAAAATAAGAAATAAAACAATAAGACAAGGGGCAAGCAGGAATATTTGCCGAAACAATTATGCTGTCTGTCGATAGCCACCACACGATTGAGAGAAATCGAAGCCGTGTAACTTCAGTTTTCATATCTGATGTCTTGCAATAATGTGTACTCAGCCAGTTTTGTTGCTCCCGTAGGCACCACGCTTGTTGCAGCTTTAGGTTCATTTAGCTAACCAGCGTATATTGTTTGTTGCGTTTTACTTTATTGTGCCTTGCTGTGCGACCAATATTTCAGCCTGTCTAAATAAACGGCTTTCTTAACCACCAGCTCGCCGATATCATTCTTCCCTACCCGATTACTCCGAGCCCATGCCATGAGTGCGTTACGAAAGATAGGACAGGTTACGCCTGTCTAAAGCGCCATGTGCTAAACTCTCTGTTTATAGGCGAAACCAGCTTCACAGCAGTTGCCTATGCTTTAATCGGAAATAATTCCGTAAGGAGCTTATCACATGGTTAACAAGTGCAGGAAAAAAAAAAAAGGTCGCTCGTTTGGGGAGGCAGTGTTTCGTTTCCGCGACGTCTAAACATGCCCGCTTCCAGGAGGGGACACTCGGAGAAGACCTGGCCGTTGCGCCCCTTCCTACGCGGCTGAACGTCAGCGCGGACGAGACCTACTACGACCCGAGCGGCAGCGCCGACGACGAGGGCTTTCTGGACGAAGACGCCTCACCCAGACACGTGGTCTTCAAGCGACTCGACAGCGCGTCTTCGGGAAGAGGCGACGCCAGCCAGGACACGCTCAGCGACTTCGCCCATCTAGACGATGGCTTCTTCCGGTACAGGATCACCAGGAACAGGACAACGACGATGACCACTTCGCCTCGGGGTGCGAACGGTCGCAAGTCACGACGGCGGCGCGCGCCAGGTTCTGACCCAGACACGGTGTGGCCCGAGATCCTACTCATCGTCGACTACGACACGTACCTCCTGCACGGCCGCAGCCACACGGACATCAAGCGCTACCTGGTCAGCTTCTGGAACGGCGTCGACCTGCGGTACCGGCTGCTGTCTAGCCCACGGGTAAAGATAAGCCTGGCCGGGATGATCGTCGCCAAGGACCGAGACGCAACGCCTTACCTGGAGCGAAACAGGCTGAGGGCACCCAACGAGGACGCCATCGACGTCGCCGGAGCGCTGACAGACATGGGCAAGTACCTGTACCGCGAAGACAGGCTGCCCACCTACGACCTGGCCGTGGTCGTCACTAAGCTGGACATGTGTCGACGTCACCTGGAGGGCGGGCGCTGCAACCGCGGTACGGCCGGGTTCGCCTACGTTGGCGGCGCCTGCGTGGTCAACAAGCGGCTCGAGAAGGTCAACAGCGTGGCCATCATTGAGGACAGCGGCGGCTTCTCTGGCATCATCGTGGCGGCGCACGAGGTGGGCCATTTGCTCGGATGCGTCCACGATGGATCACCAGCGCCTGGCTATTTGGGAGGTATACCGCATTTAATCACGTCGTGGGATGTTTATGAAACTTCATTTAGAGAAATAACCAAAGAAGGACATTATAGGAATTCTGCAAAGACGCGCGTATCTAAGACGTATATTCCAAAGCACGTCTGGCGGTATGATGGCATTGGTATCAGGACGCGGCGTTTAAACGTAGGGACAGAATCTAGGATTTTAATGATTGCGGAATAGTGTGCTATTTCACCCTTCCCCTTTGACGATTGATTAAGCAACTAAAATCTATGAGGGGACATAAACAGTTTCGAACAAGTATCATGAGCTCCATTAACGAAACTACCGTAATTCAATTTCATGTCATCTAATTCATTTGCCCAATAACTCGGGCGAAATTGCGCGTCGCCTTCCATGGTTGCGTTGGTGGCTTGTTCATCCGGAGGATAGAGTGGAACAGAACGGCAGGATATCAGGTCTATTACAGCGAGCCGGTATACAGCCCAGAACATGGCGGGAAAATGAGATGACGGAGAAATACAGATTAGTAAATGCGTAGATAGAGCCTTTGTCAAAAGTTTAGAGCCCAGGGAGTTTACTTCTGAGACGTACTATGTGGCTCGTAATGCATTCCCAGGTTTCCAAACTTGCTGAAGGCAATATTTTTCATCCTACCCGCTTCATTGGATAGGACTTCCATGATTGTTCAAAATTGTAATATACGGCTTAAAAGCAATCCCTTTGGGCTCTAAACTTGTGGCAAAGACTGTACAAGCCCAACATTTCGTCACGAAGACGTGTCGGGCCCACATTAGTGGTCATGGGAGTTTTACTGCCTGTATTATTGGAAGCAACCTGAAAATGTAGTGACGTGCTCGCTTCGCAAGCGTGCGGCGAATGCATTTCCTAAGCATCATTACCCCGCCGGATTAGCGCAGAACAAGGATGCGGGATCTAATCCCGGCCTCGGCGGCTGCTTTTCAATGGAGGCTAAAATCAAGGCGCCCGTGTGCTGTGTGATATCAGTGTACGTTAAAGAACCACATGTGGTCGAAATTTTTTTAGTCTTCCACTACGACGTCTCTCATAGTCTGAGTCGTTTTGAAACGTTAAACCAAAACAAACCATCCTCAGCATCATCATGCTATCCTGCTTCCCTGCCATGTCGATGAACAGAGTCAGATGCCTACTTGATAGCTGATGCCACATAGATACAGTGTTCTGTCCATTGCTGTGCGACTGAATGTGACGACACCGAACGGCGCTCGCAGGTCCGGGGGCCCAGAGGTGCCCTTGGGAGGACGGCTTCATCATGAGCGACCTGAGGCACACAGAACGAGGCTTCCGTTGGTCCTCGTGCAGCGTGCAGCAGTTCCGCCACTTCTTGTTGGGGGAGACGGCCAGCTGCCTATACAACTATCCGCACGAGAATCAGCTGCTGGCGAGAATGCTGCCCGGATCGATGCTCAGCCTAGACGACCAGTGCCGCAGGGACCGGGGAACCACGGCCTGCTTCGTACGTCATCCCCTTTGTTTGGCCCTTGATTATCAGTGAATGATTACCGCCAAGTACATAACCTGTTGACATTGTTTAGGGCGGCGCTTTCACATGTTGATCTAGGGATTCGTGGGCATTCTTCGGCACGAGTGACAGGTCTCCCACACTGAGGAGGCCATAAGAAGTTCCAATTGGGATGTGGGGTCATAGCTGGAGACATGCGCGGGGTTTATGATAAACCTTCGCAGTTTTGTTGCCCTAGTGATCCTGGAACTTCTGTGACGCATTGGGTACGGCTACAGTGGTGCATAGGGATCAGGTAGGTTTGAACGTGGAGCCGTGTTCTTGCAGTTTCTTCCATACTCGGGGTAGAGGCGTATTCAGTCGAGTGAAATAATGCTTCTTTCTGTAGGAGGTCATCAGAAAATGCGTGCCTGCTGTAGCTTCGCACCCCCTGAACCAATGTTGCTTCGAAAAACGTAGAATTGGATCCACTTTCAAAGAAATGAAGCATGCTTTTATGGCATGGCAATCAATCATATCGAGCACTAGCGTTGTATTAAAATTAAAATTTGTGGAGCAACAAAGGTTGTATGGGGTTAATTTGTATAACTACATTTCCAGTATATCGGACTTTATTTTCTCTCTATTCCTCTATTTTCGCATTTCTGGCAGCCGGCGCTCTTTTCCCTGTGTTTGCAGTCATTCTTTCCGTACACTATTCGCGCTGCTATACAAGTCACAAACAATTCATACACGAAAAGCCACGCCGGAGCCAGCCCACCATGCATTCGAAGGCCGCGGGAGCGTTTCCGAACCATAACTATGACTTTATAGGGGCCGTCGGGAGTTATAAATGTGGTTTTCTCATGACCCCATTCATCGACTGTAACATTCCAGTATTTTCCTTACAGACTGATGGGAAAAATTAATACGGGAACGCCCAAGTTCATCTTCGTCACTAGGACGTGGTCTCACTTCCGACACTTATATATCCCCGCCCAGGGTGCCCGATCATTGAAAACGAAAATGTTGAAGCTGTAAAGAAGACAAAGAACGGAAAATGCTGCGGCATCGCCATCACCATCGCTTGGCTCCGGCGCCCATCTCTCGTGCTGAAGCTGTGCCCTGCGGCTGGCAATTCGACCCTGCTCTGCCCGAATTACTGGCAGCGCTAGACGTTCAAACGAACTATTAAATCCACATCGCAAAGCCGACATTCACCACTTGTTGTGGGACTGCCCAGCACTGAAACCGACGCGAATCGGGCACCTGACGATAGCTGGCCTTTCAGCAACCAATCCTGCCTCATATATCGCTTGGACGCAGGGACCTCATCATCGCGCACTCCTGGACTTGATAAAATCAGCCAACCTTTTTTCATTCATTTAATCATTTATTCATTTTTCATCTCATACCCTACTGATGCCCTGATTCAAAAAATATCGTTAAAAACAACAACAATAGAATCCAACAACATCAGAAGCAACGTTGACGCCGCATGTTTCTGTGTCTGTTCTAGTTTTTTTGTTTGTTTTTTCCACAAACGGGGGTGTTGTCAGTGTCACTGCATCCGTTTATTTATTTTTTATTTTTGCACACACATACTCATGCGCTGAGTGTAACTTCGCGCGGTTCATCTTCGTAAGTAACATTCCCTTCCCCCGGGATCTAGAAATCAGGGGAGCAAACTTCATCGCTTTCGGGTGTTACTATTTCAATGTGTTCGATGCACAGCAGCTGTTTCATGTGCGTAGGCGTGCAAACCACGTTGCTTCTCAGTCATAACCTTTGTTACGCTGCCACTGGTGCATGCAGAAGGACTCCCGAGTGTGTGCCCAGCTGTTCTGCTACGACAGCTCGTCGGGCTACTGCGTCTCCTACCGGCCAGCCGCCGAAGGCTCCCCCTGCGGAGACGGCCAGGTAAGTGCACCTCGGATCCGCTACCACTGACATATAGGTTACAGAGTGACCAGTTTGAAATCGATGCCAGTTGGACGCTTATAGTCGTGCACACTTGACGGCACAATATGTTCTGCTAACAAGAGCATTACATACAAAATATACTGCTAAAGCACGAAAACGAAGGTGAGCAAAATGAAAAAAAAAAAAAAAAAAAAAAAGATTTTCAAATAACAGCAAGACTCATAGATTTTTCGTCGCTAAAAATGACATAAGATTCCATATTTTTTGCGCCGTAGAAGAAAATTAAGCGTTGATCATAAACATTGTGAGTCACTGGGGGATCCTTAGGTTTCGGTTTCGGTTTTTTATATATTTAATATTTCGTGTAATTGATCGTACAGCGAGATTCCCAGTCAGACTGCGCATTGCCGGTACTATTTGTAGGTAAGTAAATATACTGACTGTGAGTGGGTGATAATGTCGTTGATCTGGTAATTTGGTAATTTAATCAATTACTTCGTGGTAGCAATTTCGCAGCAAGGTAATTAATTTCTTTCGAAATAGTTTTAACTGCGCCACGGCTGTTTTGGTTGATAACACGGTAAAGAGTGCCGTCAAAGCATAAACGACGCGCGGCAAGTCAGCGTAACGAATCTCAGCGTCTGTGGTGTCCTGTGTAAACCGGGCGTTTACTGCGGCTATCCTATGGGTAGTCACACCGACTCCGCAAGTAGCAAGACCACCAGAGACTCAGATGGTGCAAGACGGCGGGAGTTCAAAACTAGATGGGAGCGCGCAGTGGGTCTTGGTTACACTCGTCGACACGGGGCGGAGGGATTGGGGACGGACAGACGGAAGACTTCATGGCGTAGAAGCTCTCAAAGTCAATTCCTAAGATCACAGAAGCAATAGACAATCTAGCTGCTTCGGGGGCTTCGAACGGTGGAGACAGCTCCGAACCAACAAGGCACTGACTTCGCCGTTCGTTTCTGCCTTGAGCACAATGAAAGTGACGTGCGTTTGACCTTACTTCTGTTTTTGTTGTTTTATTGTCGTTTTCTTATCCTTGCAATCGCGCGTGCCGTAGGAAGGAGAGGGATAATTGTTGTATGGGACGTAATTCGGCGGGAAGACGGAAAAATAATGTGGCCGTCGAGTCTGAAGAAAGATGGTTGGTTGTTTTGTTAGCTAGCTTTGGTTAGTTTTGCATCAATGAAAACTATAAAGTAATTGAAAAGTTATTGCATCACTTAGCATAAGTACATGTAATATAGCTTCATTATTTCAGAGCAGTAATTAGTATTTTAATTTAATTACATTTTTCTGATTTTCAGCAAAGTAATTGGCAATGCAATAGAATTTCTTTTCAAAAGTAATTTTGCCATGTATGCGCTGGAGCTTCGGTTAGACGGCCCGTGCATGTCGGGCTTAAAGCGGTTGGTGCGTACCGCATCCTATAACGATATAGCGTATACAACTCGTTCCATCGAAAAGCCGCCGCCTCCATAGAATGGCGGTCGGGTAAAATAGGCACGGAGCTGCGTGACCGCGCTTTTCCTTTCCTTTAAACTAATTTACGAACCGAATAGAGTGGACACTTAGGCTGCATGATGGGACAGCTTTGTAATGGCTCCCGGTCGCCGTTCCCCTTGCGGTTCCCCTCCCGCGTACATGCACTTTCTGTTTGGTTTGGTTTGGTTCGTGGGGTTTAACGTCCCAAAGCAACTCAGGCTATGAGAGACGTCGTAGTGGAGGACTCCGAAAATTTCGACCACCTGGAGTTCTTTAACGTGCACTGACATCGCACAGCACACGGGCGCCTTGCTTTTCGCCTCCATCGAATTTAATATAGGGTGGACATTTAGGTCGTGCTATCGCCTTTACTCTGAAGGAGAGGCATAAGCGTCTCCTTAATTTTCCAAAGCTCGATCGGCTTTCAACAGCAATATGTATATCATCCGCATACTTCCTTTTCTTGCGACGATGGCATGTTGTCAACTATGTTTGCCAACCTGTGACGGTCAGTGACAGAAAACCCGCAACACGTAGCCCTCCAAACTCAGCACAAATCGCTAAATTCAAAACTTTGCATCAAAACGTTAGCTTTTAAGCAGTTTATTATTGTATTCAGTCCGTGAGCAACGTAAATATGACTATATAAAAAGCGCCCATTTCCTTTCTGACGTAAAAATTCAGACTATGAATACTTTGGTTACAAGGGATATCCCGTATACGTTTTGTAGATTTAAACTGAAGTTCAAAAACGTGTTTTTTTTTTTTTCTCTGACTATAAACTTCTGACTGCAGGCGCTTCTTTCACTCGTGTAAAAACGACGTCTTCATCACCTTGGTTTGCCGAGCACTCTGAACGACTCTCTTCGGCTCTAAGTAGGAATCCAGCGCTGCTGGCAATGTACAGCTTAATATCGGTCCGATCTTTTTCGATTGCATTTACGAGGAGTTCATACCCTGAGCTGCATTTACTCTGTTTTAGGAGACCAGCTGGAATACTTATGACGGGATCCGCCATTTCTCTTCACATTAGATTCCCTGTTCATATTTGATAACGTTCGTTTCAATAAATGTGCGTCCCCCTCCTTTCTACAAGAGTAACAAAAGAGAGTGAAAGCAAACTTGGTCAGTTCGAAGAAGGGATTTTTGTCGGAAGCATCCATGTGAGCTGCCATCGTCACCTGCGCCAACGAAGAGGTAAACGAAGCTTGCTACCCGAGCTCGTAGCTCGAAGTTTTGAGAACAGCTCGGACACTGCAGCAGCTCGATGTCAGGCTCAGCTGGTTCAAGACCCGGGGCCGCATTCAATAGACGGTCTCGCCGCCTTCCACAACCAGCCTAGGACGTCTGCACTTGTTCGCTTCTTTTCAGGACGGTTATTCCAGCTGGCGAGTGTGGGTCGTCCATTGTTGTGATTGCTATGCATACAACAGCGACCTTTTCTCGTGGCAGACTTATGAATTAGTTGAAAGGCACCGACGATTCCTACAGTACACAGAGAGCGTTCATTTGCATTTGGAACTTCCAGTTCCCAGTACCGAAAAAGGTCACCAGCCACTCTTTAATAAACCTCTGCACCAATACTTAACAGGCCCCAGTCCACAATATTGCATGCCCGGCAACCGCATATTCGACGACTGCATCAAAGCCATGCCGCATAGATCAAGCCAAGGCGTATTGTACGCGCTCCGATATCCGCCATTTTGACACCTCAGTGACGACATACGCTCACAGCAAGGTTTTCTCACAGAAATGTGCATATGTCAAGGAATATACACTATTTTCAACAAAAGTATAGAACCGCCAAAAACCGCCAGAGAAAAAACAAACAGGATCCGAAAACCGCCAAAAATCTCGCTTATATAACATTTTTGCCCGCTAAACAGTGTAAAAAGCCCGCTACATTTAGCAGGAAAACCACTGTCTTGGCAACACTGTCTCATGGTTGTGGACGTGATATGTAGTCATCTACTTCTGTGTCTGTGTGAATTATTCAAACAGCCACGACTATATAAGAACGTTAAGAATATTCAACCTTGAGACTGCAGGGACTGCTCAAGGGGACGATACGGTAGCCAAATTTAGGAAGTAGTAATTTCAACTCAAACTTGATGGGAGTGGCAACAGTCGACTACAGAACAACGGTGCTGTGTTCTTTTAGTCGTTTAAACGTCAGCTATGGCATCTATTTATTTTGTGCAACACAGCGCAGGCCCTGATGCGACCCATGCAAGATGGGCATATATACATAATAATGAAACATAATAACATCTGCAGACGTAAAGAAAAACGTTTTTAAGTGCCCGGACTACCAACGCAATCTTATTAGATGCCGGAATTAAACAAGTAAAGGAATCAATTGTTTTAGCGATTGTTTGTTTCTTCCCTCCAGTAGTGCCGCCTCAGGAAAAAGGAAGACACAAGAGGAAACAATTGCAAAAGATACCAGTGAGGTCTGCAGTGTTGCAAGCATGCCATCCATAGGTTTCCTGATGAGCTAATGTCCAGCAATACCTGTCAATCACTGGGCGAGCAAAAAAACAAGTTCTCTCTTTGGAGCACTCACATAATTTGAAACCACTTCAATACCTCAAGCACACTTCGTTTTCTTTTTTCCTTTTTTTTTAATCGAGCTGCATCTTTGGAAGTAATACTGAAGCTTCTTCCTTCGTGCACTCTTTTCACGACTGCTGGTCAGACCTCCGGGTAGCTGAGTTGAGCATGTTAATACCAAACGGAACTATGTTGGCTCAGAACATTACTCGGGATTTAACGTTAAAAGCTAGCTAATTTGATTCGGCTATATTCAGTCTCCGTCTTAAAATTTTCTGGCTGCATGTTATTGCGTCAGCCTTCACGAGCAAAATGTTTACACTCGCAGAAAGATGAAAGATTTTCTCATCCAAATCGAGGCAACAAATTTTACGCAAGCTCAATATATAATAAGCACGAATAAAAATTACAAAGAATAATAAATTTTCGAGAGTTTTGTTTCCGCAAACATTCATTGGGAGACTCGCATCGATTCTGTTTTAACTATAAGTTGTCCCGGGTAATTGGTATTATATCCCGTTAAAGATTATACTGCTTAACTAAAGAGAAAATTGTGGTTCTTCACAATTTCCCATTCGACTCGAATGTTAATGATTATTTTCTTTTTCTAGTGCATGACTACATGCCCCAATTGCTAAATATTTTGATACTTCAGAAAACTTAATTGAATACTCGTTATTTCATGACAGCACAGCCGCGCACAATGTTTTTTTTTTCCCACAGCAAAAACAATACTAGTACTCATCCTGCATAATTTATGCTAAGAAACACATGAATCATTGTTCCAGGAAAAGAGCACTCTATCTGACGCTATCCGCCACAAAGAGAAGTGGAATGTAGCAAGGCCGAGAAGAAAACTGTTCCCAATTTTTTAAAGCGACTGTCACAGAAACGGTACTGACCTGCTTAAACTATGTAAACACCAAGTACCGCAGATTGGTTCCCTGTATTTCGGAAACTCCGTAATGATTTCTCTCGCCTATATTGACTGGATTTGTGCATTGATTTCAGGATTTGTTGTACTACAGACTGTCACCTGTATTTATTTATTGTTTCTGATCATTTGGGTGACTATTCGTATTTATCCATCCAAGATATTTGCCGTCTTGATCGGTAAACTTCTGAGTAATTAAACGCATTTTTGTGCGTATCAGTTTTCGCTGCTGTCTTGTAGATGGTGCTGTGCACTTTTGTCGAACTATCATTTTTCGAAAAGCTCTTACAACCAGCCGCATCGTGTCATACAAAGGTGCGTAAGTGCAGCTTCCGAGATTAACGAGCCTGTGTTAAAGGCAAAGCCGCTGGTAAACTGCGTACAGAATAATGGCATAGTTATAATGTTTATCCAATCGGTATACGCCTTGACATGCCAGCACTCAGCGCGGGAGGTCAGAAACGAAGACGAGCTTTGTCTTTTTGACAGTTATTGTCTTCGTCTGTTTTCGGGAAAAACTTACCAGTTCGTGCAACCGCAACAAGAACCTAACTATGCCGCTCAAATGCGCAAACAAGGACTGTACGATGACACACGAATCTATAGTTGCAGCATTCGTCAAAGGGCCTGAGCGTCTGACCTGCCGCAAAGCACCAGATAAAATAGCCAACACTGTCAGCGCTCGAGGGGGTCTAATATGAGTACGCAAAAAAGGCTTTAGTTTTGTTTATAGGGTTGAACCTCCCAAAGTGACTCAGGCTATGAGAGACGCCGTAGTGGAGAGTTACGAAAATATCGACCACCTGGGGTTTTACCGTGCACTGACAATGCACAGCATGCGGGCGCTTATAGCTTTCGCCTCCATCATAAAAGGGTGCCGTGGCCAGAATTCGATCCCGCTTCCTTGGACACGGCAGTCGAGTGCCCTAACCACTGCACCACCGCGGCGGGGCTTACAAAACACGTCATCCATAATTAAATACTTCCTTGCTTCTAAAAGTGGTCATGGGATGAAATGATTTAGCATAGGCGTTAAAACAGGCTCCGCTTTCAAATCGACATTTGATAACGCCTACGGACATCCATGAATATGCATTATGTGGCCGGCGCTCCTGTAATCCCCCTATCGTGTAATGGACGTTGTAACAGTGTCCTTGAATGTGAACATCAGTATGCAAATAAATACAATACTTAAGCGATATCAACATTTTTTTTAACGTGGCTTGAAAGATCAAAGTGGCACTGGCATCGCTTGACACACAGAATCTAGCCTCGATATCCCGCGTAGTATCCAGCAATTCATCTTTGCCTATCGCGGAACAGCCACAGCTATATAGGTTTAGGGCAGTTGCAAGCGGCGTTTCTGTTTGTCGCCTGCCAAGGGAGCTGATTAACCAACTACTTGCTGTGCTTGACAAGTTACTAGCAAAAACCGAAAACGCACACTCTTCCAATATGAAAAGGCTGCCATGTTGCTTAGGGAGTTGAGACAGTGGAAATCATTGGGAGCAGGAAGTCCTTTCTTCCGCTTCCCGGAGCCTATCGACGCTTTAATAACGAGTTATGCGAGAAGGCAACCTTGAATGCTTTATCGGAGTCGTCGGCGTGGAAAAGGAAGAGAAAGCACGGGGCGTGCGCAGAGATGCTGCGTGTACGTCATCCGGAAATAGAGTCGGCGCGTCTAACCTTGCCCATTAGCGCAACTGGGCACGTGTCAAGGATCGAGTGAAATAAAAGCGCAAGTAAATTAAACAGACGGATAAGGAGAAAGTGTACGCCAAATTTACCTCGCGTTCTCTCTTATCTGAGGTGATTTTAAGTGTGAACTTTTTCTCGGATGTCTTCCTTTTTGTCTCTCTCTGCATTTCGCATTTGCTGTAAGCGATAAAAAGGGGCAACGTCTTGACAACTCAAAGCAAAAAGCTTACGAAGCATTACCCCACGGATTTAGGAGCTTCACGGTTTTAGTACGCGCTTCGGAACTGGACGCAGCCTTCAAAAAGGCAACGTTCTCACTTTCCACCTTTTGTTGCTGTGTTTTCTTTGCCTATGCTGAGAAAAAAAGAACAAACGCTGGAGCAGTAGCGCTCAACGCCTGCTAATCGCCTTTTTTTCAGCTCCGAGCTGCTGAAATAACTAGAGATTTTAAGGCGAGAGCCTTTAGTTGTTCATACCCGCTGCCATGACCCTGTCCGTCCTACCACGAGAAGTATCACGCTTCTTCGCGATATTCCGCGGGATGCCGCGAGATTGTGACGTTATGAGCCATGACCGGGTGTGGCGCAGTGACGACGTCACTTGTAATAACAACCTGTAATCCTCGAGCACAGTAGATAACAATAGATAAATAGATTCTGTCTCCACCCGGAATCGAACCTCCTTCCCTTCGATCCTCAGCCGAGCACTTCAATTCTCCTTGTCTACGTGAGGATGATAGTAGCGATGACAATGACACTGCAATTAGTGATAATGACAATGATGACTGATAATAATAATAATAATTAATGATACCTTTATTTGCATCACATACATATATGACACCGCAATACATATATTACATTAGCAATGGGAATGACTGTGCATTTAGTTGATAATGAGAGCAAACGAAATGCACCAACAAAGTTTACGCTTTCGCATTTCTGTAGCGTTGATTCCACAGGGCTCTCAGAATGTTTTAACTGCCAACCGTCGCGGTAGGTCAGCGACTATGGTAGTCCTTTTCTGATGATTACATCTCATGTTTCGACCGCTGCCTATTTGTTCATTATTATTCTTAGGTTCGGTTAGTGCTAACTCATTGATTTTATTCATAAAAACTTGCTTTATTATTTCGACCACGGCACTTTTATGGAGGCGAAAACAAAGTCACCCCAGGGCTTACATTTCAGGGTTGAGTAATGAATTATCAGTCAGGAGTGGTTGGTATTTATTATTACCGGAATCCCGTTTTAAGGATTCAGCGTATTGAGGAAAGAAACATAAGTACGTAAATATTATGGTAAAGTACATAATCTACATATGCAATTTGAGGCAATACAAATATGAACAGGTAAATGAATTTTAAAACCACGAATACAAAATGCAGGGGAACAAAATATGGATAATCGGAAGCTGTTTATTATTTTCTGTTACTCGAAACAGCTGTAGTTGGGGCACCTTAAAATGAGTAGATTAATAATAATAATTGAGTAGATTCGCTGAGTGTCATTTCAGTCACCGGCGACAAACGTATCGTAGCGCACTGACACGACGAGTCTCCTCGTGCCTCTCTCTCGCAGACGTGCAAGAACGGCCGCTGCATTGCAGAAATCGAGAACATCATCCCCGACTACACGCACGTGACACCGTCGTTCGCCAGCGGCCGCTCGGTGGGGCGAGGCGCCGACGTGGCCCGGCGCCGGGCCGACTTCTCGGCCGAGGTGCTCGACGGGCCGCGGCCGCACCTGATGCCGGCCCCGCCGCCGCCACCACTGCCACAGCACTCGCCCGCCGTGAGCCGCGCGCGGCACCCACAGCACCTGCGGCCGCCGCACCACCAGCGGACTACGAGAAAGCCGCGCGCCCTTCTAGCCAACGACAAGGGTGAGTGAAGGGGCACGACGTGGACCCACCGATGAGCAGAGTTATTGACCCAAAATAGTAACGAAACTTCCCGCGCAACTACGTCTATGCTAGGGCGAGGACAATATACCGCCTCTCTATCTGGTTATGTATGCCGTCCCCTCCTACGCTTCATCCTCCTTAAATTATGCTATGGCAACCTGAGGTGCTAAGGTCATCATCAGGTCATTCCTCCGCTTTACGCCGTCGTCGGTATCCGCAACGTGTCTGTCTGAGCTGGCAAGTCGCAAAATGGAGAAATAGCAATTCCCATCTCCACCTTTAGAGGAGAAGACCGAAAGGAAGGAGGGCGAGAAGCGGAAGGTGGCCTAGTAGCTTGGACTTCTGTACCAGCTGCGGTAGGTGTTAGAAACCCATCATCGGACAAGGATGCTTGTACATAAGCGTGCTCTGGCCCAGAGCTCGGTTTTCATTTAGGTGTCCGCTTGGAAGAGAGTCCGCAAACCGTGCCTGCGCGCTTTCTGTGGCAAACCCAGTTTGGAACCCTTCAGCCTGCGGAGGTGGTTCGTGTTACCCTATCCTTCGTAGGACGCTCTAACCGCTGTGTCTAAACAGACGGAAAGGTCAATTGGGACTGCTGCAAGCGACCTTTCGAAACGAATTTTCTTCGGAGTGTCACTGCAGCCCTGGGCAGATGCGCAATCACCGCCGGATTCCCGAATTCGGAACCACACACACACACACAAAAAGAATAGGGCATGTTGGGAAATTTCTTACCTGTCATACCACAGCTAACGCTCCAACTTACGCTTTAAACACTCGTAACCATCCTGCGAATATGTAACTTCCCTTTGTAATGCATACTTCCACCACTCTCTTTCTGTTCCTCAAAGCTACATTTACAATATTCCTTTGCTGTCGCTCCTTTCGCTACTTTCTGTCTAACTTGAAGAAACGTCTACATGACTCACGAATGAGAATATGGCTCTTAGATTCGTCAGAAATATGCCGTTAGCGCCGCTTGAAATATTTCGACGAACTGCTTAGCTTGTTGAATTCATGGTTGCAGTAGTACAAAAAGTTTCCAGGTGTCGCCAGGAACGGAGTGGGCAACTCGTGCAGGTGCCGTAACCGCCTGCTAGGGACCTCAAACCAGGGACACGCTTTAGGTTTTCTTGACATTTCACAACTGATATAAGAACTCGCACTGGAGGACTCGCTTAATACTGCAAATATTGTGAGCCCTCTATAGGTCATATGAAGCGCTGCAAACGTCGTGCTAGGTGGAGTTTGAGTAGCAGGCTCAAAGTCTCGTCATTACACAAGGAACATGGGAAGGCCATGCAAGAAGGACTTTGTGATGTAAGCCTCCAGGGTAGAACGGCACTTGCATTTGCACCTAATAATGTTATTCTCGTTTTTTCGTAACGATAATTACGCAAGTTGCTGCTCCCTGGGTAGAACGAACCTGCAACACAGCACTCTAGAAAGTACCTCGCGACGGCATGCGGCGCACCTGGCCATATGGGCCTTGCATCGGTAGCTTTTTCATTGCCTCGCTTAACTTGAGGATAAGCAAAACTTTGAACAACATTTACTGCAAGGCTAATTGATCTTACCCATACCATAATGAATCAATGCAAAGAAACATAGCGGACTAAACGAAGAAGGTTGACATGAACGGAAGCACTGATGTATTCTTTTTTCATGTTGCATGGTACATGCATGGCATAACTGGCACGTGTGCAATACTTTCCTTTTGAGCGGATTTTCTTCTTACAAGCTTCTGTGAGCGCGCTTCTTAAAATTGACCTGTACTTTTCATGAAAATTGCTTAATTGTAGCTCCGCCCTTGTCGTCCACATTTGTCTAGTCGGCTGTGTTTCGAGTTGGGTTCTGCTTATTCTTCAGTGCGCTCGCTTCACTGCTTTACTTCTCTTCATGCAGAGAAGCCAGAGTGAACGGAATACGAAATGCAGTTGCTTCAGGAGGGGCTTCCACTGACTTTTCGTTCGAGTTTCTGGGCTGCGCTGGTCGCATGTATGCGCGATTCGCCAAATAGGATCGATCTCTTTAAAAAGTGTAGAGCACGAAAATTATTTCGTCATTATTAAGGAAGGATTGCGCTTAACAGTTACATTTGATCTTTATCCGCAGAAGTGTGACCACCTCTCTACACCAAGACGAAATGCTTGAAAATGACTGCCCTTTACTTGAAGATTAAGATTGGCGTGTGCAGAGAGAAGGGAACTAAAAGAACAGGCGTGTCGCAGCAACCGCGGCCGCCGAAGCGGCTACCTCGACGACAGATCACTCCAGTACCACTTCCTTTTCAGCTGGTATGCTGGTCTTAGAAGCTTATGAAATGGGAACATCGTTATGTAAAATTAACTTGCCATCATGCGACAGTAACAACAGCTTCGCTAAAAGCTGCCTGTTTCGCGCTCAGTGACGCAAGATAAGGAAAGCATGGATTTATATACAGAATATACGCGAGAGAAAGATTTTAGCCTCTTATGAAAGCACAATATCCTCAAAAGATGATCAAAGAGAGGGGGTCCCTTTAAATGCTGCAGCACTTTGTCGTTCTTGAACGTGCCCAGTTTTCTGATCTATTCTCTTATGCTTTGAAATACATTTCGTCGCCTCCCTCCCACGTGTATTTAATAAATAATTTTGTTTACAGGCAAGAAAAGGCACAGTATCTGTGACACTTTTTCTGTGGACACCTGACCCGCACCCTAAGGATAGGGAGGAGCGTGGGAGCGAAAGCGGAAAGAGAAAAGGTGCCCGTAATTCAGGGATTCGGGGTATTTTAGACAACCAGGGGATCTTTAACGTGCGCTATCGCACAGCACACGGATGCCTCTGTCGTTTCTCATCCATCAAAGGCAGCCGCCGGCAAACCGGGTATTGTAAAATTGCAAATTCATTTGTAAGAAAGGCGGAGTATCTGTCACACTTATCAGGGGACGCCTGAATTGCGCCTAACAAGATGGGAGTGAAATGAGATAAAGAGGCGCTGTAGTGGAAGCAGCGAAAGTATTTCGACAACCGGGAAATGTTTAACGTTCCTACATAGACAGCAGATCACACGCACGCCATTAGTTTCCCCTCTATCGAAATGCGGCCGCCGCGTTCGGGTTTGAACCCAGGTGCGCCGGTTCAGTATCCGAGCTTCTTACCGAGTCATCGCGGTCGGCGGACGTACCGAAATTCCCAAGGTCATACGGCGCCGCAAATTTCACATTGAGCCGAGAGACGCCATAGTGGAGGGCTTTGGAAATTTCGACCTCTTCGGACTGCAAATCCCAAGGTCCTTCCCTTGCGCTTTTCAGTTTGGGTTGAGAGAATCCAAAGTGGATGGCTTCGGAAATTTCGACCACCTAGTGTTTGACGCGCACTGACCATGTAACTAGGACGGGGGTCCCAGCTGCTTCGCCGGCGCTTGGTTGCTCTGTCTCGCAATGAATTGAGGCATGTGCCGGCCGAGTGCCTCAACGCTTCGGCGAAGGCTTATGTGTACAGACTCTTAACAGTGCTTAAGCTCTGACAACTAACTTTATTTAACCTGGATAAACCTCCGAAATTATTTAAATGCGGAAGTATTGCTAGCCTCATGAGTGCCGTGGACAAAGCGTGTCCGTAGAGCGCGCCGCCACTGCCAATCTTGACAAACTGTCAGTCATCTACTAAAACAACAAATGAATCGTGTCCACGCCAGGAATCGAACCACCATTGTTACGTTCCTCAGTCAAGCACACAATTACCCCTGGTCTGCGCTGACATCACGAGAATAAGTCCCTAAGTTTCCTAATCCATAGTGTAAGGACGCAGGGGGAGCCGAAGGAAAGAACAGCAGCGGCAGTAAAAAGAAGATAAAGAAGTACAAATAATTAGAAAAGCTGTACCCAAGTATGTATGTATTTATTTATTTATAATACCCTCAGGGTAGAAATGTACTACAGGAGGGAGATGCGGATACAGTATATATATAAAGACAGAAGGTGAACACAATAAATGTACAAATATCTGAAAAACAAGTTTGTTATAGAAGTTAGGACAAAAAAAAAGAACAGTGAGACACGTGTCTAATTTTTCAAGACAGCATATATAGGTGTAAAAATAACAAAATAAAATATAATAAGCAACACAGTATACAATGAAGATACGCAAATAACCATACAAGAAGTGTTCCCAATAGGCAAAAAAGAAGGTTTGCAACCCGGATTTAAAGTTTTCTTCTTCAGTTATACTTGTTAGGGATGGCGACAGGTTATTCGAATCATTACAGGTCTGGGGAAGAAATGAGTTAGAATGGGCAACTGTGAGTGCGGAATGTTTACTTTTTTACTGTGTCTTGAATAACAGCGCCGGTAGAAAGAAGGGACTAGAAGGCACAAGAGAACAGAGCGCTGACATCCATCTGTTTATTTCACCAAGCGTGCCATGCATATATAGCGTAAGGATCTGTTCCCTTGTGCCTTCTCGTCCCTTCTTTCTACCTGCGCTGTTATTGAAGTCATGATTAACCAACTAGCCCAACGAGCATCAATCTTGGATTATGTTTTTACTGTGGGTACGGCGAAATGAAATGTAGGATGGTGGTTGAACCCATAAGGAGCGCAATGCTGAGGTTTGGTAGTATATTTTATGAAAAAGTGACAGGCGGGGTAGTTTTCTTCGAGTTGATAACAGCGGGAGACGTAAGTATGCTTTCATATTAGTAAACCTGGCTGTCATTTGATCGTTGTTTAAGATGAACCGGGTTTGAGCGAATTTGTACTGCCTCAACGGAGTGTATGAGGGTTGCATGACCGGGATCCCAAACAGATGAGGCATATTCGAGTTGTGGACGAATGTATATGTTGTGTACATTATTAATTTTAATTATGATGGTGCAAGGGAGAAATTACGACGAATATATCCAAGAGGACTACTGGCTTTAGCGATGATGGAGTTGACATGCGATTTCCAAGATAGGTGATTGTTAACGATTACACCAAGGTAACGGTATGATAATACAGATTCTAATGGGACGTTATTCAGCATATGCATTGGACTTGTTACATTAGTGCGAGATACGCTCATTGATGTGGATTTGTTAGCGTTTAATTACATGTACCATTTACTGCAGTTTTCGCTAATATTATTGAGGTCATTCTGAATTATTAGGACATCGGAATTATCAGCAAGTGAAGACAGTCATCAGCAAATAGGCAAATTTTCGAACAAACTCAGGAAGGCAAGTCATTTATGTAAATTATAGCTTATGGTATAGGTAGGCAACGAAAGCTGCTCAAAATCTGCGCATGCAAAATTTAAAACAGAACAAAGACAGTGAATCTCCCGTGAGACAAGGGAGCCGCTATACAAACACCGTTTTTTTGTTGGAGGCTTCCCGCGTGAGATTAGAGTTACTATGTAGTAACTCTATGTGAGACCAGAGTCTCTGGAAAGTTTTCAG
Organism: Amblyomma maculatum; assembly: GCF_055883805.1. Lineage (NCBI taxonomy): Eukaryota > Metazoa > Arthropoda > Arachnida > Ixodida > Ixodidae > Amblyomma > Amblyomma maculatum. The sequence continues at coordinate 4,525,223 of NC_139352.1, read as the reverse complement.
AGTGCCGCATCCGTTTCCCCGCGCCGCCGGCTCGCCTGCTGGCTAATGCGCGTCACGTGACTTCGCGTCGCCATATCCCTTCCAAGCGCGCGCGCGGAATACGTCTCTTGCGCGTGAGTTCCTCTTTTTCGGATTGTTTCTCGCAGTGTACACGTGATAAATTCTGCTGTGCCTCTGGCGCGGTACCAGGCCTGAGTCTAGAAATGCAATTTCTTTGTGCATGAATGAAAAAAGTGATCTGCATCAGTGGTATGTGTGGCTTCACAGAACCGACCAGGAAAAATTCTTGGGCGAAATACGCTGGTTCATTGGTTTGAAATTTTGCTCGTTTAGCCGCGAAAGAAGCGCACGAAATGTTCAACGTGAACATGGTTCGCCTAATGGCAACATGTGTTTACCTTCCAACGCCGTGTGCCGCACGTGCGTAGCAATATGCAACGTCCATTTTACATGCAGAATTTTGGAAAAGCTACCGCCACATTAAGTTAAATATCCAGCCAGCCGGCATCAGAGACATCGCACATCTATATCGAGACATCTATATTCAGTTCTGCGAAATCACACACACTATGCTCGTGCATGCATGCATGCGTACGGGCGCGTGATCATGTGCGCATCGATGACCGCCCGCAGCTCTTCCTTTTTTTTTTTTTTGCTATGTACATAAAACTTTATGCACAAAGTTATTAGTTATTTATTTCTTGTTGTGCATGAAAGAAACCCAGGTGGTGGAAATTTCCGGACATCTCCACCACGGTGTCTCAATGTATGAGCCGCTTCGGGATGTTAAACCCCATAAACTAAACCAACCAACCATAGTTGTGTGTTTGCAGCTGGAAACGTTTGGCAAATGTGTATCAATCAGAGATGCCATCGATGTGCGATTTCATTTTAATTTTTGACAGCAGTTAATGACTGACGTTCTAACAAATTGGTGGCAGGAGGCGTATGGCGATGAAAAAATCAAAGGGATATCATTACACAATGAAAAGTACAATATTCACAACCGCGCGGTGATAGCGATGATATAGTAGGCCATGTTGCTTTTTTTTTTTTTCAGGGTGAAAATTGGCGCGACCAGCGTATTAATTTTCCTTCACTTAATGACGGCGCCGCAAAGCAATTACGTTCACGCAAAGCAATACACTTCAACAAAGCCTGCTTGACGTTCTTGGCGCAGGCGGCGATACTAAATTGTATGTTTGTTTACTCAGTCTCGGCGAACCTGCTGCTTCACTTTGTGCTGCTTATACCGATTCACCGTGTCAGAGCGTAATAGACTCTGCACCTCGCCCTCCGTGTCTTCACCTCGTCTGGCAGAGCGGCGCCAGCGGACGGCATTCTCAACGACTTATCTATATACGCACACGTTCCTGCGACCTTCGCAGACATGGTATTTCACACTTAGGATAGGATAGGATAGGAAATACGTTAGTTTCTCTAGGAGGGCCTTGTGCTAGTAGCGGAACAGTTCCATCTTCCGTCTTCTCACAGGGTCGGTGCCCCTATTCCAGGGCTCCGCTGAGCTTCGCTGCTCGCTAGGCGTGCTGGATTAAACCTAGTTGGCAATCCAAATCGCCGCTGGAGAGCCGGCTCTCCCACTGTTCTGCACTCGGGTCTTTACGAAAGCTGTCGTTATTTTTACATTGCCACGTGATGTGGTATAGCGAAGGTTTGCTACCACACCATGGGCAGGTGTCTCGGTATTGTGACGGGTAAATTTTGCTCAGGGTATGCAGGTTAGGGAATGTTCCTGTCTGCAGTCTTCGCCAGTACACGGCCTCTTGTTGTTTTAGATCCCGATGAGGCGGCGGATAGCGGATCCGTACCCCCTTATAGTAGTTAAGAATATCGGAGTACGTAGGGCCGACTCGCTCGGGTAGATCGTCCGATTGGGAGGAAGCTCGGCTCGTGTACCCTCGAGCTACCTGATCGGCGCGTTCGTTCCCCGCTATGTCGGTGTGTCCTGGCACCCAGTAGATGTCGTGCTTGACTTTTGATGGGGTCGTGCTATGGAGGAGCCTGAGGGCGGCGCGACCTATGCGGCCGTTCATGTAGTTACGGCACGTTTCTCTAGAATCTGTAAGAATGGTAAGGGACGTGTTGCATCGATACCCGGCTACCACCGCAAGAGCAACGGCCAGCTCCTCCCCTTCGGTTATCGTGCATTCCCTGACTGAGGCGCTAGCTAGTTCCTTTAGGTTGGAATCAATAGCTACCGCCACGGCGCTATTATGTGAGCTTCCTGTATACGGAGCCGCGTCCGTGTATACCGTGGTGGATCTTGTAGCTAAATTTAGTTGTACATACTTCGCCCGGGCTGCTCTACGGGCCACATGCAAGTTGGGGTCCATGTTCCGGGGAAGGGAGCTAACATTTAGCGTCTGGCGAATTGCGTCCGGTATGCTCGCAGCACGGTTCTTGATTTCCGCAGTTGCACCTAGCCCCAGTCGCCTAAGAAGCGAGCGCCCCGTAGGAGTCTGCTGGAGCCTGGCTATCTGCGTGACCAGTTGGGCTTCTTTGATCTCTTCGAAGGTGTTGTGAACGCCAAGAGCTAGCAGTTTTGCGTTAGAGGTGTTCATTGGTAGGTGCAGGGCTGTCTTGTAAGCTTTGCGGATGATGATATCTGCACTTTCCACTTCTCCTTTGTTGAGGTTGAAATACGGGAAGGCGTAGCCTACGCGACTGAGTACCGGGCTCTGAACCAGGCGCAGGGTATCCCCCTCTCGCATACCGCTCCGCTTCTGCGACACACGCGTGATCATCCTGGCGACCTGAGTGGTCGATTGCTTGAGAAGGCCGAGCGTATGGCTGCATCGCTGATTGTTCTGAAGCCACATTCCTAAGACTCGTATCTTGTCTCGTTCGGGAAGTAGCTTTCCTTCGAGGGAGACATTGAGGGTCCCTTCTTTGCGTTTCCCTTTGTGAACTCGCAAGAGTTCGGATTTTTTTGTGGAGCAGGCGAGACCTCGTGCATGGACATATTCTTCTACGCAGGTAGCCGCTGCTTGCAGCCGTTCTTCTTTCTGGCCGAGCGATCCGGAGGTAACCCAAACCGTGAAATCGTCAGCGTACATGTCGTGCTGTATGCCTTCGATCTTCTCAAGTTGTCTAGCGAGTCCGATCATAGCCACATTAAAAAGTAGTGGCGAGATGACGGACCCTTGAGGTGTGCCTTTGTTGGGGGTCGAGAATTTATCGCTGCGAAGGTCTCCGAGCCCAACCGTTGCAGTTCGGTTGGAGAGAAAGGCCTTCACGTAGCTGTGAATCTTCTCGCCACAGTGGAGGTTGTCGAGTCCTTCCATTACAGCCGCGTGGCTAACGTTGTCAAAGGCCCCTTTAATATCAAGGGCCATGACCGCGTTCTCGCCAGCGCTCGGGACATTGGTGAGGACTTCCTCTTTGAGTTGTATGAGGACGTCCTGCGTGGAGAGGTGAGCTCGGAAGCCGAACATGCTGTGGGGGTACAGGTCTTCATCCTCCATGTAATTTTGGAGCCTCCGAGTAACGACACGCTCGTAGAGCTTGCCTAGGCAGGAGGTGAGTGAGATAGGTCGGAGGTTTTCGATCTGGAGTTTCTTACCCGGTTTTGGGATCATTACGACCTCTGCATGCTTCCACTCTTCAGGAACCGTTCCTGCGGCCCAGTGCCCGTTGAGGAAGGTTGTCAATTGGTCGACTGCCCCGTCGCTGAGGTTGCGTATGAGTGCATTATGGATCTTGTCTGCACCCGCCGCCGTGTTGCGCGTGCATACCTTTATGGCAGCGAACACTTCTTCCCTGGTGATCGGTCTGTCCAGGTGGGTGTTCGGTCTTCCCAAGTAAGACCGAACACCCAGCTGGACAGACACACACTTGGTCACTTGTTTTAAAACCACTGCACTGCGCGTAGAACAGGAGTTGATCCAAATGGCCGGCGATTTACAAAAGCAGGCGCCCTAAAGTGTTCGCCGGTCCACCCACACACTTCATCTTTTCCTATCGATTCTTGACTAAAGTGATAAATTTAGTGACCACATAATTACTAGTGGTACTGTTCCGTACAAAGATACCAAGATATTTCAGTTTTGCTAGCTTCAAAACATGTTAGAAGTCTACGAATGCGGTCACTCGCCTTTCAGACGGCGGCTGGGTCCGGCGGTCTGGAAGAAAGATGGCGCCCGCGGGCACCTTCGCGGTACATTTGAAACAGGCGTGAAGCGCCGTCTAGCGAGGTTGACACAAAACACCACACAACAGCAGTCTCGTGCGGCTTCGCCAGGGAACCACAAATGAGCCTCAATCCTTGAATTAGGTTTTTTTTTTTTTTTTTGTCCACATCGGATGTCCACATTCTAATGCGAAAATATTAAAAGTGAAAATATAGTTGTAGACATTTCAATACTGTGCTGCCAAATTTCTTTGTGGAGGAGCCAAAAACGTTTTGGAATTATATAAGCGAAAAAACGAAACCAGTGTCTCAAATTTTGGTCGATGGATCAGTAGTTACTGATCACAGGGATATCGCGCACCACTTCAACGACTACTTTCACAGTGTGTTTTCGAATTCTGGTGCTTGTCCATCCAATGATACAGTGTTTCGGGCCCCCGTGATGTTAGTTTTATTTCATATCCTGGCGTAGTTTCCATGCTACTAAATTTAAAGAGTAAATCCTCATGTGGTCCTGACAACCTTCCTAACGTGTTTCTGAAGCGATATGCTGAATCTGTTGCAAAGTTCTTAGTTATTCTCCTCCGTATTTCATTACTTCATCGACATTTACCGAATGACTGGAAGGTAGCCAGGGTTGTGCCAGTATACAAGAAAGGTGACCGCGCGTTATTGCAAAATTACTGTCCGATATCATTTACATCGTCATATTCTAAACTAATCGAACATATTATTGCCAACCAGATTAATGAATTTTTAGATGCGCATAATGTCCTCTCTAAATTCCAACACGGGTTTAGAAAAGGGTACACGCAACTAGTGACAGTAATACATTCACTTGCTTCATGTCTTGATAAGAACGGTCAGATTGATGCAATATTTCTAGATTTCAGCAAAGCTTTCGACATAGTCCCACTTGACAAACTAATAATTAAAATTCTGAAGCATTGGCCTACCTGAAATTTTGATCATATGGATAACAAACTACTAAGCAATCGGTACCAATTTGTAGAAGTTAAGGAAGAACAATCAGGTTGCCTTCCGGTTGGCTCTGGGGTGCCCCAAAGAAGCGTGCTGGGGCCATTATTGTTTTTATTTTTATTATATATTAATGATATTTCAACTGACCTTGATCACAACGTGCATATCAGGCTGTGTGCAGATGATTGTGTGCTTTTTCAAGAAATAATCTCGTTTAACGACCAAATCCATCTTAACTCCTCTCTGGCTAAGGTTTATGAATGATGTAAAACGGGGGGCATGAAAGTTAACACGGATAAGACCGTCGTTCTTCGCTTCGCTCGCAGAAAAGCTCCGCTCTCTTTTATCGACAGGCTAGGTTCTTCACCTTCGTTGGAAGAGGCCAAGTACAAATATTTGGGTGTCACGCTTACTAATACTTTGTCATGGAATTTACATATAGATAACATCTGCTCTGCCGCATTACGTAAACTATACTTTTTAAGACATAAGCTTAAAAATTCTCCCTCGAGCGTAAAACTACTTGCTTACAATTTACTAATTAGACCGAAACTTGAATATGCATGCAATGTTTGGGACCCGTTTACTAAACACAATATCACCCGTTTAGAAAAGGTACAAAGAAAAGCTGTGAGGTTTATTTACTCTAAATTTTCTCCGTATGACTCACCCTCTGAATTAATGCAGGTTAATGGTATTGAATGTCTTGAACAACGAAGACAAAATTTACGCTTGCAATTTCTTTCCGCGCTTTGGAATCGAGACCTAGCTATTACCCCTTCATCATATCCGTCGCTTTTATTATCGAGGCATACGCGCCACCATCATCCTAACTCGCTGACGCCGTATTTCGCACGAACTGATTTATTCAAGTTTTCATTTTTTCCTCGCACAGTAACAGACTGGAATGATTCATTATCGCCTTTCTCCACACTTTGATGTTTATTACCTTTGTTATTATCGATTTTTTTTTTTACATGTTACCACCCTGCTTGGACCTGTACAAGGTTCGCAGTATTGAGTAAAGAAAGAAAAAAAGAAAAAGCAGCAATACGCACGAGCCCACTACAATACTAGGCATGGAACTCGCAATGTTTTCGGGGTTCCACACATAAGAAAGTGCACATCCCTGTGTATGTTACTTTTCGCCTCTATCGAAATGCGGCCGGTGGTGGTAGTGGTGGTGAAAACATTTAATATTGCATATATACAGAGAGGTAGTGTAGTGTAGTGACATGAAAGGTCACTACAGTACCTTATGGGTACTGCCAGTAACACCCTTATAGTTACTAGGTGGGATGCCTAGACAGGCACTCGGCGTTTGCCGCAGTCCGAACGCGCTGCGTCAAGGCATTTTGGGCTTCGAGGGTGCAGCAGCCGGACAGTGTCGCCTCTCAGTCCTCTCAGGTGTTGTTGGGGATAGGGATTGGTTCTGCTAGCAGGCCCACACTTGTGGTAGGTGTCAGATACCTCCCCACAGTGCGAGCACCGCCCATAAAATGTGGGACCAAATGTTTTAGAGCTGCCAGGCACAACATCGTATTTGTGAGCAGGCGCAGGAACAACCGCTCGTTAGTGTTCCCCAGCCCTTTGTACTGGATGGGGAGAGTTTGGCATGTGGATTTGTGATACTCGCGTATTTACCTAAATGTGTAAGCCGGGTTAAAATCGAAATCATGGTCCGCGTCAGGTCCGCGGCAGCTGGGTTCGAACCTGGGTACTGCGGTTCAGTAGCCGAGTAGGCAAATAGCGATTGCAGTTCTTTCTTTATATGTTTATGTGTCAGATTTCGAGCGCCTATAGTTGTCTCGTCACGTTCGTATGCGCATATATATGGCTGTGCGGACGGCTGACCAAAGCTGAGGCTTACGTTCGCATTAAGGTCCACATTCGCGAATTCTTGGCGAACGACAGCCGGCTGAGGGCTGAAGGCAACGGAGGCTATAGCCTCCAACTCTCTGCGAATGATCCTGGTCAAGTTTGCCTGATGGGACGGCTGCTGCATTGTTGGCAGATCGCGCGAAGACGTAGTAGCTGTGTTTGGCAAGCGGTCGAAGCGGGGGGGGGAGGGGGGGGGGGGGGCAATACGACGGTGTTTAACTTGCCCATACCGCAGACATACCTCGAAGATGGAGTCGACCGTCGTACCGTCTTTGCAAAGGAGGAGGTTAAAAGCGTCGTCAGCAATTCCTTTTAAGATGTGGCCCACCTTATCGGACTCGGGCATGGCGCTGTCCACTTTACGGCATAGAGCTAGGACGTCTTGTATGTACGACAGATATGATTCCGTCGACACTGTGCTCGCGATGCTATCCTTTTTAGCGCTGAGCTTACGTTCGATTGGCTTGCCAAAGAGTCTCAAACCAGACGGGCGCCATGCCCACCAGGTAGAAAATGACGTTCTCAAGCATGAATACTGCATCCCATTCGTTATGCTTACTGACGTGCTCGTACACAGCGAGCCAGTCTTCGATGTCGACGATCGGTGCCGCAAAAGGTGCCCGGATCACGAGGCTGCGCCACGACGACAGTGGGCGCTGGTTGTGCCGCTGTAGAAGGGGCTTCGTCGGACAGCATAGTGCTAGCACCACGCTGGCGCCACTGCGGAGATCCAGATTGTGGCATTGGTATCGAACCCGGCACCTCCACCAAAATGTTACGGGGCACACTCCGACGTAGTCGCAACAGTTCGCCGTCATGAACGCCAACAGAGCCTAGCTTCATCGTCGTCGTTGTTCATATACTCCTGCACTTCGTCGTCGTTGTTCATATACTCCTGCACTTCGTCGTCGGCTCCGAGACGGCGTACCGTAACAATATATGTATATTCAGGGTGTCTCAGCTTTTTAAGGAACAGCGCAAAGGACGGGACACACTGTCGTCCTGTCGTCACTGTCGTCCTCACCACTTCAGCAGAACACCGCAGCTGCAACGCTTATCCCTCTCTCCTTTCATCTCGCATCATTTTCTACGCTCCTCTGTCCGCACGAGGCACCGGTGATGGCTCAGCCGGAGCCAGTTGAAAGGCTCTTCAGTCGCAGCAACAGAATTGTGTACACATGAGAGCAACGATCTGGGCGGACACTAAAGCTTCGCCTTCAATGGTATGACGCCACAGCGTTATTAAGGAGAAGCCTTTATAGGCTGATGAGTGTGCGTCCGTGTCCGCAGGAAGCGTCACGCTCAACCTGTCAATCAAATGACGGCGGAGTTCTGTTTAGCCTTTAAGAGGAAAAATAATCCTCCACCGGGAATCGAATTCCTGCCCCTCCGACCACCAGCCGCGAGTGCGTTAACCGACTAAACCACGCCGGGGCACGTGAGAAGCTGATCTTAGTTCTCCTTGTGTAGCGTTATGCCAACGTGGTTGCCATGGAGACCGCCACCGCTGACGTCATGGCACATCCTAGCAACAACATGACGTCATGAGAGAGGGCGGCGACGTGATGATGTCGTGTGGAGAGAGCGGTGGGGCGATGGAAACAAAAGGGAACGCCTCGCGATAGGAGCAGCGCCGTACCACCAACCCCACACTTGAATGGGCACTACAACAAACGCGTGTAGAACGCCACGCGACAGGAGCGGCTGCCGAGTTGAGTTGAAAGTCCTTTATTGAATAGAAAGGCTCATCGCCATGGGTGAGGGTAACGAAGAGTAAGTAGAATCTTCAGTGTTTGCAAAGGTCGTCACTCAAATCACATTGCTGTGACCAGGCCACTAAGGGAGCCATACTTGATAAATGTCATTTGTATGTTGCTAGAAGGGAACTGTATTTCAGGCGGTTGGGATCGATCTCGGAGCGTCCAGTAGAAAAAGCAGGGCAATCCCAGAGAAGATAAGATATGCCGCCGTGGGTAAGAGTCGTGCAGTGGGGACACGTAACCATTTCATCTGTGTACTGACGCCAGTAGGCCATAATACGTGGCGTGTAAGGCGCATGGGCGATGAGCTTATTCAAGACTTCTTGACATTGGGTCTTACGCGTAAAAGGTGGGTCTGGTGTGGCCACCTGCATGCCTGTATGCGATGCTGACTGAGGCTACGAAGACTGGTGCGCATATAGTGCATAAGGGCAAGAGAAGGGGTTTGTTGACCGGCCAAGGTCGAGTAAGGATAAAGCAAGAGGGTGGGGAAGTAAATGCGGACGTCCCGCTTCCCAAGGCAGCCGCGGAGTGTGCCGCCGCATTTCCCCCTGATCCGTCAGTGTGACCTGGGGTCCACTGAATGATGACAGTTCTGGTCGCGAGTTGGCGGCGTTTAAGGAGGCGCTGTATGACCGTAGCAGTTGCATCTTGCGAACCAGGAGTAGCGATCACCTTGTAGGCTTCATATGAATCAGTAAGAATACGTATTGAATCAATTACACGCAAGGCACACGTGACAAGGCTCCTCAAATCGCGAGTTCAGCCTGAAGAGGGGTGCCTTGAGGTAGGTGGCAGGCATAATCGCCTGAGAGGGGAGGGTTGTCATCGCATACCCAAGTCATAGAGGCAAATTCGTTAGTAATTGAAGCGTCAATGTATATGTCAATCGTATCAGGGATCAGCTCTAGTCGGTGATGGGCAGCGAGGAGCTCCAAGGGGAATGGCAAAATTGCTGTGTATAGGTCGGCGATGGACCCGGGCGTGTGACCACTGGCGTGTACCGTTCAATCGCGCCGCTTTCAGTAAGCTAGCTGAACGAACTAGTCTGCATGCGTTGGCCTAGCGACATAATGTCTGTCTTGGAATCCAATGCTGCCGACTGCTGGCGCTGCATATTTCATCACATACACAAGAAAGACACCGACACCTGTGATGCGCACACTGCCGACTGGCGGTTTGTTTCAACTATCAAGATAAACACTGAAACGTTCCACGGCTAAAGAAAACGAAGAGGGCAACAAAAATTCTTCATAGCAGAAATAAACAGTCTGTAGCACCGCCAGCAGCTGTCAAGCTTAAGTGTAACCAACTGCGCGCACTTAAGTTCTTCTAGGGATTTCAGGGTCTCGCGTTCCATTCCCATCCTACCCTCCCACATCAAAGGAGGTGTCAAAGTTGTCAGCTGCCACCACCTAGGCGTCAAAATACACGCGAACGAGGCAATGAAAATCGGAAAACCAAACGAAGATCTTAGCATGATCGAGAATGAATACACTTCACTTCAAAATCGATAGCGCGACGACTGATTCGCAGAATTGTTCATGAATGTGACCTGTATCTTGCTTTTGTGATTTTGTTTAGTTTACAGGCTACAAAGTCCCAAAGAAACTCAGGCAAATCCAACCACCTGTGGTTGTTTAACGTGCACTAACATCGCACAGCACATGGGCACCTTGCTTTTCGCCTCCGTGGAACAGCGACCACCGCGGCCAGGATTTGATCCCGCTTCCTTCGGTTAAGCAGTCTATCGCCACTGAGATTTCTTTTTTTTTCTTACCCTGCAAAGCACGTTCAAAATCTCAGCCACATATACTCTAAACGGAATACCATGTCCTGAAGCTTAATGTAGAACGTTTAGGGCCGTGAAAATTTACAAAAATCATTTTAAAAGTAAGTTTGTATCTTTGTAACCTATGATGAAAGGGATATTTTTAAATACAAACAGCATAACTTACGACTACAGAGCAAAATACAATCTAGAACTTCGCACTTCGGTTAGTTCAGTAATACGAGAGGGGAATGTCAGCTCTAAACGGAAGAGTGGACATCAGCCCGCCATGAAATAGAAAAAAGAGTGAAAGAAGAGGCACCTTCATCTACGCAACCATGCGGGTATGCAGCAGAAATTGTTATAACGGCACTCAGCAAAATCTTATCAGATATGAAGGGCAGTGAAATAGTGCTGTGCAGCCAACCGAGTTGCCATATAATATGACCTATAGTTTTCGGCTTCGACATACTACGATGACGACGTCGTTTATCCAAATCAGAGCCTCTACGATTTCGTTTCTTGTTTTTTTTTTCGAATATATTTGAATAGATGCTGTTGTCCGATTTCAGTTTGCAAGCCCCTCAAAGGACCACCCGCCCTTTATACAACTGTGGCTCTGTCAGTACTGATAGCAATGTGTGGCAGAGCATAAGAACGTATAGCGTACATGTACCAAACGCAACAAGCCTGCTACTGCTACTAACTGCGTTCATTTGCTCTCCTAGCAAGCACTGCGCTTCCCTACTTGGTTATCGCATGTATTCTACGTCCTACTCTCCGAGCACGGCGCTTGCGTATGTCGCCAAAGGCATAAGTGTTCGTCTTCACAGTGCCTGTTTTTGCCGCACTGTCGCAGGTTGCAGCGGAGACAGCACGGAGCTGATCGCCGGTCGAATGACATGCGCCGAGTTCCTGCAGCAGTTTGGCAACCGCTACTGCAACCACGGCTACATCCAGAGGCACTGCTGCTACTCGCAGAGCCTGTACTGCTCCTAAATCTGTGATGCGAAGCAAAGGCGAACGTACCTCAGACGAAGAAGCGCCCCGGGCCATCTCAGGCTAAGGGGCCAAGGAGATTCCATTGCGAACCCGTGTTTGTGCGCCAGTGTGTTCTGGTGGAAAGCCCATCACAGTCACCGAAGCTGGTGGTGTTTTGGAGGCTCCGATGGAGTCCTCCTGCTTGTTGTTTTTCATTTTTACCTGTTTTAAGAACGTTGTTGAACTGTCCGAGGGAGCTCGGAGGATCGAAAGACTGACGGTGGACGTCCGATGAGAAGTGGCAGGCCATTCGGCCATGCTTTGTGGCGTGCCGTAAAGAAACGCCGCTGGTGGACTGTGTTTTAACCGATGTTGGCTGGTTCTTAGACATGTTCACAGCCGACGATAGAACGTGTATAGAAAGAAGCCACGAATTCGTGTGCCAACTATTGAATGTGTCAGCCGTCCTGGCTTTGCTGCTGTGAACATGTCTGACGCCTGGGCCGACTTAGGCGCGCAGCTTGGCAAGTGTTTTAGCGGGAGTGACCCAATTGTGAAAGAAGGTGGGTGCGTCACTCTCAGCGATTATCTTAAGCCGTTGGAGCAGTTCGTTTGTAAGTTGCTCCCGCACGCGACAAACACTACGAGGTTTGTTCACAATTGCCTCCGCGAGGGGGAGTGCGGGAAATCGAGTGAGGCTCATTTTTTCCAACTAGCCAGGGAAGTCACGCCTTACGGTTATCCTACGGATTTCCTTAAGGAGCAGGGCACACGTATAATATTGTTATTTTGTTACCTTATCTACTTTCTTCGAAATGCAGCGATCGCTTCAGGAGCGCTCGCGCTTTTGAATCTACGACAGCTCGGCTTTGCATAGGATGCCACGTTTATTGAGCCTCGGCACTGCCGAGGAGAGACAGCTGCCGAGACAAGACGCTAGACTAAGGAAAACAAACGACAAAAATAAGCCAATATTTTCATCGTTTCATTACCCATCGCTGTCCTGTTGTTCCTGCTATTTTGCGCACAAAACAAGCTCCATTGTTAAAAGCATCAGTTCATCTCACCTCTATTTTTATTGTACTTAAGACGCACTGTTGAGGAAACGTCAAAATAATCATATTCATAGGTGCACTCCATCCACTCAGAATTTACACCTCTTTTTTCCCCTGCTAGCATGCAAAGCTGAACAGAGGAAGATAATATTTAACAGTTATTTCACGCTGCGTATTGGAACTGTTCGCGGAAGTTGCTTTAATGAACATTACTTAAAGCCGGCGTGAAATAAAGACGGATGAATACTTTCAGTATTTAGGAAAAGAAAAACGCAGTTCTTGATGCGCGTGTCTCAACACTTGTATTCAAACTCATACGTCGACAGAGAAATACGCGTGTGCTGAGAAAAAGAGAAAAAAAAAAAGGTGTTGATTGAACTATTTCTGCAGGCTTCACACTTCAAAGCGCTTCACGGTTGAAGTGTTAAGTGCGCGATGGACCATATCGAGTTGTGCAGCTGTCCTCGGTCGTTTACGTAGCCTCGTAGTTGAAGGTGGCTTTACGACAACCTTGTACAAAAAGAAATTACGTGAGCAGCAGGAAACGACTTTCTTGAAGCCGCTAAGTCATAATCTGACCAAATTCGTAGCGACTCCCTTCAGCAACGGTTTTCGAAGCAGCAAAATTTATGTCGCTTCCTCAGTCGACGGTCACGTGTTCCCTTAGACGTTAAGAATGAAGCAGTCCTGTGTAGGCGGCAGGAGTACTACAGCCTGGGACTTCCGGAAACAAGGCTCGACCGAAAAAGCGACATAATTTCCGGGTCATTTCTGTCAGCCAAAGCGACGAGACGGCGTCTTCAAAAAGCACGAGTGGATGCGTTACTATTGACCCACTGTGGAGGTTTGCGAAATGCGTCAGAACAAAAGGACAATTAGTGTTGCGCTCAGCGAGACATGCCTGATACAGTGATACGCGCCTTTTGTACACCGCCGCACTGATAGCGGAGTCCTTAAGTGTCCTTTTTTGTGACGTCGTAGCCGTTTCCTTACAATTCGCTCTACTCTTGAGTGGCCCAAATTCACCATCTTTCTTGTTTTCCGCAAGGATAGGGACCAACAGCTGGGAACAATGTGATCCGGGGAAGCGCTCAGGCTTCTCCTCTTTTCTGTTATCCAAGTGGTGTTGCCTGTGTAAGAATCCTCAGTAGGCTTCCGAGAGACGCCTAAGGGTGGCGCCACTCTAATCTGTTGATGCTTCAGCAGCGAAGCCATTTCTCGTCTGGCCAGTTAAGCCGCAGTTTCAGTTACACGCAGAGCTAAGTTTGGACCTCTTACGCAGTGGATAACTAACTTGAAACGCACTTGTTACAACACCTCATCACTCCAAGTGCTTGTGCTGTTGCTTTTTACAATATTTTCAGCAAATGATCGCATTAAACTTTCTGGGGGTTGCCTTCCCGTTATACGCGTAATATCTACTTCGGAAGACAAAGTACCCGTTACGTTCTGCGTGCAGACCATTTCTACGAGGGTCTCAGTATCCAGAATCCAACGCTGTTATTTATTTTCCTGTTATAACTGTTCTCAAAAAAAGAAAATTTTTCAACAAGCACCACTGTAATGCCTAAATAAACCGATTGGAACTCGATTTTTTCTAGTAATTCTTTTCTAGATTCTAAACAAACAGAAAACTGCGATATAGAAGTTCACAATAGTTAACCAAATAAGCGCTGCAATACGACTATCGTCCGTAGTGCTTGCTTAAGTCTTGCGCCGTACAATCGTATTCTCAGTGCTGTTATGTCCGATTATAAAGAAATGTTGTTTTTTCTCCGCACACCGTATGAGGAAGTACTCGTATTCAGTAAGCCTGCGTTTCTGGTCATTGCCTGACTTACCGCCACTGACGCTTTGCAAGTGGAAGGCGCCACCCTAGAGCGTGCACTCGAAATGACGTCTGCCGAGGTTTCTTGTCCTAACGCTGTGTAGTGTTTGTCCAAGAGCGCCATCGTGGCGCAGCAGCACGTGTAAGGTGACGGAGTGCGTCCCGAGGCGGGGACGAACCCCGCGACCAGCACGCTGTGTTTTAAGGCAGACACGTGGGCGCCTGGCGGAGTCCACCGGACGACTACCATGCGGCCACTGCTGCGTGGTGGCACCCGAGATTCAGTGTCCCACGGAAGAGTATTTATGAACCCTTACCAAATGAGCGGCAAGAGAAAAAAAATGAAACAGACGAATAAAAACGGCCTTGTTTTTTTCTGTTTTACCAGCCTGTCTACTCTCGTCCCTCTGCAAGTCCAACGAAAGCTTCGTCACCTGCCCCGTTGGAGAAACTTTCGCTCCGTGAAGAGAGTATTTTCTAGGAGCACATAATTAGCAGTGGTTAAGCGCGGCTAAACCGAGATTTACGAGCGATATCTTTTTTTTTTTTGTTCTGTTAATGCTACGCGTTCAGCTTACCTCATCGCGCGCCTATCATGTAATCTCGGACGTTACTGAGAACCAATCACTTTCCAAGGTCAAATGTCAAGGGGGGGGGGGGGGGGGGTTAGTCACGCACCAGCTTACCATATATAGCATAACACACTGGCAGAGACAGTCGATGACAAGGCTAAGTCCCACATTGACCTTGGCTCAGCTTCAAGGTCACCCAGACGGAACGAATTCTTTCCCCGGTTTTGTACTTGGAGGAATATAGCTGTCGTTCTAAAACAAAATGTTGCATTGCAATAAAACGAAGTGCGTCATTAATAGCTAAAAAGAAAAATGCTTTCAAACTCAAACAGGAAAAAATGCGGCCATTTTGGAGAGTCGAAAATGACATAGAAACGGGTGCGGTCGGAATCATGAACCCTGAATTTGTGGCATTTTGGCGGCATGCTGCGGCGTACACAAATCTCGGAGAGTGGTGGCACGCCCAGTGGAGAATAGGCCACTTCAGTGATCCCTCAGTTTCTCTCCATCCAATCGCACAGGCCTACTCCGAACAAAGTTGCCAACCATCCCCGATATTGCGGGACTGGCCCTCATTTCGACATGAAGTGCTGAGTCCCGACTTGTTCTTTTCTGGACTACGATATATCCCGGATTAAAGTCTGTACAGGTCTGCAGCTCATATTGTGAGGTGACGAAAGTTACGCTTACGGCCCGATCACAGCATTAACCGCAAACGCGCTGGGGCCACTGGGCGCACTGAAGAAGCATTACACATAGCACAGGTATCATAGGTAGACATGAGATTAAGCTCAAAATATGCAACGCAGTGACGAAACGGCGATATTACTGAAGTCCTTCGTCGGGCAGTGCATGCTACCATCATTTCTCCACCCCTTCGTTTGCACAGTGACAACTACGGTGACAACTCCCATTACGTCACACTTGCGGCGAATGTATCATAGGCGAAGCAAATTGCTACCATGTGTTCTGTATTGTACAGCATGCATGTACAGGCAGTGCTGCAGAGAAGCTGAGCTGAATTTCCCCATAAGCGCGAGAACATTTATGAATATACATTTAGGCAAAAAATCTGCCTTCTGAAAACTGCCAGACGGCGTTTGAAGTAGTTCCGATAAGTCGCAAGAGTAAACGAGACTGACTGTAAATAAGACTGTTCTACAAATATAATTCTCCCGCTCCCCTCCCCCGCCCCCCAACTCCCCGCGGATTTAATTCATAGAAGCGTTGGTATTTCTAATTCCGTGCAATACACACACACAAACAAAGACGTGAACAGAGGCCGGTCGCCTTCTATGTCCAGTTTATCCTTAACTACAGAGTCACAGAAAGTTCTCTCTCTTCATCCCCTCCCACACTCCCAGCACGAATAATAAAAAACCGTGCTCCACATGGCATGTTCCGGAGACGACTGTGTGCTCTAGTGTCAAAAATATACCCTGTGATGAGAGAAGGACCCTCGATCACATAATTTGGGAATGTCCGCACTCCCCCGGTGCAGCGTACAAAATAGATAGCAGAGAAACCTGGGAGACCTTGCAGTGTAGCTCCGACTCTGAGCTCCAGCACCTAATGATCCGACTGGCGGAAGAAGCCGCCTGGACACAAAGCCTCCCGGTCAGCATCTGAAGCGCCCCCTACCCTGCCTCGTAGGCCAGCGAGCCACGACGGGTCAGCGGGGACCTCTCTCTTTTTTTTTTTTTTCGGAAATAAATTCCATTCCCCAAGCCCGCCTCTTTCTTTTTCCTGCCTAGCCTTCATTGCAGAGCCACAAAACAGTGAGCACAATTTCCTGAGAAGCAAAAAAAATTTCGTAGGAATTAGTTGTATCGAGCACATTAACAGGCATCCAAGCCAAACCAAAATTTCGTTGCAGTTGGCTTTTAAATGTGGGACTTGTAGTCGACGAGTATTATGTACGGCATTTGGTGTGTGTGTGTGTGTGTGTGTGTGTGTGTGTGTGTGTGTGTGTGTGTGTGTGTGTGTGTGTGTGTGTGTGTGTGTGTGTGTGTGTGTGTGTGTGTGTGTGTGTGTGTGTGTGTGTGTGTGTGTGTGTGTGTGTGTGTGTGTGTGTGTGTGTGTGTGTGTGTGTGTGTGTGTGTGTGTGTGTGTGTGTGTGTGTGTGTGTGTGTGTGTGTGTGTGTGTGTGTGTGTGTGTGTGTGTGTGTGTGTGTGTGTGTGTGTGTGTGTGTGTGTGTGTGTGTGTGTGTGTGTGTGTGTGTGTGTGTGTGTGTGTGTGTGTGTGTGTGTGTGTGTGTGTGTGTGTGTGTGTGTGTGTGTGTGTGTGTGTGTGTGTGTGTGTGTGTGTGTGTGTGTGTGTGTGTGTGTGTGTGTGTGTGTGTGTGTGTGTGTGTGTGTGTGTGTGTGTGTGTGTGTGTGTGTGTGTGTGTGTGTGTGTGTGTGTGTGTGTGTGTGTGTGTGTGTGTGTGTGTGTGTGTGTGTGTGTGTGTGTGTGTGTGTGTGTGTGTGTGTGTGTGTGTGTGTGTGTGTGTGTGTGTGTGTGTGTGTGTGTGTGTGTGTGTGTGTGTGTGTGTGTGTGTGTGTGTGTGTGTGTGTGTGTGTGTGTGTGTGTGTGTGTGTGTGTGTGTGTGTGTGTGTGTGTGTGTGTGTGTGTGTGTGTGTGTGTGTGTGTGTGTGTGTGTGTGTGTGTGTGTGTGTGTGTGTGTGTGTGTGTGTGTGTGTGTGTGTGTGTGTGTGCGCGTGCGTTAAAGAGACAGAGCGAACAGATCCACTCGAATCTTCGCCGCGATGACCTAACCTTGAGGTCATCGTAATCCACCGTTCTCATTCATATCTGACTATAATAAAACTTAATTAAAGGTAATCAGCTCTGAATACATTCTACCATTATCCAGCTAAATATAATGTAATCTGCTGGTAATACACAGCAAACTGCAATTCACTAGAATTCATCTTAATCAACCCTAATTTCATAGCAGTCCGTTATACAGTTCAATCACGTGTAATCGACTCTTAATCTATCGCGATCCACCAGAATGACCTGAAATCCACCACAGTATACCCTAATCCACTTATCCCTACGTAATTCACTCTTAATCCGCCTTAGCTTGGTTATGGGTTTAACGTCGTACACCTTAATATATCGTCATCCAACCCAATAAAGCTTAATCTAAAGAAATACTGCTTGAAGCCATTTAGTGCCGGTTTCTGATTGGTCTCCGCGGCGATGACATCATACTCGTGCTTGATCAATCTGAAGTTTCGGTACCATCCTTTCCACTCAACAACGCTCGCTTCCTTTGCTCATGGCGCATATAAGAGTTTCGCCTTAAAGGTCGGTCGATAATTATTCAGGAGCCTCTCTTTTGTCCTTTATTCCATCTTTCATCTCTATCCTCACCGAAGTGTGCAAGCCGCGATCCGCAGTGCTCAGAGCGCTCGGCCGCGGGGCCGGAGTATCTGGGCTCTAACCCCGTTTCGATGCGGGCGAAGGGCGAAAAGAATTCCCGTATGGTGTACGACGTCAGTTCCGGTTAGTAACGATCTCCAGGTGGTCTAAATTATTCCAGAGCCCCATGACTATGGCACATCTTTCTCTCTTATTTCACTGCCACTTCCTCCCTTCCCTCACGGTGCGCCTCTAGAGCGCTTGTCTACAGAGCGGTGAGATTATTAGCGTGTGCGTTTCATCTCCATGAAAACTCGGCAGCCGTGGCCGGAACTGTTATATTGCCGGCCGTCCCGTGAAGCCACTCCGCGGCTACTGAAGAGCCCGAACCGTGCGCCTGGCTCCAGTCGAAACCAAAATCCCTGTCGTGCACTTACCGTTGTAAACAGTCGTTTGTATATATAAAACCTATATGCACCTTATGTACGGAAAGAGTCCCCTGTCTTGCCTGGAAGTCTTCCAGCGACGCAGTGCTTCGGTAATTAGAGAAAGGGAGAACAACCCTTTCGTTAAGACGAAGACAAAGCACAGGACGCGACGAAGAAAACATTCCTGATGAAAAGCGGAGTTTTGAATCACGGTTCATCCCTTTCAGTCCTTCATTTATGACCCTATATTTTAAGTGGTGAAAATATGATTGCACAACCAGCCGCCTCCGCGGTAGTTGTCGTTGGCCTTGCAATTAATTGCAGATGCAAACACAGGGGAATCGGCCAAAAATGGGTGGCATGTGCATTTACACGGTCATGAAGAAAATGATTTGAGGGCAAGTGAAAACAAAACTAAAAGGTAAATTAAGCACTGAAATACAAAACAAAATTGACCGCGCACGCAAGAAGACGGCACTGTAGTGTTTGTAGCCAAGTAATATAGGAAAATCTAGCTAGGCAACCGATTAGACATCAGTAGGAAATTTTGAGTAGCGGAACAAAAGAGACCTGTGGCAGTACCTAAATATGGTGAAGGCGAATGATTATCAGATCGGGATGCTCAACCTATATAAGACCAAACTGTTGCAACTGATTCGCCAACAGCCATCCTCCCAGCATGATGAAGCGATGGCGAAACAGCAAGAAATGTTTTTATTGATTCATATTCACAGCAGAATGCGCAGACGAGAGAAAGCGTCAAACTAGACCTATTACAATAGAAAGTTAGAGGCGGGATCCGGCAGCGCAGCCACGTTAGAGAGACCCGAATCTGCCATGACTGGCATTCAGTTCAGTTCAGTTCAGGCGTTCAGTCGTGTCCGACTCTTCGTGACCCTATGGACCATGTCACGCCACGCTTTCCGGTCTCTCACTATCTTCTTAACATCACATAACTTCATCTCCAGTGCCTCGAGGATGCCATCTAACCATCGCGTTCGCTGCCTACCCCTTCTCCGGCGACCCTCAACCTTTCCCAACATCAAATCTTTCTCCAGCGACTCCTCTCTTCTCATCAGATGACCAAAGTAGCTGAGCTTTAACTTTAGAATTTGACCCTCCAATGAGCAGTCAGGGTTTATGGTCGACAATATCGACTGATTTGATCTTCTGGCAGTCCATGGAACTCTTAAGAGTCTTCGCCAGCACCACAATTCAAACGCGTCAATTCTTCGGCGGTCAGCCTTTTTCAGAGTCCAACTCTCGCATCCATACATCACAACTGGAAAGACCATAGCACGGGTTATACGGATCTTGGTTGGTAGACTAATGTCTCTGCTCTTTACTAGGCGGTCAAGGCTAACCATTGCTCTCTTTCCCAGAAGCAGGCGTCTCCTAATTTCATGGCTGCAGTCTCCTTCCGAGGTAATCTTGGCGCCCAAGAACAGAAAATCTGTCACAGCTTCCACTTCTTGTCCATTGATGCTCCAGGACTTGATAGGGCAAGACGCCATGATCTTCGTCTTTTTAATGTTCAGTTTAAGCCCAAACTTCTCACTCTCTTCTTGTACGCGCATCAGAAGTCTCTTGAGTTCCACTTCACTTTCTGCCATTAAAGTGGTATCATCCGCATATCTAAGGTTGTTGATACGTTTTCCAGCAATCTTCACTCCAGCTGAAGACTCGTCCAGACCGGCCTTCCTCATGATGCACTCTGCATATAGGTTAAATAGGCAGGGCGACAGTATGCAGCCTTGCCTCACCCCTTTCTCAATCGGAAACCAATCAGTAAGGCCATGCCCAGTTCTGACTGTGGCCTCTTGCCCTTCATAAAGGTTCCTGAGGAGACAGATGAGGTGAATTGGAACTCCCATCTCTTGGAGAGCTTGCCACAATCTGCTGTGATCTACGCAGTCAAACGCTTTCGCATAATCAATAAAGCAGAAGTAAATGGGTTTCTGGAACTCTCTTGCTTTTTCCATGATCCAGCGAAGGTTGGCGATTTGGTCTCTAGTTCCTCTGCCCTTGCGAAACCCAGCTTGCACGTCTGGAAGCTCCCGATCCACATACTGCTGCAGCCTACCTTGCAGGATTTTCAACATCACCTTGCTAGCATGCGAAATAAGCGCGATCGTGCGGTAGTTGGAACAATCTTTGGCACTGCCTTTCTTTGGAATGGGGATGTAAACTGACCTCCTCCAATCCTGTGGCCACTGCAGGGTTGTCCAAATCTTTTGACATAATGTATGCAGTGTGTTAACAGCGTCGTGGTTGAGGTTTTGAAGCAACTCAGCTGGAATACCATCAATTCTGCTAGCTTTGTTCTTAGCAAGGCTGGCTAAGGCCCATTCATCTTCATTCTTCAGGATGCCCGGCTCGAGATCAGTAATCACAACCGTCCTATGTTGGGTTTGCACATCCGGGCCCTTCTTGTACAGTTCTTCTGTGTATTCCTGCCACCTCTTCTTTATCTCTGAGGCTTCAGTGAGGTCCTTGCCTTGTCTGTCCTTTATCACGCCCAGCTTAGCACAGAAGCTTCCTTTGATATCTTTAAATCTTAAAAGTGATCAAGTTTGCATACTTAATTAATAATAAGGCAAGTCTCCGAAAGCTTCCTGCTGTGATGCACGCTGCAGCCGGAGGAATAGGTAACATGGGCCACAGCGGGATGCCTTTGTCCGCTAGGAGCAACGGCATTTAATCTCATACTGCTGTGACCTAGCAGACATATAATATGTACAAAGCTCAAATGTTGAGGGACAGTGGAAAGATATTCATGATGGGAAAATCTCCAGGCGAAGCAAGGGACAAATATAAAGATAAAGAGTCAGTAAATACTGTCACTGTACAATGGAGTGATTTAGTTTCAGTAGAGCAAGCACCATCACCAGAAACTCTTTTTGAAACCCTGGCGTGAAATACGGAAGCTGTACAGAAAAGGACCAATCTAGAAACGGACGCTATAGTCCCACACTTGCCTTTTCGTCTCATTTCGAAATGTTAGTTGCTATTATTACGCTAATACGGAGTTTTCCTAAATGATCGTCTGTATAGTGCACGTGGGGATAAATTGTCATCATTACTGGGAAAGAATGTCGTCAAACACAATTTAAACGGTAGACCCACTTCTTTGCATCGAAAATACATTATAAAGGAGCACATTTAGGGGTACTAGCAAATTCTCCACCAATATTACCTGCGAAGTATAAACATAAGCCATCGGGCTCCAATAATGGAGGTCGGCCCGGAAATGACTAAATGACTAAGAAAGGTACAAACCGGATTTATATAATCTTATGTACGTCTTAACAGTTAAAAATTTAAGTTTGATAGCAACGGTATATTCCGGGCTTCAAAATTGATCAGATCACGCATTTGAGGAGCCCATACAAAGCCACCGTAAGAGCCTCCCGCTCCAAAAGAACGAGCGAGCGAATCATTGTTAGTAGGCGCACCAGAAAGCAACAAAAATCCGAATTCTAAAATTTGTAGGACGGACATAACATCCACCATTAAAATCGGATCTCTACACCTTCCACACAGGTGATTACTTCCATACAGCATGTCCACGGCGCAAACCCCTTTCGTAATGATATTAGTGTCAAATCAGCATGAGAAAATGTCACCATAAATGATGCCCAAATATTGTAGCGACTTAACTTGAGGAATCAATATTAGCTGATATTGAATTAAATTTTATTTAGTTCCGCGGTTTATATTAGAAGGATACGCACGGGATCTTTTATTTGAAAAACAAGGACAGTGCTCTTGTTTACATTAACACCAGTCTCGAGCCTCATGGCCAATTCTCAAGAGAACTGTCATTGCAGGCAGACAGAAAGATTGGATGCCAGACGCCGCTGCAGGACGTATTCGCTTTGATGTACGTGAGAACTTGGGGATGGCTTGGAATTCAACTCAATGGGATGCTCAAAAGAGCGCAGGAGAGAGGAAAGCGGTAATAGAATTCATATAATGCGTCCATCTGTACCCCCAACTTCGGCGGGTGTCTCTGGGACTGTGGGCTTGGATGCGTCTTCGATGTGCCCTTCCATTCCGTTCGGGGCAAAGGGAATGAATCTACCCAGCACCTGCACCAATTTTTCGTATTTGAAATATAGGAGCCTGACCAGCCGGTTCGGCAGTGTTTGTTCGCCCCGCCGCGGTGGCTCCCCAGCTATGCGCTCGAATAGTGAGCTGGAAGGCTCGGGTTGGCAACTGCCTTTCGATGGAGGCAAAATGCATGGAGCCCGGGTACTGTGAGACGTCAGTGCACGTTAAATAACGACAGGTGATCAAAATTGTTATCAGGAGAATTTCGCTACGGCACTCCTTATATGCCCGAGTCACTGGGATGTTAGATCCCATAAACCGAATTAAACCAAGCCAGATGTTGAGGGTGACATGCCCACACAGTGAGATCGGCGAAGAATTCGGGGGACAGAAAGCTTTTTCAATGCAAAAAACAAACAAACAATACTGATCGGAGAGGAAGTGAAGAACAAAAAGAAAAGTTAAAACAATTAATTAGAAAACACGCGTAAAAAGTCGTAATGCACGTGGGAAAGCGACACTGTGGGTTCTGCAGTGAAGTAATAGAAAATTTAGCAAGGCGCAGTCAATTAGATTTACAGCAAGAAATTCTGCGCCTACATGCACACTTCGTATTCTTCGTCTTCCAACGAGGCAGCAATGCCGAAGCCGTGTATATAGTTGGCAAAATGCGTGTTGCAATGTTCAGGTACACACACAGTATACGGCTCCTTTTCTGTCGTTTTAGCTGCTACTAACCCTTGTGGATCAGGGAACAAACGCGAGTGAATAGCGTTCTAGTAGAAATAAAAATAAGGCAGATCATGTAATGCGACAGCAAGGTAAGCGATGGTCCATAAAAGTGGCAGAGTTCCATATATATATATATGTTTGCTTTATGGCGTTGGCCAGTGTTACAGCGCACAATTT
The DNA here is from genome assembly GCF_055883805.1 of Amblyomma maculatum. NCBI lineage: Eukaryota > Metazoa > Arthropoda > Arachnida > Ixodida > Ixodidae > Amblyomma > Amblyomma maculatum. The sequence continues at coordinate 4,501,505 of NC_139352.1, read as the reverse complement.
TTCTTTTGCCAGAAAGAGCTTCTAGCCCACAATGCTTCGATATTATGGCAAGCAAGCCCCGTCTCGTTCAGGGAAAGTTTTCTTCTTTATTTCACTTGGTCGTCAGGCGGGTCCACGTACAAGGTGCAGAGAAAAGTGAGGAGGAATGCACTTATTAGGCTTCCTTTTACCTCATGACATAAGCTCCTCGCGGCCAGGTGCTGCTGAACAAAACGCACGCAGTTCTCGAGGCTGTTTATTTCCTTCTTTGCAGGCGGAAGTCGGTCGGCGCCCTTGTTTGAAAAAGTGGCCCCCAATTCGTGGGTCGCAGTCGAGTCACGTGCACCGCGGGAGTGACGCGAATTCGCTCGAGCGACGACTTCGGAGGTCAGGGCACCGCAAAGCGACGACGCAGGCGAAAAGAAAACCGACCTCGATATATGTGGTGCGCCGCTTGTCTCGGTTGGGTGATCGGCTCGTATTTTAGAGGCCGGCCCCCACTCGAAGGAAAGACCGCGCACACGCGAAGGTGCAGAGGCTCAGAATGACTATTGAACTAACCGCGGATCTCACGCAACGGTGTAGAGAATAGACTACAGCCTTAAACTGATTATGAACGAACCGCGGCTCACGCGCCTGCGACATCTGCGTACGTTGCAGTCTCAAACTAGGACAACACTAATCGGCTCATCATTGGGGACCTATATGTACCAAGCAGCTGCAACAAAAACTTTGCACCATTAGAAATCGCGCACTATTTCTGAAACGCTTCCTTTCATGAGACAGCCCCTCCGTTACTCTGAAATTCCATCGAACGTCACAGTGGTGACATCGTCGCCGTCCGCTTACAACTGCATTCAGAGGATCGAGGAACAGGGGCCGAGGTCTCCCGCTGTCTTGTGGACCCCTGCCCGGAAACTACCCACACTCTCGGCTGGTTTCCCATCATCTACCGCGTGGCCGCGTAGCGACCGCGCTTCGATGAAGGTGAAATGCAAGGCGGTTTTGTGCTGTCGGCGTATTTTAAGAGCCCTGGATGGTCGAAATTAAGCGGAGGCCTCTCTTATGGCGTCTCTCATAGCCTGATTCGCTGTGTGACACTAAACAGTAAGGCCAAAACATACTGCACGAGAGCAAGCGGGCCACCTCCTGCAACACGCGAAGCTTCCAACATCGAACAGCTACACATCACAAAAGTCCTTCGGAGGCATCACGAGGAAAAGAAATCAAAATACCACGGAGCCTAATTAACTACCTCTCTTTGCAGGGTGAACACCGTCTGTAAATTTGTTACTGTGGTAACAACACATGCTACGAAGCAATAACATTTACAACTAATATTACGCTGAAAGATAGTACCGTTTCAAACCTAGGTATAGGACACCAACAAAACTCTATAGCGTATAGGAAAGTTCATATGAATACTCCTTATTTACCGAACAAATAACGCCAGGTGTTTTAGTGCTATCGTATACTCACAATTTCTATGTTTGTGCTATTGTAATAAGCTCAACGTTTAAATATACAAGTTTGCTTTCAGTATGGAGATTATGGTCTTAACTTTATTGGTGGCAGTTCATAAATTCAATTCCAGGAGTTTTCAAAGAGAGGCACTTTAAATGACCCATGTGTAGAATAACCGGTCATAGCGGCATGCATCATTGCAGGCTGGATTAGCGATCGCTCAGAATAAAAACTGCGAACGTGATGGAAATTTTACAACTGCAGCAAAACTAAAACCTAGAGCCGATAAAGCACACTTGCATTCTTTTAAAATGTTTACAAAGTAAATTTAAAATCAAAACAATGGATTCGAAACAGCCTCGGCGACGGCTGTGTATGCAAGCGTTTCATACTGTCTACATAATTTTGAAAACGATAGGAACTTTTAGAGGGGAGCTCCACTCTTCGCAATGACACTCCCAAGGTCATTTGCACTTAGCAGGCACTTGCATGTTAGACTTTAAGCCGAGTGAATGACTCCGAAATTTTGACCACCTGGGGTTCTTCAACGTCACTGACTACGTGACTAGGCGGGGAGTTTAACAACTGCTTTACCGGCGCTTGGTTGCTCAATATCGCCATGTACATGCGTACCAGTCTGAGGGCATCAAAGCTTTGGCACAGGCATTATGCTAATGTGTAATCATGCTTAAATGGGCTTACGTACGGATACCTATAGGTTTAAGCGGGTCATAAATACATGTGTATGTTTGCGGTGGCTATAAGTGCCAAGATGGTGTTGGAGTCAATGTGTTCAGATTGTTCCATAGTCCTGGCTACCGAGCAAGATGTCAAACATAGTCTCTAGACATTTCAGGGCAATACCACAGTCAACACCTTACCTTTTCTTTAATATTTCCTTTTTTTCCCACGTCCTTTACTTACTGCTTGCCTTGCTTCTTCAGCTCCCTTTTGTTATTTGGTTTTAGCTTTATTTTTAAGTGGTTTTATATTTGAACAAACCTCTCTTTCTAATTGCGCTCGGCTTCCTGAGCTGCACCACCTTACAGTTCCGAACGGTGATCACGAAGATTTCATTATTGGCTGCTTTGTTTACTGGGTTTGACGTCCTAAAGTGGTTTATGCTATGAGGGACGTCGTAGGGGAGAGTTCCAGAAATTTCGACTCCCTAGGATTCTCTAACGTGCAGGGCACCTTGCTTCTCGTCTCCATCGAAAAGCAGCTGTCGTGGTATCTGTTGAGGTTTTTTTTTTTCAAAGTGCAGCCCATGGTGTTATATTGCTGTTCTTGCTACGCTTGTCCATAAAATCTCGTCACGGCGGCCTGGAATCAAAACAAACTCGCGCTCAGCTGCCGAAACATCCCTTGCCTTGTACCACCGCGCAGATAGTTACACGTGCCACTACATTCCGAAACTCATGCAACTCAGACGCTCAGCAAGCAGCAGCAAATTCGAGAGCGTGTAAAGCGAATGTATTCCACTTGGAGACTTCGCCGCTGGCAGCAAAGGCAGCTACTCCCCACAGTAGAAGGTGACTGGGTAAAAGCTGCGTCCTCGGGACAACAACGCCTACGTGTCGGCCCCAGCGAAAGCTGCGGCCCTCGAGAAACAAAACGGAGCACGAAAGCTTATTTTTGTTTCACTCGCCTCCAGAGAGCACGCAAGATATGGTGCGTGCGATGGCCGCCTCGAAAGCGGACGAGCGCTTCGAATCTCACTTTTCCTGAACGACCACAGGCAGCTTCCATCGCCTCGTCCGCGGCGCCGCGCTGGCCTCCGACGACCTACCCTGGTCACCCCGGTGCTTCGCTGTCGTCTCAGACTATTCTCCCGCCAAGCTGCGATTCCGTTCCTCCGGAGGAGAACAGGCCTTCTTAGCTGGCTCCCCCTTTCTCACTTGCGCTGCCCCCGCGAGGTCTTATCGACTACCGTTGTCAGTCTGAAGCCTGTATCCCTTTGGAGGCACCGACCGATCCTCGCTGCTCTAAGCAGTGGAAAACAGGTGTGCGCACGTGCTCACCACCAGGCTTCCGTGAAGTGCGCTTCTTTCGTGTAAGATAGGACGTAACCGAGGGGCCATTGCCCTGCCCACCCCAACGCGGCGAAACAGCGCGAAGGTAGGACAGAACTGGCAGCGATGGCGCTTCACGGCGCCGGAATGGTTGCATTACGTGAGGCACGTATTGCGCGCCCCGAATCGTGATTGATTGAATGAAGCAACTTTATTTTCCCTCAGAGTATCATGGAGTCACCCATCGGCTTAAACGGCGGCTCAGAGCTCTTGGGTTTGAGCGGCCAGTTGGGTGAGAGCAAGCTGCGTAGTCGAGTGCGAGCTGAGAGTCTCCCAGGAGGCATTTGTTCTTTCTTCGTGTTGCGTTTTCTTTGTTTGAGCATGTTCACATCATGTGAATTATGTCTGGTGTATTTTGGTAAGACGCCAGTGGTAAGACGCCCGACTACTGTGCCGGAGTACCCGAGTTCGAACCCGACCTCGGCGGCTGCGTTTCGATGGAGGCGAAACGAAGAGGCGTCCGTGTGCTGAGCGTTGTCAACGCACGTTAAAGATCCCCAGGTGGTCGAAATTACTCCGTAGCCCTCCACTACGGCTCCCCTTTCTCCATTTCCACTTTCATAACCCCCTTCATCCCTTCCCTTACGGCGCGGTTCAGGTGTCCACATAACAAGTGTGACTGATACAGCTCCTTCCCCTTCCTGTGAACCAATTATTATTATTATTAGTAGTAGTGATCGTATGAGTGTTTTCGCACTAATAAATGCCCCTGTGGACACCAAGCCATGAAAATCCATCCAGCACGTTATGCATGTGCGCTAGCAACCAAGCCAGTGCTTTACACATGGGCGCATCCGCTTTAATATGTCAAGATGGTATATAAGTTTAGTGAGAGGCTTAGCTGCCAAGCCTCAGCCTGAATGAGCAGTGCACTCTGGTAGACCAAACTCGGGTTGTGGTTCGGGTCCACGGCTTTCTGGACAGTGCAGGCTGCCCACCTGGGGCGAAGACATTTCTCCTGCCGAAATAAACGCCTTTTTTCGCCATCACAAGCCAGCTAGAGATGGATCTTTACGCTGTGAACTCGTAACTGTCCTGCGAAATTTCTATTCTTTTCAGTCCCACCTTTGTGCTCTCGCTCAATCGCAAGCGACACAAGATTTTGAAAACGGTGGCTACTCAGATTGAAATACAGCCAGTGCGGTAATGATCATCATCGCCGCCATCAACAACCCAACTAGGCCCCCTGCAAGACATAGGAATTTCGCATATCCCACCAATTATCCTACTGCGGCTACCTTATCCCCGCAAATTCCTTAACCTCATCCGACCACCTGCTACGCACTCAGAGCCCAGTCTGTTGCGACTACCGACCTTCGGATTACATGGCCTGTGTATGCCCATTTCTTTTCGATTTCAGGCTAGAATGTGTGTTTTTCCCCTTGACTATACTACTCTCTTCCTGCCCCGTAACGTTACACATCTGATTTTTCTTCCCATGGCTTGCTGTGCAGTCTTCATATAAGTGGAACCCGTTTTATTAGCATCCCCTAAGTAGACATATTTGCTTACCACACACAGCGCCTCGCTGCCTGTTGTAAATATTGCGGCCCTCTTGCCGAGTCTGTTGAACATTATTTCATAATCTTCTGAATATTAATCTTAGGTCTAACTTTCTGCTTTGCCTGTCCAGGTCATTGTTCTAACTTTTCAATTCATGCCCTGAGATACCTAACAAGGCAAAGTCATCAGCGGATCGCGGATAACTGAGATATGCTTCTTTAACTCTTCTCCCTAACCCTTCCCAAACCGGGTTTCTAAACACCTTATGAACACGCAATTGATAACATTGCTAAGATCGTGCCTCCCTTCCTTTGACTTCTTCATGTGGATTTCATTACTCTCTTTATGGGCGACTATGGTTCTTCGCGTCCGCTATAAGCACCTTCCTGTCCTTTTATGTGTGTGTTTTGATTTTTTTTTTTGTCCCTTGGTTCTTTATTGCCTACGTGACAGCTGAGGTGTCGGCTTAATCAACTGCTTTATTTTAATCTATGGAGGCTAAATATATGGTTGATTATATTATGTGCGCTTCTCTATTACCTCATTCATAGCACGAATAGGGTCAAATGGTCAGTTAGTTGTAATTAACATTCGAACGTTCGGCTATAAACGTCAAGTAATATTGTTGAAAAGTTCTCAACGACTACAATTGAAAATCAGGCGCTAGGCCACGCCAAAGGGACGTAAAAAACGAGCTAACGCTCGTCAAACACGGTGTCAACAAAGCACGCAACAGAAGCGAAGCAGAACCACTTCATGCTTGCACTTCGCAGTAAGTGGGGAAACGTAAGGGCACTCGGTTGTTTTTCTCTCCCACCCCATCGTTCAACAGAACCGATATGTCCTTCCCGTTTCGCACTGCATCCTCTCGCTGCCATACGATAAGCTATAGTGATAAGGCAGCTCACGACTTAAGACCCCGAAATAAACATTCTGGTTGAAATCCGAAAAAAAAAAAAAAAATATTTCGGCACATCTATCCACGCATCATCGAACCTAACTCCCCAGGTTGAAGCGGAGAATAGAACTTGCTGGATTAACGAAGGCGTTCGAAGGCGTTTATAGATGTTCAGAAAGTGTACCGTATGCTCACAAAAAGACAATTTGAAACGTTTAACACAAGTGACACGAGTACACGAAACATTAATATACGGAACATAGGACTCTGTGAAAAGAAAACAAAAATACAAGAATAAAGCACATAAGCACATTATACACAGAACCCCCGCTCTACTCGGCCGTATGGGAATCTAGAATAGTTCACCAATTCATCGCCTGGTGGGGCCGTTTAGACTTAGAGACCTGTGGAACATATTAAAAGAAGAAGGTATCGGTTATGAGATAATAGAGTTCCTACAGGAAATATACCGGGATAACAAAGTAGAAATTACGTGGGAAGGGATAAGAAGTACGGAGGATGTCAAAGTATGCAAAGGATTAAGACAAGGCTCCTCTATCACCGGTGCTGTTCATGCTTTATATGATAAACCTGGAACGCAGGATACAAGACAGTAACCTAGGTTTTAACCTGCCATATAGATTAGGTGGAAAGGCGGTAGAGCAGCGCCTCCCCGGTTTGATGTATGCAGACGATATTGTGCTGCTAGCTGAGAGTCCGGAAGAATTGCAAACTCTAGTTAAGTATTGCGGAGACGAAGGGGACGCTCTAGGCTTCAGTTTCAGCGCAGTTAAGTCGGGTCCGATGATTTTCAACGGCTCAACTGATCAGGGTCTTAAAATACAAGGCCATGTACTTAGAGTAGCAGAATATAAATATCTGGGGGTATGGGTAAACGAAGGATTGGCGTACATTGGAAAGCATGAGCAATCACTTAAGGCCAAAGGGCGAAGGAATGCCGGGATAATGAAGCATAAGGCATTGTGGGGATAATAGGTATGAGGTTTTCAGGGGTATTTGGAAAGGAATTATGGTGCCCGGACTTACTTTCGGAAATGCGGTTTTGTGCCTAAAATCAGAGGTACAGTCGACATTAGAAATAAATCAGAGATCCGTTGGACGATTAGCACTAGGTGCCCACGGCAAAACTACATATGAGGCGGTACAGGGAGATAAGGGTTGGGCATCTTTCGAAGTACGGGAAGCTCAGAGTAAAATATTATATGAGGAACGCCTGAGGAACTTGGACAGTAACAGATGGGCAGCTAAAGTATTTAAATACCTGTATTAAAACGCGCTGACTCACAATGGAGGAAAATGACTAGGAAATTAACTAGTAAGTATGCTAGTCACAAGGACGGAGAAATAAAGAGCATTAAGCAACATGTGAAAAACACAGAAGGTAAAAATTGGATAAATTCGATGGAAAAGAAACAGAGTGTGGAAAATGTGGAAAGTGGAAAATGCATATCACGAAGGAAGATTTCTTTGATAACTCAAGAGGCAGTGCCCTACTTTTTGAAGCTAGATCAGGGTGCCTTAGAACGCGCAGCTACAAAAAGAAATTTAATAATGGAGATGACGCATGTGCTGTATGTGGTAACTCCAGTGAAATAATTGACCATATTATACTCGAATGTAATGGTATGCATGCGGAAGTTGATGCCGGCGCAATCACTGTTCCTGAAGCTATGGGGTTTTGAGATAACAGTGGCCGGGTGAATAAACCGGCGGGGGAAACTAGCAAAAAACGACTGGAAGATTGGTGGCTTAAAAGCAGAGAAGTGACATAATGGTAGTAATGTAGGAACAAAAATTTAATAAATAGAATGATGGTTTAGTTAACCATTCTAAATCAATGATTAAGATATAGGGAGAAAAATGAGCATGATAGCTACTGCTACTACCCCGTTTCAAAGGGGACGCTCCTATATTCCATCCCATCCAACCGACCTGAACGAAGCTGTAGTATATTTTGTGAAACAAGTGGAAAATATTTAACTTTTGAATAACGTTAAATAACATTAAGAGGCAAACTTTAATAAAAGCAAACTCGCACAAGAAGTATTTAAAACTTGCATTATCTCAATGCCATGCGTTAGCAAAAACGCGCATGAAAATTCCAATCAACTCGAGGCTCTTTTAGGGCATTTCAAATCAAAGCGCTTCAAGGCATCGTTCTGGAAGCATTCGCGGGATGCTTCGCCAGTTTGCGCAATAAGCCACCAGAGGACGCCACAGCACCCGAAACTCCCTGAAAGGTCGTTTTTTCTGCCGACGTAATGCGTTCTGTGGAGAAGTTGCATGTATGGGAGGAGGGTGGCACGTCGACAAGTTAAGATCCTTAAAGATGACTATAATGATAACCACCAACTTAAATGTCACCGAAATTTTTTAATGCACGTGGAACATCCTTCGTGAATTTCGCCGATGTGCCTGGGTTGTTCCTGTAGGTAAAGGTGAACTCTTGTACGTAACTGCACATATTGCGCTCAGGGCCCTGTTTGAGTTCGAGGATAGGGTGAACTCATGTAACGTTATTCTGGCCAAGTTCTAAGAGGTCAAATTCAAAACATGTTCAAGTGCAGTGACGATACATTACGATCTTTCCCAGGTGAAGACGCGAAAGGACGGAAACATTGAATAGATATATGGTTGTGGATGCATGACTACATGGGTGCCAAAATGCCACAACTACAAAGCCCGCATTTCATGAAATACATCTAGAAAACGCTCCTTTTAAACAGGGGAGAAGTCTGTTGCTGTTTACCTTTAAAGGTGTGACGCAATAGGTTTAATGGTTGGGATGATGGTGATCGTGGCGAGTGCGCGGGTGGCTCGAGAAAAAGTGAAGTGCGGCCGCGTGCCAGTGCGCGTGAGATTGTTCGGGGCAGGAGAACGGAACGGACGTTCCTGGGCGTCGCTGGTGGTTATATTCAATTCAATTAATAATATTATTAATAATAATAATAATAATAATAATAATAATAATAATAATAATAATAATAATAATAATAATAATAATAATAATAATAATAATAATAATAATAATAATAATAATAATAATAATAATCAATCAATCAATCAATCAATCAATCTTTATTTAATGTGCGCAGGAACAACCATGTGGTCTTTGTGCTGCAGCACAAAAAAAAAAATGAAAAAGCACAAACATGTTTACACACACAGAGAGAACACAAAAAAAAGAAATAAATAATACATGAAATGAAACTGAGACGAAAAGTATCACGGAAATTAAGCAAACAACGAGTATCATCACTTATATACACAGTGAGAGAATTTTTTAGCACACCAGGAAATAAAGAAAAAAAAAAGAACGGTAGGTAGAAGAGAAAAAAAAAAACAGATAACTGACATTGATTATAGTAATATAGAAATATACATAAAATAAACAACCATTCCAGGCGCAACAAGTGCATGGTACTGAAAACACAGGCTAGAAATAGAGAATAATACAATAAAGAAGTAAAATTGAACAAGGGACAGTAAGATTCGAATATAAAGTTTAAAGTTGAAATATAAGCAAGAAACGGATAAAAAGTAGTTCAAGATACAGACAGCATTGAACAGGAGAAAAAGCAAAAAGTGAAGTAAATACAATTTAAGGCTAGAAAGTGGGAGTTATATGTGATAAAGTACTATTTAGAATACAACGCTACGAACATCCAATGTAAATGAACAGAGCGAGTTTTGGAAGATGTCAAGGTGAGGACAAAAAGAGTTAAATAACCACTGCATCCTGTCCAGAGGGGAGTGGGAATGAAGAGGAGAAACCTGAAATGGTCTGAATTCCCTCATGCTCTTTCGCGGAACGCGCAGTAGGATGTACTCTAAGAGCTGAGGGCACATAATGTGGCCATGAAGGAGTTTGTACAGAAATATGATATCAAGTCTGATACGACGGCAGTGAAGGGACGGAAGATTCAGTTGGGCGCTCCTGGTGGAGCGAGAGGGGGAAGTTGCGAAAGGAAAGCGATAATGAAATATCCGTAAAAATTTTTTTTGTACTCTGTCAACCTTGTCCAAGTTCGATTTGCAAGTGCCATTCCAAACAACCGACGCATACTCCAAGACCGGGAGGCATATGGACAGGTACAGTTTTAGGAACGGAAGTGGAGTATGGAACTCTCTCGAAAGTCTGCAAACGAATCCGAGTGTGCGCATAGCCCGCTGAGCAATGCGTTTAGTGTGAGAGGAGAAGCTGAGGGTGCGGTCAAAAAGTACACCAAGGTCATTAATTTCATCAACCCTATCCAACAGCAAAGAATTGACAGAATAATGGTAGAGAAAGCTATGTGTTTTACGAGTAAAGGACACAACCCTAGTTTTGGAAGAATTGAGGGTAAGTCGATTCATCGCACACCAATCAGAAAAAGCAGATATGTCCGATTGCAACAACACGCAATCTTGAAAAGAATGTATTACCTTGAATATTTTTATATCATCAGCATAAAGAAGAAACGAGGAGTTCTTTATCGCCGAGGAAACATCATTAATAAAAACGGAGAAGAGAAGCGGGCCTAGTACTGAACCTTGAGGAACTCCACTCGTTGCAGGGTAAACGAAAGAAGTCTGTCCATTGACACTGACAAAGCAGAAGCGATCAAGGAGATAGTTGCGTAGGAGGGCTACGAGTGAGACTTCAACGCCAGAGAGTAGAAGTTTTTCAAGAAGTAGTGAGTGAGTAACAACGTCGAAAGCTTTGCTCATATCACAGTACACAGTGTCAACCTGACCCCTCTGAAGGACTGCTGCAGAGGCATACGTCATAAACGTGACTAGGTTGGTGGAAGTAGAGCGACCCGACATGAAGCCATGTTGATTCGGTACTATGATATGTTTGAGATGGAAGGAAAGTACGCTGTGCAAAGCTAATTCGAAAAGCTTAGAGGTTGCACATAGAAGAAAAATCGGACGATAATTGGAAACATCAGTTTTGTTTCCAGACTTGAAGACAGGAAACACGCGTGCCATTTTCCACACGCGAGGAAAGGCAGCATTTTTTAAACAGTTATTAAATATGGCAGTCAGTACTGGTACGAAGATATAACTGAAGGCTTTTATTATGGCAGCTGGAATGCCATCAGGTCCAGGAGACAAAGATGGTCTCAGACGCTTAAGACTCTCAGTTATCAACTCCTCGTCAAAGAGAATGGAATTAGATAGTGCACCAGAAGGGAGGCAAACGGAATCACAATGTGGATGTTTGTAAACGGAGGAAAAATGTTGTGCAAAACTGTCGGCAACATCCCGAATTTCCGAACCCTGAGAGTCAACTAAGCTGATACTTAAATCTGATTTAATGGAACGCTTGCGAACGTAACGCCAGAACTGACTAGGACGATTTGAGGCATACCTCTCTAAAGACTCAAGATAGGAGTCGTAGTCCCGCTTGTATAAGCGTTTGCAAAGAGAACGCACACGGCGAAACTCATCTGCCCAATTGTGAAACCCAGGGCGTTTCGCTTTACGATGGGCCCGTTCCTTGAGCTTTAACGCCGTTATTAGTTCCCTTGAAAACCAGGAAGGGAACTTCCTACGCATAGGAGTATGCAAAGGTATGTACCGACGCATACCATCAAGAACTATTTCTGTAAAGCGACTGACTTGTCCATCTGAATCATTAATGTCATTTAAAAGGGACCAGTCGACGGAAGAGAAGAAATTGAAAAGACCGACATAATCACCACGTGCATACGCGAAACGGGGTGAATTCCCCACCCGATCTGAGTTAGTAGAAGGTGAGGCAGAGACAGCAGTAGTAACTAGAAGCGGAGGGTGAAATTTGTCACAGCGAGTCAGCGGTATGTCCGAACTCGAGACTCGAACACTTTCAAAATTCGATAGACAGATGTCAAGAATATTACCGCAACAGTTTTCAATGAAATTATGTTGCTGCAAAGAGTTAAAGGCTATGAAATCAAGTAGAGCGTTACACTTACTTAATATGTAATGATTGTTGTGAGAAGAAATAAGTGAGTTCCAGTTGATACCAGGAGTATTAAAATCACCTAAAATAAGAAGTTTGTGTTTGCTATGACGGGTTATAACATGTTCGATTGAGAGCAGAACATCATCATAGGCTGAAGGAGGTAGATTCGGAGGAATGTAGAAAGCTGCAAGTAAAAGTTTTTCATGTCGATTTAAAGTGAGCTCGAGCCACACACATTCTTCAACAGTTTCCAGATCGGAACGTCGAACACACTTCACAAAACTGTCAATAGCAATGAGCACTCCACCTCCTCTTGATTTGGGACCTGTTTCAGGGCGGTCGCTACGAAAAACAGAGTAATTATTTGGAAAGAAATCATTGGAAGGAATATCACTTGACAGCCAGGTTTCGGTAACCACAACAGCGGTATAACAAGAGGACAAGACGCTAGAAAAAAATTCTGATCCCTTAGTCCGAAGACCTCGGGCGTTTTGATAATAGATATCCAAATTAGGGGCCACTGCAATTTTGCGTCAGTTCAGAGGGATGAAGCATATCGTCGTAAAGCTTCCCACGAAAGTCCTTGTATATGCAACCCATCGGCCACATCGAAGGCTCAACAAGCTTACTGTAGGATTCTTCATCAACTTCAATATGGAAGGACGAGTAGGAGTCGTACCTTGTTTTCAGCTGCCGGAAGGAAATGGGAGTAATATTCACTGATTTTAGATGGTTGGTAAGGTCTACCGATGTAGTATCGGGACTGAGTTTAGAGACGAAAATAGTCTTCGGACGCTTCTTTTGGTAAATGGCAACGTTCAGGACTGATGAGCTCGATGCGCCAGTAATGGCTCGACTTCGGTGCTTCTTCATCTCACTGGGTAAGTCAACCGCACGGCGAGGAGCAGAGGCAGAAGATGAACAGGGAATATCTCCAGGAGTCATCCCTCGATGAAGAGCGGCGGAGTAGTCCACAGATGGCTGCTCCTCACGGGTAGGATTGCCCACGGAGACAACGAGAGGACGCTCGACGAGAGGACGCTCACACTGCGAAGCAGCGCACCGCACAAGCTCCTGGCGTAGGCCGCGAACATCGGCACGTAAAGAGGCGATAACCTCGGCTTGTTGTACGAAAGCCCGCGAGTTCTCTACACGAAGGCGCTCGTTCTCTTCCCGTAGCTGGGCAACCTCATCGCTCAGAAAAGAGATTCCCTCAAGCGCGTCGAGGAGGAGAGCCCGTAGCGAGGCAAACTCACCGCCATGTTCGCCGGTCGCGGCTGAAGGGGGAAAACCGGTCGGGTGGCTGGGCAGGAGCGGGGCACCAGGGACTCTAGCACCACCGTCGCTAAGACTAACACCGTCAGACGACGACGACGCACACAAATTACACAAGAATGGCCGAGAGCCGGACTTCAGAAGTTGCAGCTCGTCATCCGCCCAGGTGACGCACTTCGTGTGAACACGTTTCGCACAGTCGGCACATCGTAAAAACTGCTGCTTGCCAAAAAACGGGCGGGAGCACAGCGCACATGCGTCCTTACTGGGCGCCATCTTGAAAAAAAAATAATAATAATAATAATAATAATAATAATAATAATAATAATCAATCAATCAATCTTTATTTAATGTGCGCAGGAACAACCATGTGGTCTTTGTGCTGCAGCACAAAAAAAAAATGAAAAAGCACAAACATATTTACACACACAGAGAGAACACAAAAAAAAAGAAATAAATAATACATGAAATGAAACTGAGACGAAAAGTATCACGGAAATTAAGCAAACAATGAGTATCATCACTTATATACACAGTGAGAGAATTTTTTAGCACACCAGGAAATAAAGAAAAAAAAAGAACGGTAGGTAGAAGAGAAAAAAAAAAAACAGATGACTGACATTGATTATAGTAATATAGAAATATACATAAAATAAACAACCATTCCAGGCGCAACAAGTGCATGGTACTTAAAACACAGGCTAGAAATACAGAATAATACAATAAAGAAGTAAAATTGAACAAGGGACAGTAAGATTCGAATATAAAGTTTAAAGTTGAAATATAAGCAAGAAACGGATAAAAAGTAGTTCAAGATACAGACAGCATTGAACAGGAGAAAAAGCAAAAAGTGAAGTAAATACAATTTAAGGCTAGAAAGTGGGAGTTATATGTGATAAAGTACTATTTAGAATACAACGCTACGAACATCCAATGTAAATGAACAGAGCGAGTTTTGGAAGATGTCAAGGTGAGGACAAAAAGAGTTAAATAACCACTGCATCCTGTCCAGAGGGGAGTGGGAATGAAGAGGAGAAACCTGAAATGGTCTGAATTCCCTCATGCTCTTTCGCGGAACGCGCAGTAGGATGTACTGTAAGAGCTGAGGGCACATAATGTGGCCATGAAGGAGTTTGTACAGAAATATGATATCAAGTCTGATACGACGGCAGTGAAGGGAAGGAAGATTCAGTTGGGCGCTCCTGGTGGAGCGAGAGGGGGAAGTTGCGAAAGGAAAGCGATAATGAAATATCCGTAAAAAATTTTTTTGTACTCTGTCAACCTTGTCCAAGTTCGATTTGCAAGTGCCATTCCAAACAACCGACGCATACTCCAAGACCGGGAGGCATATGGACAGGTACAGTTTTAGGAACGGAAGTGGAGTATGGAACTCTCTCGAAAGTCTGCAAACGAATCCGAGTGTGCGCATAGCCCGCTGAGCAATGCGTTTAGTGTGAGAGGAGAAGCTGAGGGTGCAGTCAAAAAGTACACCAAGGTCATTAATTTCATCAACCCTATCCAACAGCACAGAATTGACAGAATAATGGTAGAGAAAGCTATGTGTTTTACGAGTAAAGGACACAACCCTAGTTTTGGAAGAATTGAGGGTAAGTCGATTCATCGCACACCAATCAGAAAAAGCAGATATGTCCGATTGCAACAACACGCAATCTTGAAAAGAATGTATTACCTTGAATATTTTTATATCATCAGCATAAAGAAGAAACGAGGAGTTCTTTATTGCCGAGGAAACATCATTAATAAAAACGGAGAAGAGAAGCGGGCCTAGTACTGAACCTTGAGGAACTCCACTCGTTGCAGGGTAAACGAAAGAAGTCTGTCCATTGACACTGACAAAGCAGAAGCGATCAAGGAGATAGTTGCGTAGGAGGGCTACGAGAGAGACTTCAACGCCAGAGAGTAGAAGTTTTTCAAGAAGTAGTGAGTGAGTAACAACGTCGAAAGCTTTGCTCATATCACAGTACACAGTGTCAACCTGACCCCTCTGAAGGACTGCTGCAGAGGCATACGTCATAAACGTGACTAGGTTGGTGGAAGTAGAGCGACCCGACATGAAGCCATGTTGATTCGGTACTATGATATGTTTGAGATGGAAGGAAAGTACGCTGTGCAAAGCTAATTCGAAAAGCTTAGAGGTTGCACATAGAAGAGAAATCGGACGATAATTGGAAACATCAGTTTTGTTTCCAGACTTGAAGACAGGAAACACGCGTGCCATTTTCCACACGCGAGAAAGGCAGCATTTTTTAAACAGTTATTAAATATGGCAGTCAGTACTGGTACGAAGATATAACTGAAGGCTTTTATTATGGCAGCTGGAATGCCATCAGGTCCAGGAGACAAAGATGGTCTCAGACGCTTAAGACTCTCAGTTATCAACTCCTCGTCAAAGAGAATGGAATTAGATAGTGCACCAGATGGGAGGCAAACGGAATCACAATGTGGATGTTTGTAAACGGAGGAAAAATGTTGTGCAAAACTGTCGGCAACATCCCGAATTTCGGAACCCTGAGAGTCAACTAAGCTGATACTTAAATCTGATTTAATGGAACGCTTGCGAACGTAACGCCAGAACTGACTAGGACGATTTGAGGCATACCTCTCTAAAGACTCAAGATAGGAGTCGTAGTCCCGCTTGTATAAGCGTTTGCAAAGAGAATGCACACGGCGAAACTCATCTGCCCAATTGTGAAACCCAGGGCGTTTCGCTTTACGATGGGCCCGTTCCTTGAGCTTTAACGCCGTTATTAGTTCCCTTGAAAACCAGGAAGGGAACTTCCTACGCGTAGGAGTATGCAAAGGTATGTACCGACGCATACCATCAAGAACTATTTCTGTAAAGCGACTGACTTGTCCATCTGAATCATTAATGTCATTTAAAAGGGACCAGTCGACGGAAGAGAAGAAATTGAAAAGACCGACATAATCACCACGTGCATACGCGAAACGGGGCGAATTCCCCACCCGATCTGAGTTAGTAGAAGGTGAGGCAGAGACAGCAGTAGTAACTAGAAGCGGAGGGTGAAATTTGTCACAGCGAGTCAGCGGTATGTCCGAACTCGAGACTCGAACACTTTCAAAATTCGATAGACAGATGTCAAGAATATTACCGCAACAGTTTTCAATGAAATTGTGTTGCTGCAAAGAGTTAAAGGCTATGAAATCAAGTAGAGCGTTGCACTTACTTAATATGTAATGATTGTTGTGAGAAGAAATAAGTGAGTTCCAGTTGATACCAGGAGTATTAAAATCACCTAAAATAAGAAGTTTGTGTTTGCTATGACGGGTTATAACATGTTCGATTGAGAGCAGAACATCATCATAGGCTGAAGGAGGTAGATTCGGAGGAATGTAGCAAGCTGCAAGTAAAAGTTTTTCATGTCGATTTAAAGTGAGCTCGAGCCACACACATTCTTCAACAGTTTCCAGATCGGAACGTCGAACACACTTCACAAAACTGTCAATAGCAATGAGCACTCCACCTCCTCTTGATTTGGGACCTGTTTCAGGGCGGTCGCTACGAAAAACAGAGTAATTATTTGGAAAGAAATCATTGGAAGGAATATCACTTGACAGCCAGGTTTCGGTAACCACAACAGCGGTATAACAAGAGGACAAGACGCTAGAAAAAAATTCTGATCCCTTAGTCCGAAGACCTCGGGCGTTTTGATAATAGATATCCAAATTAGGGGCCACTGCAATTTTGCATCAGTTCAGAGGGATGAAGCATATCGTCGTAAAGCTTCCCACGAAAGTCCTTGTATATGCAACCCATCGGCCACATCGAAGGCTCAACAAGCTTACTGTAGGATTCTTCATCAACTTCAATATGGAAGGACGAGTAGGAGTCGTACCTTGTTTTCAGCTGCCGGCAGGAAATGGGAGTAATATTCACTGATTTTAGATGGTTGGTAAGGTCTACCGATGTAGTATCGGGACTGAGTTTAGAGACGAAAATAGTCTTCGGACGCTTCTTTTGGTAAATGGCAACGTTCAGGACAGATGAGCTCGATGCGCCAGTAATGGCTCGACTTCGGTGCTTCTTCATCTCACTGGGTAAGTCAACCGCACGGCGAGGAGCAGAGGCAGAAGATGAACAGGGAATATCTCCAGGAGTCATCCCTCGATGAAGAGCGGCGGAGTAGTCCACAGATGGCTGCTCCTCACGGGTAGGATTGCCCACGGAGACAACGAGAGGACGCTCGACGAGAGGACGCTCACACTGCGAAGCAGCGCACCGCACAAGCTCCTGGCGTAGGCCGCGAACATCGGCACGTAAAGAGGCGATAACCTCGGCTTGTTGTACGAAAGCCCGCGAGTTCTCTACACGAAGGCGCTCGTTCTCTTCCCGTAGCTGGGCAACCTCATCGCTCAGAAAAGAGATTCCCTCAAGCGCGTCGAGGAGGAGAGCCCGTAGCGAGGCAAACTCACCGCCATGTTCGCCGGTCGCGGCTGAAGGGGGAAAACCGGTCGGGTGGCTGGGCAGGAGCGGGGCACCAGGGACTCTAGCACCACCGTCGCTAAGACTAACACCGTCAGACGACGACGACGCACACAAATTACACAAGAATAGCCGAGAGCCGGACTTCAGAAGTTGCAGCTCGTCATCCGCCCAGGCGACGCACTTCGTGTGAACACGTTTCGCACAGTCGGCACATCGTAAAAACTGCTGCTTGCCAAAAAACGGGCGGGAGCACAGCGCACATGCGTCCTTACTGGGCGCCATTAATAATAATAATAATAATAATAGTTCAAGGTCATACATTCTTTTCAAAATTGCTTGTTGTTGCAATATCTGCTTTTTCTGATTGGTGCGCGAAGAATCGACTTACCTCAATTCTGCCAAAACTAAGGTTGTCTCATTTACTCGTAAAACGCACAGCTTTCTCCACCATTATTCTGTGAATTCTGTGCTGTTGGACAGGGTTGATGAAATTAATGACCTTGGTGTACTTTTTTACCGCACCCTCAGCTCCTCCTCTCATACCAAACGCATTGCTCAGCGGGCTATGCGGACACTCGGATTCGTCTGCAGACTTTCAAGAGAGTTTCGTACTCCACTTCCATTCCTAAAGCTGTACCTGACCGCATGCTTGCCGCTTTTGAAGTACGCGTCGGTTGTTTGGAGAGGCACTTGTAAATCGAACTGGAACAAGGTTGACAGAGTACAGCAAAAACTTTGACGGATATTTTGATATCGCTTTCCTTGCTCAACTTCCTCCTCTCGCTCCAACCAAGAGTACCCCACTGAATCTTCCTTCCCTTAACTGCCGTCGTGTCAGAGTAGATATAAGTTTTCTATACAAGCTCCTTCATGGCCACATTGTGTGTCCTCAGCTCTTAGAGTACATCCTACTGCGCGTTCCATGGAAGAGCATGAGGGAATTCAGACCGTTTCAAGTTTCTCCGTCTCTTCATTCCCCTTCCCCTCTGGACCGAATGCAGCGGTTATTTAACTCTCTTTGTCCTCACCTTGACATCTTCCAAAACTCGCTCTGTTCATTTACATTGGATGTTCGTAGCGTTGTATTCTAAATAGTACTTTATCCCATATAACTCCCACTTTGTAGCCTTAATATTGTATTTACTTCACTTTTTGCTTTTCCTCCTATTCAATGCTCTCTGTATCTTAAACTACTTTTTATCCGTTTCTTACTTATATTTCAACTTTAACCTTTATATTCGAATCTTACTGTCCCTTGTTCAATTTTACTTCTTTTTTGTATTATTCTGTATTTCTAGCCTGTGTTTTTAGTACCATGCACTTGTTGCGCCTGGAATGGTTGTTTATTTTATGTATATTTCTATATTACTATAATCAATGTCAGTTATTTGTTGTTGTTTTTTTCTCTTCTATCTACCATTCTTTTTTTTTTTCTTTCCTGGAGTGCTCAAAAATTCTCTCACTGTGTATATAAGTGATGCTACTCATTGTTTGCTTACTTTCCATGATACTTTTCGTATCAGTTTCATTTCATGTATTATTTATTTCTTTTTTTGTGTTCTCTCTGTGTGTGTAAACATGTTTGTGCTTTTTCATTTTTGTTTCTTTTTTTTTTATTTGTGCTGCAGCACAAATACCACATGGTTGTTCCTGCGCACATTAAATAAAGATTGATTATTATTATTATTATTATTATTATTATTATTATTATTATTATTATTATTATTATTATTATTATTATTATTATTATTATTATTATTATTATTATTATTATTATTATTATTATTATTATTATTATTATTATTATTATTATTATTTGAAAGTGTTCGAGTCTCGAGTTCGGACATACCGCTTACTCGCTGTGACAAATTTCACCCTCCGCTTCTAGTTACTACTGCTGTCTCTGCCTCACCTTCTACTAACTCAGATCGGGTGGGGAATTCGCCCCGTTTCGCGTATGCACGTGGTGATTATGTCGGTCTTTTCAATTTCTTCTCTTCCGTCGACTGGTCCCTTTTAAATGACATTAATGATTCAGATGGACAAGTCAGTCGCTTTACAGAAATAGTTCTTGATGGTATGCGTCGGTACATACCTTTGCATACTCCTACGCGTAGGAAGTTCCCTTCCTGGTTTTCAAGGGAACTAATAACGGCGTTAAAGCTCAAGGAACGGGCCCATCGTAAAGCGAAACGCCCTGGGTTTCACAATTGGGCAGATGAGTTTCGCCGTGTGCGTTCTCTTTGCAAACGCTTATACAAGCGGGACTACGACTCCTATCTTGAGTCTTTAGAGAGGTATGCCTCAAATCGTCCTAGTCAGTTCTGGCGTTACGTTCGCAAGCGTTCCATTAAATCAGATTTAAGTATCAGCTTAGTTGACTCTCAGGGTTCGGAAATTCGGGATGTTGCCGACAGTTTTGCACAACATTTTTCCTCCGTTTACAAACATCCACATTGTGATTCCGTTTGCCTCCCATCTGGTGCACTATCTAATTCCATTCTCTTTGACGAGGAGTTGATAACTGAGAGTCTTAAGCGTCTGAGACCATCTTTGTCTCCTGGACCTGATGGCATTCCAGCTGCCATAATAAAAGCCTTCAGTTATATCTTCGTACCAGTACTGACTGCCATATTTAATAACTGTTTAAAAAATGCTGCCTTTCCTCGCGTGTGGAAAATGGCACGCGTGTTTCCTGTCTTCAAGTCTGGAAACAAAACTGATGTTTCCAATTATCGTCCGATTTCTCTTCTATGTGCAACCTCTAAGCTTTTCGAATTAGCTTTGCACAGCGTACTTTCCTTCCATCTCAAACATATCATAGTACCGAATCAACATGGCTTCATGTTGGGTCGCTCTACTTCCACCAACCTAGTCACGTTTATGACGTATGCCTCTGCAGCAGTCCTTCAGAGGGGTCAGGTTGACACTGTGTACTGTGATATGAGCAAAGCTTTCGACGTTGTTACTCACTCACTACTTCTTGAAAAACTTCTACTCTCTGGCGTTGAAGTCTCTCTCGTAGCCCTCCTACGCAACTATCTCCTTGATCGCTTCTGCTTTGTCAGTGTCAATGGACAGACTTCTTTCGTTTACCCTGCAACGAGTGGAGTTCCTCAAGGTTCAGTACTAGGCCCGCTTCTCTTCTCCGTTTTTATTAATGATGTTTCCTCGGCGATAAAGAACTCCTCGTTTCTTCTTTATGCTGATGATATAAAAATATTCAAGGTAATACATTCTTTTCAAGATTGCGTGTTGTTGCAATCGGACATATCTGCTTTTTCTGATTGGTGTGCGATGAATCGACTTACCCTCAATTCTTCCAAAACTAGGGTTGTGTCCTTTACTCGTAAAACACATAGCTTTCTCTACCATTATTCTGTCAATTCTGTGCTGTTGGATAGGGTTGATGAAATTAATGACCTTGGTGTACTTTTTGACCGCACCCTCAGCTTCTCCTTTCACACTAAACGCATTGCTCAGCGGGCTATGCGCACACTCGGATTCGTTTGCAGACTTTCGAGAGAGTTCCATACTCCACTTCCGTTCCTAAAACTGTACCTGTCCATATGCCTCCCGGTCTTGGAGTATGCGTCGGTTGTTTGGAATGGCACTTGCAAATCGAACTTGGACAAGGTTGACAGAGTACAAAAAAAATTTTTACGGATATTTCATTATCGCTTTCCTTTCGCAACTTCCCCCTCTCGCTCCACCAGGAGCGCCCAACTGAATCTTCCTTCCCTTCACTGCCGTCGTATCAGACTTGATATCATATTTCTGTACAAACTCCTTCATGGCCACATTATGCGCCCTCAGCTCTTAGAGTACATCCTACTGCGCGTTCCGCGAAAGAGCATGAGGGAATTCAGACCATTTCAGGTTTCTCCTCTTCATTCCCACTCCCCTCTGGACAGGATGCAGTGGTTATTTAACTCTTTTTGTCCTCACCTTGACATCTTCCAAAACTCGCTCTGTTCATTTACATTGGATGTTCGTAGCGTTGTATTCTAAATAGTACTTTATCACATATAACTCCCACTTTCTAGCCTTAAATTGTATTTACTTCACTTTTTGCTTCTTCTCCTGTTCAATGCTGTCTGTATCTTGAACTACTTTTTATCCGTTTCTTGCTTATATTTCAACTTTAAACTTTATATTCGAATCTTACTGTCCCTTGTTCAATTTTACTTCTTTATTGTATTATTCTGTATTTCTAGCCTGTGTTTTAAGTACCATGCACTTGTTGCGCCTGGAATGGTTGTTTATTTTATGTATATTTCTATATTACTATAATCAATGTCAGTCATCTGTTTTTTTTTTTTCTCTTCTACCTACCGTTCTTTTTTTTTTTCTTTATTTCCTGGTGTGCTAAAAAATTCTCTCACTGTGTATATGAGTGATGATACTCATTGTTTGCTTAATTTCCGTGATACTTTTCGTCTCAGTTTCATTTCATGTATTATTTATTTCTTTTTTTTTGTGTTCTCTCTGTGTGTGTAAACATGTTTGTGCTTTTTCATTTTTTTTTTTTTGTGCTGCAGCACAAAGACCACATGGTTGTTCCTGCGCACATTAAATAAAGATTGATTGATTGATTGATTGATTATTATTATTATTATTATTATTATTATTATTATTATTATTATTATTATTATTATTATTATTATTATTATTATTATTATTATTATTATTATTATTATTATTATTATTACCTTTCGCGCCACCACAACAACAAAACAGAAAATACGCATAGTATCAAGTGGGGCAGTGCAACGGCACGAAGCCTAGACAAGAGAATGGGACAGACAGCGCTGTGCCTGTCCCATTCTCTTGTCTAGGCTTCGTGCCGTTGCGCTGCATCACTTGAAGATGCCAGACCAACTATACCCTCCAGTTCACGTTGTATACGCACGGTATATTTTGCGTGCCTCGGTCGGGTTGAGCGGTTTTTGCAGGTAGTGTGGAAGCACAGGACGCAAATTGTCTTCGTCTTTTGGTTCCCAGTGTTCTCTTCGAAAGGTTCGCTAGGCCGGCCCACATGGAGCGATTTTCCCGCGGCAAACCTTGCGAACTGCCGCCCGGCGGCCGTTCTTCAAGATGCAGCTGAATACACTCATCCCACATGCACGGCTATATATCTACAAATTCCGCTGCCAACTTCAGGTCCCAGCTGCCCTGGCTCGTATGACAACCTTTCCTCCTACCTAATCTCTTTTCGGATTACATTAGTGTCGGGTTTCTGTGCCACCCTCTCGCATACCATCGGGACCTTTCTGAACTGGTTTGGTGCTGAGGGCGAGGAAGAACAGCGCCTGTTCGTCCAGCAGGACATCGGTATTGCTTATTTCTGATGTCCAACTCTTTTTATCCCACTACTTCATTTAGTTAGCTCCAGAGTTGTTTTAAATGTTAGAGCAGCTTCGTAGGCTTTGTTCGTTTTCTACCTTGTAGATTGCACATCATTCTGTCTGTCTGAAATACATGGCACAGATATTGATGGCTCATAATTGATGTTTATCCCAGAATCATGCACCTGGGAAGACGGCTACCCTACCGAAAAATATTCATTTTTTTTAATCTAAGGCGCGATGGTGATTTAATGCTCCACTGCCTGATTCACACAATGGCAGCAAGTGTAGAATTACCTGTTCATGAAGGCAGGTACGAGGAGATTAAAATACTTTTTTTTTTCGATAATATTGCTTTGCGTTTGCTTTTGAACGCACCTGTATACTGCACAGCGACACTAGGAACACGGTCATCAAGGATGAGCAGCAGCAAGCGCCATGTACTGTGAACGGAGAACATCCTGAAGCAGGATGAACAAGTCAGCAGAATGATCTCACGTATTATAACCAAGAAGAATGGTATGAGAGAGAACGACACACTGTGACAAATCCAGCCTTTATCGTCAGTCGCATAACCTACGTAACCCCGTACCTCAAGCTACGAAAGAATGCACCTCAAGCAACTCGATACCATACTTCTCATGACTAGCTACAAGTGGGCGCTAGGGCTACCCCCCAACGCACCTCCCGACCGCCTCCTTAAACTTGGCGTCCACAATACCATCGACGAACTCATAGAGGCTCACCTTGAAACGCGAACTTTCCGCCTCTATGGTACCGTCCCTGCACCTCAAGTACTTGAACAGCTCGGCATTAGCCTTTCCAGCATCACGCAACAGAGACAGATCATACCGTATGAATGGAGGGGCAAACTCCACACCCAACCAGGCAATATGCATTCCGAATACCACAAGGCACGACGCTAAGCACGAGCAAGGACGATGGATAAGAACTACTCCAAGGACAAAGGAGTCTTTTTGGATGCTAAAGGTCCCTGCGAAGGCCTTACTGTTGTGACGGCTACGACGACGAGTGACGGCTACCGGGTACTGTTGTAGCCGTCACTCGTCTCGGCCATACGGTAGCGGGGCCGATGGCTAGAAATTCAGACGCCGCACAAATGGATGAGGCAGCGATCGCAATAGCCGCAACACATACTGATTCCATATACATTATCACCAACTCCAAAACAGCCTACAGAAACTACATGCGAGGCCAGGTTTCTCCCATGACCTGTAAAATCTTATCCAAAGCCAGACACCAGGCCTAAGATAAAGAAGTAATATGGATACCTGGTCATTGTTATATCTGGATGACTACAGATTATGATTATATCAGATGATACGACAAAGAGCGGATACCATGGTGAGAGGATGACCTGACTCTGGCCTACTCTATGTTGAGAGTGGCGTTTATAGAGTAAAAACAAAGGGATTCTTAAGCGGCGCTACTGATTACGTAACAAGCTACCGCACAAGAATTGACAAAACGAAAGAAATTAAATGGTCACACGAGGAATCTTGAAGAAATTCTCAATGGCCTTCCTTAGAACGACATCCTCGGGAATGGCAAAGTTCTCGGGTCTGAAGGACAGTCAGGTAGGGCTCCTTTGTGTGAGGAATGCTGTGGCTCATTTTCTTTTGTCGACTATAATATAGTAGTCTTCACTCCTCTTCAGGTGTTGCCATGGGGATCCCTTTGTAGAGCGCCGCACTCGTAGGTGATGTCGGTTTCGCATGTACTCTTGACCGTTGGCTGCTGTAACTGTATACCTTCGTGGCTCTGAGCGTACTTGCGTTATGACTGCTTTATCCCACTTCTTCCCATGCCAAACCCACCCTGGTTGGTTATTGCTTAATGGCGGCCGATCTCGAGCATGCTAGTCTGCATGCTTGTGCTGTGCCTGCTCCCTTGTTCGAAGTTTTTTTTTTTTCTGGAGCTCCTTGTGCGGTCTATGCGGTAACAAAGTACTGGGATGGGCTGAAATAAATGTTCTCGTCTTACTTCCCATAAACATCACTGCTGGGGACAGGAGGCCATTCATCGGAGCTGCTCTGTGGTTCAACAGTACCACTGCGAGCTCTTAGCCTTTGGACAACGCTTTAGTCATTGTTGCCTTCATGGTCTGGATGGTTCTCTGAACTTGTCCATTGAGCGAGGGAAAAGCGGTATTTTGGGTTAGAAGATAATGTCCCATTCCTTGCTGAAGTTTCAAAACTCGGTGGAGTCGAATGGAGGGCCTTGATCACTCACAACTTCTGAAGGTATGTCAAAGCGTGCACACACACACACACACACACACACACACACACACACACACACACACACACACACACACACACACACACACACACACACACACACACACACACACACACACACACACACACACACACACACACACACACACACACACACACACACACACACACACACACACACACACACACACACACACACACACACACACACACACACACACGCGCGCGCGCGCACACACACACACACGCACGCACGCACGCACACACACGCGCGCGCACACACACACACACACACACACACACACACACACACACACACACACACACACACATATATATATATATATATATATATATATATATATATATATATATATATATATATATATATATATATATATATATATATATATATATATAGAACTGTGCTCACTGATGAGGCTGAGGTTATTGACATTTTCTTCACCTCCACAAACATTGAATAGTTGTCCACTAAGAGCAAATAAGTAGCACCACTGTGGCGGAAGAAGTCCACTGCCAATTTCTCTCATGAACGTGTTGGTAGTTCTCTGTCAAGGAGTGGTTCTCGCAGGTTAGCTCATTGATGGCGTTGGCAGACCTCGCAATTAGATATCATCTCCTCGATGTCCTGGTTTATTCCGATCCAGTAGACACTCTGGCGAGCTGTGTTATTGCAATGAGACGATGCCTCAATGCGTCATGTGGAGCTTACAGAGCACTTCCTTCTGGCATGTCTGGGGCATGACAAATTTTTCTCCATAACACAGAAAACCATCAGTTCTGTATAGTTCACTCTTGATGGAGTAGTAAGGCTTCACTACTGGGGCAACTTTTGAGATCTTGTCAGGCTACCCTTTCTGAATGTATTTGGCGACACGCTGGTGTGTGCTATCAGTAGTTTTGCAGTTTCTTATCTCAGCTAGCTTGGCAGTTGAAGCTCGCACCAATGTACAGTCGCGGACAGAAGAATATGGACCACGCTTTGGCGGTGAAGGGCTCCTCACGCTTTAATTAGCAAAACATAGTACATGATTTTTGCATACGCTTGTAATATTTACTTCTATTCTTGCACGTGAGAGCAGCAAACTTATTCATTTCTATTAGATGACGGGACAAAAGCGTTTAAATCCAGAAGCGTGGTCCATTTTATTCTGTCCGCTACTGTACATGCCATAATCTGATACTCTTGTTCTGAGGTTTTAAGTGTGACTGCTGGATCAGGAGCTCGAGACAGCGTGTCCGCAGCTGTCAGGTGTTTACCAGGCACATACACCAACTTCACAGCGCTGGAGGCGAAGTAGTAGGCGTTGTATTCTGAGAGATTTTGTGGAAGTCCTTACATTGAAGACCGATGAGAAGTTTATGATCAGTTTCAACTACAGTGCTGCGACCATAGATATAATAGTGAAACTCTTCACAGGCAAACACAACAGCTAGCAGTTCCTTCTCAAGTTACGCATAGCGCTGCTGTGCTAGTGTAAGGTCTGCAGGTGCATAGGCAGTTGGGTGTCCATTCTGAAGAAAGGCGCTGCTAATTCCATAGGAACTGCATTTGTTGATATGGTTCCAACTACCGCACGATCGCGCTTATTTCGCATGCTAGCAAGGTGATGTTGAAAATCCTCCAAGGTAGGCTGCAGCAGTATGTGGATCGGGAGCTTCCGGACGTGCAAGCTGGGTTTCGCAAGGGCAGAGGAACTAGAGGCCAGATGGCCAACCTTCGCTGGATCATGGAAAAAGCAAGAGAGTTCCAGAAACCCATCTACTTCTGCTCTATTGATTATGCGAAAGCGTTTGACTGTGTAGATCACAGCAGATTGTGGCAAGCTCTCCAAGAGATGGGAGTTCCAATTCACCTCATCTGTCTCCTCAGGAACCTGTATGAAGGGCAAGAGGCCACAGTTAGAACTGGGCATGGTCTTATTGATTGGTTTCCGATTGAGAAAGGAGTAAGACAAGGCTGCATACTGTCGCCCTGCTTATTTAACCTATATGCAGAGTGCATCATGAGGAAGGCCGGTCTGGACGAGTCTTCAGGTGGAGTGAAGATTGCTGGAAAACGTATCAACAACCTTAGATATGCGGATGATACCACTTTAATGGCAGAAAGTGAAGTGGAACTCAAGAGACCTCTGATGCGCATACAAGAAGAGAGTGAGAAGTTTGGGCTTAAACTGAACATTAAAAAGACAAAGATCATGGCGTCTTGCCCTATCAAGTCCTGGAGCATCAAGGGACAAGAAGTAGAAGCTGTGACAGATTTTCTCCTCTTGGGCTCCAAGATTACCCCGGAAGGAGACTGCAGAGCCATGAAATTAGAAGACTCCTGCTTCTGGGAAAGAGAGCCATGGTTAGCCTTGACCGCCTAGTAAAGAGCAGAGACAGTAGTCTGCCAACCAAGATCCGTATAACCCGTGCTATGGTCTTTCCAGTTGTGATGTATGGATGTGAGAGTTGGACTGTGAAAAAGGCTGACCGCCGAAGAATTGACGCGTTTGAATTGTGGTGCTAGCGGAGACTCTTGAGAGTTCCTTGGACTGCCAGAAGATCAAATCAGTCGATATTGTCGACCATAAACCCTAAGTGCTCATTGGAGGGTCAAATTCTAAAGTTAAAGCTCAGCTACTTTGGTCATCTGATGAGAGGAGAGGAGTCGCTGGAGAAAGATTTGATGTTGTGAAAGGTTGAGGGTCGCTGGAGAAGGGGTAGGCAGCGAACGCGATGGTTAGATAGCATCCTCGAGGCGCTGCAGATGAAGTTATGTGATGTTAGGAAGATAGTGAGAGACCGGAAAGCGTGGCATGATATGGTCCATAGGGTCACGAAGAGTCGGACACGACTGAACGACTGAACTGACTGACTGACTGACTGAATAGGCTGTGCCGGGTCGAAGTAGTGCAACACTGGTGCTTTTGCAAGCTTGCTCTTGATCTCGTTGAAAGCTGCTATCTTGGCAGTCCAGTGCCACGAGATATCAGCCTTAAGTAGTTCTGGAGGAGACTGTCTTTGTTGAGAGGTTTGGGACGAACTTCATGAGGTATGTTTCCTTTCCCAGAAAGCGAAGAAGCTCACCTTTGCTGGTTGGAGATGGTATAGCGTCGATGGCCTTGACCTTGCTGGGATCAGGGTTTATGCTTTGCTCTGTCAGTTGATGTCCGAGATATGTAACCGAGGGCAAGCCCAGTTTGAGTTTTAGTAATTCAGTTTGAAGTTGTTAGCTCGTGCCATGTGGAGCACTTTACATAAATGAGATAATTGTCCATGAAGTGTCCTCGATGCAATTAAGATGTCGTCGAAGTAGGGCGTTACAAGGCCTTGACGTTCATATATACTATCAATTGCTTGCTGAAAACATTCTGGGGCTGTATTGAGGCCAAATGGCACCCGGAGGAACCTGTAGTATCCCCAAGGTGTGGAAAACGTTCATAAATACCAGTTGCTTTCGTCAAGTGCTAGCTGCCAAAATACACTCTTAGCATCCAAAACTGAGAACTCTGTACACCCACTTAGTCTTGGAAACAGTTCTTCTGAAACCAGAATATGATAGTGATGTCGCTTCACTGCTGCATGTAAGTTTCTTGGGTCAAGACAGATTCGCACACTTTCATCTTTCTTTGTGGTTATGACAATCGGATGCACCTAGTCTGTTGGCTCTATCACAGCTTAATTATGTCATTCTGTTCCATTCGTTCGAGCTCAGCTTTGACAGTCTTTTCTAGTGCACTTGGTACACGGTGAGGGGCGGCAACCGTAGGTGTTGCGTCTGACTAGAAGTGTGTGCTGTACTCTCCTGGTAGCCTACCAATACCTTTGAACACAGCAAGAAATTCTTGAAGCAGAGCTTAAAACTTCTAAGAAGCCGGAGGGCATAACTCTCAGAACGGCCTTTCTCGTAATGCTGCGTCACCAATGCCGACGATGGTCCTGTCGCCCAGGAGGCGGTCATGCTTGTCACCGAAGTGGCACCTTGTAGCTTGATGCTGACGTTCAGCAATAAACTCGTCGATCGGCTGGTTTTGTTTCTGACTCATGCTGCTGAAGGCGGCGGACGCTTGCGTCACGTTTTTGTAAGGATGGTACCTCTCGTCGAACTTCCGCGCTGTTGGGCCCATTACATGAAGTAACAGTGCTCGCCTTGTTGCTTCTGGCTTTGTGGTATATTCGCATGCTACTTCGTAAAGCTGGTAGGCCGCCCTCCATTCCGACCGCGCTTCCGTGGCATTGCAGGCCGCATCGAAATGCTTCGGTGATTGAATGAGGGGGAGTGCCATGCTTCATATACTATGTCACTCAGGTGCCGAAGAGGTGCTAGGTTGCGTTAATTACTTTACTTTTGACACCATGTTATATCTAGATGACTACGAATTATGATTATATCAGATGATATGACAGAGAGCGGACGCCATGATGAGAGGATGACATGACTCTGCCCTACTCCATGTTGGGAGCTGCGTTTATTGAGTAAACACAGCGGGCTTCTTAGGGGGCGCTATTGATTACATAACAATTACATACCAGTTGCTTTCGTCAAGTGCTAGCTGCCAAAATACACTCTTAGCATCCAAAACTGAGAACTCTGTACACTCATGGCTGAGTGTACAGAGTTCTCAGCCATGGGCTGAGAACTCTGTACACTCAGCCATGAGTGTACAGAGTATATATAAGGACATAGGATCTGAAAAATGCAGAAATCGGCAAACTAACCTTCAAGTCGCAAGATGTGAAGTTGCTGCAGCATGCTACTTTCCATGGCAGGCAGTGACAAGCTGACAAGCAAGCTATAGCTGGGTTGCCATCGCAACAAAGCATCCTGTCAAAGCCTCCAGAAGGTTAAACATTGAAGCTGAGGTGAAAGTCATACGGACGCTATCTGCCGCTACTGGACCTTTGCGTTGTCAAGTGATGGCGCGGTACGAAGAATGAGGTCGTGGGATTTGGCCTGGAGCCAGTGCGAGAGAAGCTCCACTGCACATTCATTGACCTCATTCTTCGTACCGCGCCATCACTTGACAACGCAAAGGTCCAGTAGCGGCAGATAGCGTCCGTATGACTTTCACCTCAGCTTCAATGTTTAACCTTCTGGAGGCTTTGACAGGATGCTTTGTTGCGATGGCAACCCAGCTATAGCTTGCTTGTCAGCTTGTCACTGCCTGCCATGGAAAGTAGCATGCTGCAGCAACTTTCTCCCACAGACCAGGGAATTCTGGAGGCTTTGACAGGATGCTTTGTTGCGATGGCAACCCAGCTATAGCTTGCTTGTCAGCTTGTCACTGCCTGCCATGGAAAGTAGCATGCTGCAGCAACTTCACATCTTGCGACTTGAAGGTTAGTTTGCCGATTTCTGCATTTTTCAGATCCGATGTCCTTATATATACTCTTTTCATTCTCCTTTCATGCTCGGCAGAGGGCATGGGGGATAGGGTCGAGGGTGAGCGCAATAACTTAATTCTCCTAGCACTGCCTATTTTTTTCCTTTACCTAATTTCTTCGGGCTTCTTCAAACACCTGGGCTGAGGGAAAAGAGAGTGCACACGCCGCAGCACCAGCACTCATCTCCCGGGATCCCTCATCACTCCCCTCACATGACTACCCCCAGCCCCTCACTTCATATCGTGCAGAAACTGCAACACGTCCGCTTAGTGAGACAAACATTTCCAGCACCTGCTAAAGGACTCGATAAATAAGAGGAATGTCACCTCGGGCGTTTACAAACATAACAGGCCAGCTAGACTACACAAAATTATTCCGGGTACTTTTTCAGTTAAATGCACATTTTGCAGCCAGAAAGCAGACCTTTACCATATGGTATGGTCCTGCCAAGAACACCAAGCCATACCTCGTTAAGAAAACCCAACGTGGGGGGATTGGGAGGTGGCCCTGTCCAGCTCCGACCTTGCGGCACAAAGGACCTTGCTTTCGAGAGCTCGGGCGGCAGCAACAGCCGATGGAGTCCCGGACTGAGGACCCTACCAACCCCGGCCTTAACCCATAACCCATTTTTCCAAATAAATGATTTGTACTACAACTACATTACCTGAAATAAACACCTGTGCAGGCTATTTGTTTTCTTCTTTTCGTTTTTAAGTGGACCGTTATTTTCCTTTTTTTTTTTTTTTTTTTGCTTCTCTCGCACTGGCTCCAGGCCAAATCCCACGACCTCATTCTTCGTACCGCGCCATCACTTGACAACGCAAAGGTCCAGTAGCGGCAGATAGCGTCCGTATGACTTTCACCTCAGCTTCAATGTTTAACCTTCACTAATTATATTGTAGCGCGTGTGCAACAGTAGCCGCTGGGTGGCTGCTCATCGCGAGTCTCGTGCGCTGGCTCGAAGTGGCCCCGTGACGTTCGATTAGAAGAGGCTGAAGTTTTGGTGCTGACTTTCTCTCGGTGCTCTGAACCTGCTCTCTGGTGCCTTCTGGATTAACCCCCATTAAACCTTCTAGTTACGGGCTCAAACGGCTACGTGACAATATATCGTAAATATTTACAGCTAATTAGTTAATAGCAAATAAAAATTGAACTTTACGATGCAGCATCAAGTGATATATCGCTGAAAATCTTAAGTCGAGTATTATTGCACTAGGCTAACTGCACTTCCTAAATAAATATAATTAATCAGTTTTTGTGAATTAAAATCTAACATTACGATAGATAATTATTCGTTTTTAGATGACTACATTTACATAACTGGGATTAAATTAAGCTTTACGCTACAACGTTCAGTAATACGTCGTTGAAAGGTCTAGGCTATCAGAATCACAAAATAAATGCATCTGGCGCAACGGAGAAAGAATACAGGCCGAGCGCTGCTACCAGAACATATGCTGACAAAGCGATGGCCGTAGCTCATACTCTAACAAAGGCAAGATTTGATGCCGCCATCCCAGGTAACAACTTAATTCTTCGCGCCCTGGTTACTGCGAGCTCTGCCTTTTCTTCTTGCGTCGTGTACTAGTTACACGTGCGCGCGGTTATTTTCCTTTTTCGACAACTAAATCTATTGGTATCGACGATCGCCATGCATGTGCTCTTTCTGCTGATTGTGCGCTCCTACATGGGACACAATTGGGGCACGAACGTGCACCAAGTATAATGGAATAAACGCTTACGAGCTTCCACTTCAATTGTCAATTTCCTCCCTTTTCTCCTCCCTGTCTCTCTCTTGTGCGCGCTCGAGTCCTTTCTTGATCACCGTTATATAGTGTCCTTCAATCTATTTATGTACTCATTCTACACAGTTCTCTTCTTTCTTAGTGGAATACCTAATACCCATATTCACTCCTTGTCGATTTTTTCTACACTCTGAAGTGAGGCGCCATCAAATCCTGAGCATAGAGCCAACTTACATGCGTTACCACCGACTCTGTTAAGGCACTGCCGCTGACTTACCGAAACACCTCTGCGAGGCATCGGAGCACGCAGTTAGAATAGAAGCCTGCTCACGCGCTGACGTCACTGTTTACCGCCGACCAACATAAGCCGGCTCGGAGGCGAGGCCGAGCGCTTCGCAGGAGGAAAGCAAACTAACATCCGTCCGTCTGCTAAGGTATACCGGGAGCGCGCAGCACATCGCGAGCTCGACACGGCACCATGTCGGTAAGCGCCCATCTCTACATCCGATAGCGACATTCGTCAACGTGTATGAAGTGGTTCTAGGCACTGTACTTCCCACATGAATAGGGCCCTACGGCAGGAATACAGGATGCATGGTGTTCAATGTTTTGATGGCGTCCATACGCATACAAGGATCTACACGAGAAGGGTTGTCACTAAAGAAACTTGCATGCTCTGTATACGTCGCTTGTAGCCACGGAGCAGTAGCGGCGATGTAGCATCTACGGCGTGCTAAAACCCTCACCCATCATCGGCGTATCAAAATCTGTATGCGTTCTTGCTGTGATTGTAAATTGCCTTTTGGAAAAAAAAGGGCAGTACCGGTCACACTTATCGGCGGACACCTCAACCGAGCAGTAAAGGAAGGAAGTATAAGACGAGAGGAAGAGATGCCGGTGCTACAGAAAAATTTCTGCCATCTGGGGATCTTTAACGTAAGCTCACAACGGACAGCACACGGACGAATACGCGTTTCTCCTCCATCGAAATGCGGCCACCGAGGTCGGGTTGGAATCCACGTACTCGGATTCAGCAGCCGAGCGTAATAATCACTCAGCCACAAAGGCGGGCTATCCGCCAGAATTCATTTTGATGTGCTTATAAAACACATTCATCCGCCAGTTCCGTGTACCTATACCGCCTACCCCGCGCAGATGTTTGCCGCGAACAGGGGACCGCGATCAGCTCAAGTCCTTTCTTCTACGTAGCCCCTCTGTCTGCCTTCGGAGGGGGAGGAGGAGGGAAGTGGGGAGGGAGCGCGTAGTATGATGTCAAATGCTTCGAAAGGGATTTTCTTTTTCTTTAATGAGTCTGGTCTTAGTCCCTGCGTGAGAATATATGCATTCGTCGGCTTTAAAACT
The DNA here is from genome assembly GCF_055883805.1 of Amblyomma maculatum. Lineage (NCBI taxonomy): Eukaryota > Metazoa > Arthropoda > Arachnida > Ixodida > Ixodidae > Amblyomma > Amblyomma maculatum. The sequence continues at coordinate 4,467,789 of NC_139352.1, read as the reverse complement.
TTCCTTTCACACAGTGGCTTCTTTGCTTGAATCCTATTGCTTCAGCGCGCACAAATTTCGCCATAATCAAAAGCTGAAGTTGTTATTGCACTATTTGCAAGTTAGCCAATACGTGAGCAAGCGACCGCTGAGTAAGCTAGGTCATCAGGCGAACCTTTGCAATTGGGGGGAGGGTGAAAAGTTTGTTTTTTCGACAGTTACTCTTCTCCCCTCCCTCTCACCGGTGGGGTCCCAAGTTACTCATGTTCTTATCCGATACCTGAAGTGGTGACTCAATGGTTAGGGCACTGGACTGCTGAGCCGGAATACCGAGTTCATCAGGGCCTCGGCGGCCGCTTTTCGATGGAGACGAAAACCAAAGAGCCCGTGTGCTGTGCGATGTCAGTGCTGGTTAAAGTGCCTATAAGGTGGTCGAAACTTCTGGAGCCCTCCACTATGCTGTCCTTCTAGCCTAAGTATCTTCGAGGCGTTAAACCGCATATAAACTAAGCCCAACTATTTACACTTTGTTCGCACCAGTTGTCTGTAGTCATACGCCTGTAAATCTCCGACGATGGATGTGAGCACGACGGGCCAGTGACCTAACAGTATCGAAATGACGGACGGTTGGAGATCCCAAAAGATGTCTGAGGCGCGCACAGCACATCTGTCTTAAGGAAGATGACCCTCGCTGTTTCTTTCCCCCCGTTTGCAGACCATCAGTCCGGTGCTGTTTCAAGTACTCAATGTTGCGAGTGATAAATACCACATTGCTGGGCTAGTTGGTGACGCATGGTTTAGTAACAAGTTATTCAGCGCTATATCAAAAACGGAATTCGGCGCTATATGAAGGATACAGCGCCCACCCTATGTATTTCTTCCTGTGTCCGTGTCTTTTATATAGCTCTGAATTACTTGTTACTAAATGTAACTCATAAGTTAGCACCCACGTCGGAGGAGCGATGATGTAGCGTGTGCGACAGGTCTATTCAAAATTCTTGCCTGTTCTCGGCGTCTCCGGGTGTCTTTACACGTTCTTGCTGTGATTGCTGTATCGCTCGTCTGTGGCTCCGGCTATCCACGCCTGTGCGGCGTTCCGGGAACGGAGCTGTAACTCTTTTCAGTTTGCGGTCAATGTTTCAAGAGCATTGGCCCCTTCGTTCGTGAAGTGCCGGCTCCGTATGTCCTCCAGAATTGTTGTTGTTGTTGTGGCTGTAGGAAGAAAGAAAAGAAAATGCACGGGCCTGCTACTGGCTCTGTAGCTGAACCACCTCCGCTGCTTCGTGCGGACAGAAGAGAAAATAGAGAAGAAAGAAAATGAAGAGGGAGAGGAAGACGCACGCCGCAACAACAACCGTCGTCCATCACCTAAGCGGTGGCGGGTGCAATGACGGCCTACAACAGATAATTCAGTGGCTGGCTAGCCCCCGCCGCAAGTGGCGTTCACGTATACTGTCCCAACTACGTAAGGCCAGGAAGAGCCACCCTCCTCCTCCAGAATTCATTTTAAAGCATGAGGTAGTTACATTATTCCGCCAAACATTGGCAAGGGTTATCTCTGTTGGACCGATTACAGTGCGAAAACACGGGTGTTTTTTTTTTTTTTGCTTGCTTGCTTGCTTGCTTGCTTTAACTCGCTGTGGTTGCTTCATTTTACACGATACTTATGTGATACAAACTTTCTGTGCATATGGGCCTGGTGCGTTGCAGCTTCAGCTGTAGATGTGGCGCCATCTGGGAGCTGCCGAGTCAAATAGTGGAGGTTTAACCATCATCATGTAGGCGCGCTGAACTTTAACTCGAGACAGTTCACTAACACAAGACAAGACTGATGATGGAAAACCAACTAGCCGCCACTACAGCATTGCTTGCGAGGTTTAACCGCAGCCTCCACGATCAGATCCGGTGCAAAGGCACGCTTGATTGCGGAGGCCACGGGTTTAACCTAGGAAGTCTTCGCTGACATCAAGGCACACTAGTTTCAATCTACTTGCGGCGCTATCTGATAGCCCCCGTGTCAAATACCACATTTTAAACCCTATTTACACCTGGTTATATCGAGCAAACGCATCCACCGAAGCGGCACTGAACCCGAGCACCCGGTTTCGATACCGGCCGGTTCTAAACCGCTCCGATTCTTCTGTTTAGCGCCTAAGTAAATGCACAAACAAACACAAACGTTCTAAATTTAAAAAATGAAGGGAAAAAAAGAAATAATGCCGAGCACAGGCCGGCCGGGATTCGAACTGCGTTCCTCCTACAGCATCAAGGCCCCATAGTTTAACCCTACTTGCGCTATTGTTTTGTCGTTATTGTATAGAGAACCTCCGTAAAAATAAAAATAAAGACTTAATTTACTCAAACTTTTTCATGTCTAAAGTTACGGGCTGCTTAATACGAGCCCGCCATATATCTAACCCGACACTGCACCACCATTAAAACATCAAATTTCTGGGAGGCACACACATGCATCTAGGTAAAGCAGCCTGTTTGGAGGTTCTTCACAGCATATACACTCCTCACCAAAGCTCACTGCTCACTAAACCCGGATTTGGACGATCTTGGTGGCTCGGCATGTCTGTCCATCATACGGCGTTTCCAAAGACTGAATATTCCCATCAACACAAATAGATCATAAGGCCCAACAGGGTTTTTGTCAGCAGACAAAAATCTAATAGTATATGGTGTAATTTCAATGTCCTTCTTAAGTTCGTTATAGCATGTCTCAAAAGAACATAGCATCACGGCGCAGAATAAAGCAATGATCGATTGTCTCGGGCACATTACACAGACGGAAATTAACATTCCTACTTGTGGTGCTATCGGTAGCCCCCGCGTCAAATGCTGCATTTTAAACCCTGTCTAGATTTGGTTATATCGAGCGAAAACACCCGCCATGTAGGCCAGGGTTATAAGACGCTCCCCGAGTACCCGCGGTTTCGAAAGCGGCCGGTTCTAATCCGCTCCGATTGTTTCTGTTTGGTGAGTAAGTAACTGAACAAACAAACAAGGAAGGTCATAGAATAATCTTGGTCGGTGGTAGTGAACCTGTGAGTATTTTTGCACTAATAACATGTAGCTGCAGTGACTACTACACGAGTTCTTTGCCGCGATTTGGTCCGTGATGGCAACTCCTACCTCGCTTCTGCTGGCCATTCCTTTGCCGTCGTGTAGGATGCACGGTCGTAGAATTCTACCAAATACTTGAAAGCTGCGAATTTTTCAAGAATTAATTCAGGTGTTCGTCGCCTAAGGTTAGTGCATTCCCAAGATTTAGCAGTCTTTCTCTCGAACAGTGTCCGTTTTTAGTTTTCTTTTCCTTTCGCCTTAGTCTTTCGCTAAGAGCAAATTTTGCGTGCCATTTCTCGGCAACGCTGATTTCACTATCTCCAAACTCATTATTACACAAGTGTCCTGTGCGTAAGCTACCGTGTATCTGTTATGTTGCAGTTAATTGGTTGTTGCGGCAGCAGCGTTAAAAAAATGGCCGTGTTTAAACACGGCTAAACAAACTTTGACGAGCGATAGCTATTTTTCCGTGGGCTTGCTAATGTCACGTGGTCAGCTGACGTCATAGCTCGCCTGTCACGCAATCTGTGACGTTATATAGAATCAATAACTTTTCAAACATCATTAGTCATGATCAAGTGGCCAGCTAGCTAGTCCTGTTGTCATCCACCAGCTTGCAATAGCATACCGCACTGGGTGACGTCCCACTTTATCATTGGCTCAGTTTCAGTCACGCCGGCGGAACCAAGTGGTCCCCGGGTTTGTACCAGACGGATTATAGCTGCGGCTCTAAAGCCGCAGCTGACACACGGCGTAGCAGGCACTCTATTGTGCGTTTTGTATGTTGCCTTCTTTCATCCCCGTGTTTTCGTGCTGTTCAGCAGCCTCGGCAATGGCTAGTTAGTCGTACGGCTGGTGTGCTCTTCGCCGTTTCGTTCATTCTTTGCCGGCAGAGCAAAATTTTGTTCCACTTATTCATACTCTCTTGATACGAACCGTCAAGATTCAAATATGATATGTTCTAGACATAACGCTAATGTAGTATTACACCTGGCCAAAGAAATAAAGGCAAACACCTTATATACGCCATTAGTGACGGAAAACGGCGTCGGCGTTGACCGCAAAAAATGGTCGACGCTTTCCGTCATAGATCTATCCACATAATCCCAAAGGAGTAATCCGATAGGTAATAGCATATCTTGAATAGGTTATATCGGGTATAATTGCGCTAGACTAATTGCAGGGTCTAATTAAATACCCTTGATAAATAATCGTGAATAAAAATTTTACTTTACGCTAACGATATGCCGTTGGACAGGTTATGTAGAGTACAACGGCACTGGAGTAATTTGATATACTAAACATACTTCCGTTAATTAAATATTGTAGCGTAGATACACGAATGTATTTACAGATGTTTACGAAGGGGTAGCTGACCAGACGAACAACTTCATGCCAGCGGCGCCCAGCACGAATCACACACACTTCGTTGTTGTTGTTCTCCTCTAATTTGGTGGCACATACCCACACAGGGGGATCGGCCAAGAATTGGGGTGCAGAGATATTAGATTTTGAGATGTATAACTACATCGCAAAAAAAAAAATAAATAGAAATAATTGCTAGGGAATAGAGAAGGAAATGTAAATATAAAAACCCAAAATAAAAAGGTTAATTATTAACGCACGCAGTAGGAGAATACTAAGATTTATATGTACAGATTAAAAAATCAAAGCATATTAGCAAGGCAGACGTTTTGTTTATATTAAGAAGTTTTGAATGGCATTAAAAACAGACCTGCGGCTGTACCCAAGCATGGTGGCACCGAAAGATAATAAAATCTGGTCAAATTAAGACCCAGCTGTTGTAACGGCTTCTCCAAGTACCGTTTTTTCATCATGGTAAAACGGCGACAAAATAGCAAGAAATGATCTATTGTTTCCGGTTCCCCGCAGAATGCGCAGACGGGAGAAAGCGCCAAACCAGACCTGTGCATATAGAAATTTAGGGGCGGAATACGACAGCTTAGCCTGATTAGTACTGGTCAGTATATGTACCTCGAAAGTACATATACCAAAATTGGAACACACTTCGTCATTCTCTACCTTTCACACGCGAGCACAGCACTTCGTCGTCGTTGTCGTTCCTTTACATAACTCCCGGCGACGAAAGCACCGCCCTGGTGCTAGACGGATGAGGTGCATCGTATGGCTTGAGGCGAACTACGTGAACAACGTCGGTGGAAGGGTGGATGGATGATGCCGGAGAATCAAGAGGGGAAGCCTCATATGTCATGTCGGTCACCTGACGGAGCACACGATAAGGGCCGTTGTACTGGCAAAGGAGCTTCTCAGAAAGACCGACACGCCGAGGAGGAGACCAAATGAGAACGAGTGATCCTGGGCCATAGTGTACTGGGCGATGCCGGCGGTTGTAAACAGACTTCTGGTAGGTCTGGGAGGCGGTGAGACGGTCGCGGGCCATGGTTCCTTGGATGATGGCGTCACGTGCGTACTCAGAGAGAAAGTCAAGGCCGAGATTAAGTTATGAGGGCAGTGTTCAAGAACAGCGAAGTGAAGAGAAGTATGACGGCCGGCGATTCATACACGAGCTGTACATAATCCAACGACAGCAGAAGTGCCACCATCAGCGACAACAGCTGAGGAGACAGGAGTGAGCACTTTCCTTAGGCTATGGCGGAGACGTTTGCTCTCGTGTCGATCAGAGCAGTTGGAATGGATGGAATGGCAAATAGTAGAAGTAACGTCAACAGTAAGTGTGACGATTGGGCCGGAAAAGGAATTCGAGATAATGATATTCTAGTAGGAGATGTTATGCGAAGGGAGGACGATCGACAGACAGTAAGGATAGTTTGGACTCTGAGGGAACGCAAGCGTAGCTAGGGACTGCTGAAAGCAAGGTGAGCGGATGAGAGTAGGAAGTATGCGGGGGTCAAATAGATCGAGCTGACAGAGGGCCTGGTTAGTAGGAGGGATAGGGGAGAAGTGCGTATACATTCAGGCTGGTGGTGGTGATGAGTCAGTGACAAAGCAAAAATAGAAATAAAAGATAAATGACTAATAAAATAAAAAACAGTCAGCTAAAATGACAAAATAAAATAATAAAGCTCCTTATTGTTGAACGGTACGGCGGGACAGCGTTAATGGGTTCCTCTTGCCTATAGTTCGGGTAGTTTGCTGCTCGAATAATCACTAATCACTTAATGTCTGCCTCTGTTAATTATCTCGCACGTATTCGTTAGCATACACTCTTAGCTAAACATGACTCAGCAAACAGCAAAGTTCCTCAGTAGTTTGCTCAGCAAAGTTGCGCAAAGGACCGGAGCGAAGACAAACATAGCATGAAATAGAAGACACGAATGAGGACGTTGAAAGCAGCGAGAAAGCTTAAGGCTAACGCATTGCTATCGCATAGAGATAATTAAGCGCACCCCTAATATTTTGTTTTTGCATGCACAGACCTTCAGTCTCCGCGTGCCGCTGCATGGTCCATCTAGTACTGCGTGAGCGCTCCAGAAAATACGACCGCCCATTATTTTTCGCTCTCTGCGGCAGCCTTTTTCATCATTCACTTTCATCCTTGATTGATTTACTCATTGTGTTTTTCTCTTCTCTCTCGCCTTTTTCTCTCTCTCTGCCGGCGTCGCCACTTCCGTTGCTATGTTGGCTCGCATACAGGCCCTCATTCAGAGATCGGTTTTTCATGCACGCAGTTAGCGGACTAGCGGCGACAAAGCGCCGTGCATTCTGTGGAAACGGGGAAGGAGAAAGCGCCGCGAGCTCGGCAAAAACGCACGGAAGCGGATGGACAGCCACATCCATGCATGAAGCCTGTTTCTGTGTTCACTTCCACGCAGTGTGGCTGAAGGTAAAACTACGACCTGTGGTCAGTAAACATGGGCTACTTTAAACGACCCCTTGCCTTGATTGATTGTACACTGAAGAAGGCTGCAGTGAAGCGAAGCTTTTATGCGCAACGTAAACACCTCCTTCGGCCAACAAGCCGTCGCCGTAACCCAAATCCAGAAAAACGATGTCGGAGAAAATACGCACGCTATTTCGTATCAAAATTGTGCCCCAGCTGTGCTTTGTGCAGCGTTCAGGTCATGGTGTCGTGCCATTTCTTTTCGAATTGAGCACCCATCTTACAGTCACACTGGAGGCTAGTTTGCGATAGGGATTTGGACCGAATACATATCCACCTCTGACTCAAAAACCAACTTAAGCCGGCGGCTTCGTTTCGATGGAGGCGTAGCGAAGCAGTAGTAGTAAAAACATTTATTTTAACAGAGGAGTTCGGGGCGCGCAGGCCCCTGGGCCCCCGCACGGCCCCACTACACTCAAACGTTCTTGTTCCTACTGTTCATGACGTCGGCAGCTCGGTCTGTGGCGTTCTTTTGCCGGACCGGGTCCTCAGAGCGTAGCAGGATCTCCCATTCCTCCCAGGTGGTGAAGTGCTCCAGACCCCGCGGGGGAGGATCCGCCGGGCATTGGAACAGAATGTGGACGAGGATGGCAGTGGTGTGGTTGGAAAGGGTGCAGGAGGGGTCGGTGAGAGTGGGGTGGTAACGGGACCTAATGTAAGGGGATGGGAGGGTTCGCGTCTGGAGGCGGCGCCATAGTGTTTGGTGGTGATTGCCGAGGGAGGAGTGAGGTGGGGTGTAGATCTGTCTCTCGACCCGGTAGGCCCGAGTCATCTCTTTAAACGTGTGCACGCGCTCCCCAGGAGAACTCCGACGTGGGGACCGCCTGTGCCCGGCGTATTAGACTTCGGGCTAAGCTGTTGGCGGCCTCGTTGCCAGGGTTCCCCGAGTGCGCAGGCACCCAGATAAGCTCCACGTGGCGGGGCGATGGCAGTGGGCGAGGTCAGTATGCAAAAAGCAGAAACATGAACTCGCCCACGTGCGAAATTTAGTAGTGCAGTTTTTGAGTCTGTTAGTATATATCTAGCTTCCGTGTGGGCAATTGCAAGGGCGATCGCTGCCTCCTCGGCCACTTCCGAGGAGGTAACAGAGGGGAGGGGGAGAATTTCAATGGACTGAAGGGTATTGTTCACCGCGGCTGCCGCCGCCTCATCGCCCGAGCATGCGGCGTCCACCCATACGGCATCCGTCCCGGAGCCGTGAGTGCCTTTGCCCGGGCTCGGCGGCGGGGCTCGTGGTGTGGATGGGAGTTTCGGGGAAGGGGTTTGACAAGAAGGTTGGAGTGGATAGGGCGTGGGATGGAGAGGAGTGTGGGGTCGTTAGCTGGGATGTGAACATCGAGAGTTCTGAGGATGTGACGTCCGGTGCCAGTCTGTGTCAATCGGATATACTGGGTCTGTCTGTGGGCCTCCACAAGCTCCCCAACAGTATTGTGGAGACCCAGCTGAAGTAATTTCTCTGTTGAAGTGTTGAGGGGTAGGTGGAGGGCGGCTTTGAACGCGGTACGAAGCATCGCGTCCAAGGTGGAGATCTCGTCACCTCTAAGTCTGATGTAAGGGAGCATGTATAAGAATCGGCTGAGGATAAAGGCATGAATGAGACGACATAGATCGTGCCCCTATGGTGGCCTGAAACTATGCGGATGAGGTGCGAGATCGCACCTGTCCCCCGCTTGAGTTTCTTTATTGAGAGACTGTTTCTACCGTTGCTTTGGATATGAAGCCCCAGGGCCCGGAGAGTGTCCACCCCTGTAATGGGGCGATTATCCAAAGCAACGGTTATGGGGGCGCTGGGAGGGTTACGGGTAGTGAGGCGGAGGATGAGGAGCTGGGACTTCGCTGGGAGCATAAGAGTCCGATGCTTCGGGCGTGTTCTTGTGTTAATGTGGCGGCGCTTTGTAGTGTGCCTTCTATGTCGCCATCACTGACGTGGGTGGTCCACAACGTTATGTCGTCGGCATAGAGGGTGTGCCAGAGGTGTGGTATCGTGGTGAGTTTGCGGGCGAGTGAGATCATTGTCGCGGTGAACAAGAAAGGGGAGAGGACGGAGCCCTGGGGAGTACCGACCCCTTTAAGGGAGTAAGGAGGTGATGTGTGTGGGCCAAAGTGGACCTCAGCAATGCGCTTGTTAAGGAAAGCTCCGATATAGGTGTGCGTACGCACACCCACATCAAGACAGGAGAGGGCTGTCATGATCGCGGTGTGATCAACTCGATCAAATGCTTTAGATAAATCCAAAGCCAGGACGGCCTTTGTATGGCCCGGGATAGCAGGGACAAAAATTTCGGTGGTGAGCTGCAGCATGGCATCCTGCGCGGACAAACGGGGGAGGAACCCGACCATGCTGTGGGGGTAGAGGTCATTTTCCGTCATGTGCTGAGTGAGTCTCGCCAGCACGACGCGTTCGAAAAGTTTTCCCAGACACGAAGTGCGGGAGATGGGTCGGAGAGGCGTCCATGTGCTGTGCGATGACAGGTGATAGAAATTACTCAATAGCCCTGCACTAATGACACGCATTTCTCTCTTTCCTCTTTCACTTCCACCTTCCTCCCTTCCCTCACGGCGTGGTTCAGGTGTCCATAGAACAAGTGTGACAGATATTGCGCCTTTCTTTTCCTGTGAACTAATTATTCTATTATACTCCACTCCTCATTCCACTTTCTGCCCCGCCGGGGTGGTGCAGTGATAAGACGCCCGACTACTGTGCCGGAGTACCCGAGTTCGAACCCGACCTCGGCGGCTGCGTTTCGATGGATGCGAAGCGAAGAGGCGTCCATGTGCTGTGCGATGTCAGTGCACGTTAAAGATCCCCAGTGGTCGAAATTTCTCCGCAGCCCTCCACTACGGCTCCTCGTTTTCTCATTCCACTATCGCTCCCACCTTCCTCCCTTTCCTTACGGCGCGGCTGAGGTGTCCACAGAAAACAAGTGGGACAGTTACTGCGCCTTTCCCTTCCTATAAATCAATCAGTTTTCAGAACACTATCGACATGAAAACTCCTCCAGAATTTTTCTTTTCTCCTTTCTCAAAAATGGACACAGTAGAGCGCCAGTGGCAATAACTTTTCTTATGCTGCCAGACAAAAGCCACTAGATTAAGCTGTTTATTTTGAGCGTGTGTAGCCACGATTTTAATCGTGTCAGCTGGAGGCTTGGTATCTACAGATTCGTTTTAAATACAGTTAATGAGTCCTGGCTAAAAGAAGTGCATAGCCTGAATCACCTAAATGCACAGAATCATAAGTGCGAAAATATGATGAGCCTATGAGAAGAAAATTGTTTGTCGGCACATAAAACAAAGCTGGATGTTGAAGGAAAGACAAGCATCGTCCACATATCTGATTAGAATTATCGCATCGTGGAATGGCGGTAACGTTTGACCGAACAATGTATCGTTGAAAGAAAGGCGCCACTCCGAATGGCCATTTACGCAGGATGAAAGACGAGGCAGTATAAATGCCAGACCTTCGGATCTAAGGGAACGTATACCTGGTCGGTCTTTTAACCAAAGCCGTACAAACAAGCAGAACCAGCACACAGGTGGAAATCCTTCATTTCTTTAAGCGACAAGACGGAACAAAACAGCTGAAAGAGCCCCGATACGATCTTGCTAGCGTGCTTGCTTTCTTTGCTCCACGCTTTCCTTCTTTTCTCATTACTTCTATCTTCTTTCCTTCTTTCGTTCCTTGTTTTTATTCTCTTTCTATTCAAGATCTGGACTAAGGTTGTCGCAATAGGTGCGGTTTCGAATGATCATGAAATGTGGTAACCTTTGCGTGGGGAAACCGCACAAACCTATTCTGCAAGATGGAAGCCGAAAAAAAAAAACGTTTTAAAGAAATAAGCTTCGCTATTAGTTTGGCGGCAACTTTCAATTGGACACCTTGTTCATATCTTGCTGAGAGAGCTTTACGAAGCCAGGACGTGGGAGATGGTTGCGGTACAAGGGCTGCTGGCTGACGTAAGCAGTGCGCAGAGAAGGCGTTCCATAAAGAGAAAGAAACGAGTGAATAAACTTCAAGGCAGGGCAAAGGCACTTTCACAGCCTTCGCAAATTTGTAAGCTTCCATCGGCTGTTCGCTGAGACGGCACGCTGCAGTTGGCGCTGGTTGCGAACGAGCGCGAGTTTTGTGCTGGGTTGGTTATAAACGGGGCTTTGCCCTGACTCTGAAGCCTTGCGCGAGTTTTTGCACTTAAAATGCTTTTAGTGCCCGTTGTCGGTTCGTCGACGGGGAGAACGCGGAGAAAAGCGAAAGGAAACAAACTTTCGTTGGTGACTCCCTGGCACATTCGGGAGAACACGGCGCAGAGCCGGAGAGGAACACAGACGCGAACCTAAAGGACTTTCGTGGGTCACTTCCTGGCGCCTCAAGGAGAACACGGCGCTGCACCTGAGGAATATACGAAGGCAAACTTAAACGAACTTTGGTGGGTCACCCCCTGGTGCCTCCAGAAGGACACGGCGCTGAACCTGAGGAGAATACGAAGGCGAACTTTGACGAACTTTCGTGGGTGCCCCCGTGGTGCCTCTGAAAGAACACGGCGCAGGACCTGAGGACAAATCGAAGGAGAACCCAACGAACTTTCGTGGGTCACCCCCTGGCGCCTACGTACTGCTCTGCTGCCGGAGCATCGCATGCGACAACTATTAAGTGTCTCCCTTCGGTCCGCGATGGTTTCTGGCAAACCTAAAAAGGGGCGCCACTATCTGACCTCTCAGCCGACACCTCGAACGCGTAGTCACAGAGTAAACGTGTCGAAGCAAAAGTGAGGTCCTTGAGTGCGCTACCAATCCATTAGAAGGCTTAGATATACTCTCGACGGTGACGAGATCGACAGTCAGCTTTTTGATTCTGTCCTCTTGTAGAATCCTGGGAGATCATTATGTGGCATCACAGCCTGAGATCCTGCCTCCATACTGTTTTCTTAATTTGAGTTGCTGGACACCCCCATAGGTACTCAGGAGAAGATATTCGAAATTTTTCTGTTCCACAAGACCGTCTTTCGTCTTACGTCTGAAGATGTACAAAGTTCGGGTGTTCGTATTTTTTACGTCTGGGTGTTTCTCTATAAAGCTATAGAGCAACTACCAATTAAAAAAGCTGTAGTTGGCGCACCTCAATAAGCTTCAGTCACCTCACTTATATTCAGCTCTCTGTGACACAGTTTGGGAGACCGTTCTCGCCTCTCAACACGAACTCAGTCAGTCTCACCAGTTAACTACAGAACTGGCTACCCTGAACAGCAGCGGATCTGATTAGGAGCTTCTGAATGTGCCAGGCAATTCAGTACTACTGCTTAGAGAAGGAAGGCGGAGAAGAGAGAAAAGAAAGACCTAAAAGAACCTATGCACTATTTGCTTCTTCCAGTTCATAATAAGCCTTTCTACGTTCCCCACACCGAAGCGAGCAGAGAACGCAGCCGTCCACAAGGCCTTGCAGATTGAGGGGCGCAGAAGTGCCGTTTTCATTCATCTCCTCCACTATTCGTAGTATAAAGACGTGAGAAAATTGACCCCCCCCCCCCCCCCTTCTGCGTTATTTCCCCCTCCTGTCCGCGAGGCGTCGTCGGCAGCATCGGGTAACGGCGCATACGTAGCCGCTTCTCCTATCAAGGCGAAGACCTTCGCACGCAGTGACAACAATAGCACTGGTCTTAAGACGCCCGATGCCAACGACCTGGCTTCCATCGCGCTTCGCTCGTACCGTATCCATTCGGTTATATGTACCGTGGCGACGTCCCCAACGTTCAGAGGCCGTCAACGATAGTTTTCTGGAGAGCGTTGCTGAAAATATGGATCTCGAACCACGGATTAAGCCCACAAAAGAATGCGGAGTGGAGCAGAGACGGACGAACGCCCGATGCCGTGCCTATAGATACCCTATTGAGCTCCAATTTCTGAAAATCATTCGAGAGACACAGACAAAATATTTGCCGTAATGTAAGCGTTCCATACATATACGCCATCAGGAACAGGCTCTTCGTTTCATAGAATGTAGAGAATGAAAAGAAGAGTAACTATTGACTATGTGCAGGTTCCACTAGTCTGTCTTACCGCTACAGGAAACTTCGCAGGACTGAAATGACCTATATAGCGACCCACAGCTTCATGGATGGATTGATGGATGGATGGGATGGATGGAATATACGAGCGACCCCTTTGAAACGGGGTGGTAGCAGTAGCTATCATGCTCATTTTTCTTCCTATATCTTAATTATTGTTTTAGATTGGTTAATTATACTATTGTTCTATTTATTAAATTTTTGTTTCTACATTACTAACATTATGTTACTTTCCTGCTTTTAAGCCACCAATATTCCAGTCGTCTTTTGCTAGCTTCCACCGCCAGTTTATTCACCCGGCCACTGGTATCTCTAAACCCCAGAGCTTCAGGAACAGTACTGCGCCTGCATCGACTTCCGGATGGACACCACTACATTCAAGTATAATATGGTCAATTGTTTCACTGGAGTTGCCACATACAGCACATGCGTCATTGTTAAATTTCTTTTTGTAGCTGCGTGTTCTAAGGCACCCTGATCTAGCTTCAAAAAGTAGGGCACTGCCTATTGAGTTATCAAAGAAAGCTTCGTTCCTGATCTGCCTTTTCGGTATAACTCCACGCTCTGTTTCTTTTCCATCGAATTTATCCAATTTTTACAATCTGTGTTTTTCACCTGTTGCTTAACGCTCTTTATTTCTTCGTCCTTGTGACCAGCATAGTACTGGTTAGTTTCCTAGTTCTTTTCCTCCATTGTGAGTCAACGCTTTTTAGGTATAGGTATTTAAATACTTTAGCTGCCCATCTGTTACTGTCCAGTTTCCTCAGGCGTCCCTCACATAATATTTTACTCTGAGCTTCCCGTACTTTGAAAGATGCCCAGCCCATATCTCACTGTACCGCCTCATTTGTGGTTTTGCCGTGGGCACCTAGTGCTAATCGTCCGACGGCTCTCTGAATTATTTCTATTGTCTACTGTACCTCTGATTTTAGGCACAAAACCGCATTTTCGAAAGTAAGCCCGGGTATCATAATTCATTTCCAAATACCCCTCAAAACCTTATACCTGTTGTATCCGCCCAATGCCCTATGCTCCTTATCCCGGCATTTCTTCGCCTTTTAGCCTTAAGTGATCGCTCATGCTTTCCAATGTATGCCAATCCTTCGTTTACCCATACCCCCAGATATTTATATTCTGCTACTCTGGGTATTTCATGGCTTTGTATTTTAAGACCCTGATCAGTTGAGCCGTTGAAAATCATCAGACCCGACTTAACTGCACTAAAACTGAGGCCTAAAGCGTCCCCTTCATCTCCGCAATACTTAACTAGAGTTTGCAATTCTTCCAGACTATCAGCTAGCAGCACAATATCGTCTGCATACATCAAACCGGGGAGGCGCTGCTCTACCGCCTTTCCACCTAATCTATATGACAGGTTAAAACCTAGGTTACTTTCTTGTATCCTCCGTTCCAGGTTCATCATATAAAGCATGAACAGCAGCGGTGATAGAGGACAACCTTGTCTTAATCCTTTGCATACCTTGACAGCTTCCGTACTTCTTATCCCTTCCCATGTAATTTCTACTTTGTTATCCCGGTATATTTCCTGTAGGAACTCTGTTATCTCATAACCGATACCTTCTTCTTTTAATATGTTCCACAGGAGTTCCCTGTTTACGTTGTCGTACGCCCCCTTTATGTTCAGGAAGGCCAAATACAAAGGTCTATTTTCCCCTCTAGATATTTCGATGCATTGGGTAAGCACGAATAGGCTATCATCTAAGCGCCTAATATTTCTAAAGCCGTTCTGAAGTTCTCCGAGTATCTTGTTACTTTTTAACCTTGCTTGCACCTTTAATTTCACCGCCTGCATGGCCAACCTGTACATAACAGGTGTTATGGTAATCGGCCTGTAGGATTTTATGTGCATCCTTTCTCCTTTCCCTTTATAAATCAAATTCATTTTACTCTGCCGCCAGCTGTCCGGAATTTGCTTATTCGTTATGACTGTTTCCAAAGCTTTTAACAACGTCTCCTTACTTCTTGGACCAAGCTCATTAATTAGCTTGATCGGAATACCATCTATTCCTGTAGTTTAGTTTTTAGGAATATGTTTTTCTGCCTTTCCCAGTTTAGATTGGTCAGTTCTAAGCTGCTTTGTATTCTGCTATCTTGTGTTGCTTCGTGATTTGCGGAGATTACCCTATCGTCGCTCTTAAATGGCTCGGCTATAACTGATGTAATGTAGTTCACTGCGTTGTCTCTATTTAAATAATTTCCCTCGTTATCTTGAATCCAGTCCTGCTTCCTTTGGTACCAGAATTTTCTTGGTCTGCTTCTAGAGGCATCGTGTATGCCAGCCATCCAGCAATCGGTGTACTGCTTTATTTTACTTTGGAAAAGGGCCTGTACACCAAGTTTCTTTTGTCGATACGATTCCCATATTTAGTCGATTTCCTCCTAAGATACCTGTGCTTTCGTTGCCGCTCGATGTTCCCTTGAAGCAGCCTGTCGTTGTTCAATGGCTTCCCTAATTTCCTTATTCCACCCCTTCCGTGGGTTCCTCTTTCCATTCCAGCGGTTTGCTACTTTAACCTCTTTAATTTTCCTCCTCATGAGTAGTTCTAGCCGTTCATAGTCCCAGTCTTCCATGGGCTTTTCTCTATTGCTTCCTCTATGTGTGCTGCTATCTGCGGTATTTGATCGTCATTTAATTTTGCGTTTACTTTTTGTCTAAGTTCCATTTCTCTTTTCATCAAAGGCCCCATCCGTAGACTAATACGTTTATGATAACTTCCCAGACTACACTCCTCTTCTTCGTCTATTTTCATTTTTGTGACCTTGCTATTCCCGCGGAAGCGTCACCTGGCGGCAGCAGCGGTCGCGCGCGGTATGAACTCATTGCACGTCTAACCTGATGGATTCGTTATACTATACAGACACATTCATCACAACTGTCAGCCGAATTCATGCCACAGCATCACGAACTACCCTGTCCCACGCTGCAAGGACGCACCCAGTGTTTTGGACTTGTCCCTCGATCTCACCCACCGCCAACTTCTTTTTTCAACAAGGTTGATGACTGGGCACGTTGGTATGGGTTCATACTTAACCAGCCAAAAGACGAGACACAGCAAAGAGGAGGACAGGACAAGGCCTTGTCCTGTCCTCCTCTTTGCTGTGTCTCGTCTTTTGGCTGGTTAAGTATGAACTTCTTTTTTGTTTGAATGGTCTCCACTCTGCATGCCTTTACAGGCTAGCACTTCTGTGCATCAAATACGTTCGAAGGCGGTAGCGTTAAAGGACCGCGGCAGCGAGGCCCAGTTATCCACAAAATCCGTCATCGATATTGTGAGCATTGCCGGCGTCGGTGTTATCAACGGAAAATAACGGCCATGGCTATGGCTTACGGTAGCTGACAGCTGACATGACCGAGCACTGATTGGTCGTAATGTTTTGTGACGTCACGCGACCACGTGACATGGCCGATTTGGCCGCTAGGAGCTGGAAAATGGCGCTTCTCAGTTCAGATAGGAGCATGAGGGGAATAGAACCCTAAGCTGAGACATGCTACCCCTACCCCTGGCCAGGCAGGCAAAATTCGTAAGGTTTGGCGGAGCTTTGTATCTATGTAGGGTGCATGGTCCTTCATATAATGCGGTAGCTTAGGACTGCATGATAATGCATCTGTGTGAGATAGAGGCACGAATTGAGAGATTAGTGATTAAGCGAGGACCGTATCCGCGCAAACGGGGAGACATAAAGGGGCAGTGAACGGGAGCCGGCCGCTTAGGTGCCCCCCCTTTTTTTTTCCATTTCTATTTCTTATGCGGGCGGACCGAACTAGCATGTAGCCGACGTATTGTTTGCAGTTGGATTCTTGGAGGAGATAATAAAAACACGCTAAAGCAGAGTCGTCCCGGTGGGGACGTCCTTGCGTTTACAAGAAGCTACGAAAATTCACGAAAGTTGGAGGGAGGAAGCTACTGCCAAGCACATAATTCCTTCAACCATTTTGTCCGCTACTTTAGTCATACGCTAGGTTTTTATGAAACTTAACGCCATCCACACCTTCTACTTCTCAACTCTTGTTCAAATCAGAGCCCCCCGCCAACATTCCCACCATTCGGGTCACTGTACCGCACGCTTGTATCTCCTTCTAACTCAAGGCCTGCTAATGCGACACGTCAACTAAGGCGAAGGGATTCAAATGCTGATATTAAAATAGCATCATAACAGGCTTGTTCACGTTATAGCAGCCAATGTAAACAGGTAACAATTATAACAGGTAACATATAGCAGCCAAGACTGTCGCACGAGACCCTGCCGGGAGAATTTAGAACGTAGGCCGTCACCATTACACCCACGTAACAGGTTCCCTGCTGTCACCTGACCAGCATGGCACGTCACGACGTACTCGTGTCGATCAGTGTGGCAGTCGAGGTCACCACATTCTGTAGGTCCCACACTTTACTGAAGGTCCTATGCATTAGAAAACAGGCGGTAGCATCACGACGACAGCGTTCGACGAGCTTATCGAGCTACGCGGCGAAACCTAGACAGTATACATTATTCTTTTATTGTTTCATTTGTTACTGGTATTGCTAAGTACGACAGACCTCCCTCTATATATGTTTTTAATTATCGGGACAAAATTCCGAACGCTTTGTTCATTCGGGACAACAAGTAGCCGAACAGATGATAAACAGCGCGAGACACCGTCTTGCTTCCGCATGTCCGGCTCGTGTTCTCGCTCACACCCCGGACGCTGCGCGCAATAGTCTTAGATTCTGAGACTCGCCTTCGCCGCCACCGCGGCTTACCCCCGTTGCTTCGTTTTCTGTCCTTTAGCACAGCGCAAAGGAAACCAGCGCACGGGGACGGCGTCGCCGCCTGTTTATGCAGGAGGCCGTTGCTCTTAATATACGAAGTCACGCGCGTTTCCGATTGCCGAATTATAAGTAGCCGAAAAAAAAAAGGTCCGTTCAACCCTGATTGAATCAGTATAAATAGATAAGGGCGCCATCTACGCGCCGTCGAATGTAATGATTCGTTTTCTCTGGCATTTTGAGGCATTCTGATTACGCATGTGACACACAAACATTTTACTAACAGTAGCAGTTAGTAATCGCCTGGTTTCTTTCTCGCCTCCTCTGCTGCTAAGTTACTGCCGCCGTTCTGATTTTTTTCGCCCCTGTAGAGCATTCAATTTAGCTCTTTTAGAAAACCTTCGTGTGTTATACTGAAAAAGGTACACAACTTTCATCACAAATCCTCATCGTTGTCATGTATCCTGCCATTTATTGGTGATTCCGGGATCCAAATTTATGCCGGCAGCAGGATATTTAACAAGCTGTTTGACCTTAGACGTTTCTTAACTATTCCTATGACAGAATGCATGATGTTTATAAAGCTCACGCGTCTTCCTTTGTAGTGCAATGCCTGTCAAATATCACCTACAACCACGAACCTCTTGGCGAGAGAAATGCGGTACTCAACAATCCGTCCGGGCAAGGTGAAGAAAAAAGAATGAGAAATGCAAGGAAGAGCGTTTTGAAAGAAAGTAAAAAGAAACAGCAAATGGCGA
Organism: Amblyomma maculatum; assembly: GCF_055883805.1. Classification (NCBI taxonomy): domain Eukaryota; kingdom Metazoa; phylum Arthropoda; class Arachnida; order Ixodida; family Ixodidae; genus Amblyomma; species Amblyomma maculatum. The sequence continues at coordinate 4,449,272 of NC_139352.1, read as the reverse complement.
GGCATATTGTCCTGCTGCTAAGCGGCAAGCCGCAAGCCAGCCCCGGCATCGCGCTAAAAGGCGCGCGCGCTCTCGTGAAGGCGGCAAAGCAGGACGCGCCCTGAATGGGGTCACCGCTCGCCTCACTCGCCCCCCGCCGCCATGCATCGCCAGCAGCGGCGGTCGCCGCCACGCACGACACGCGCAGACAGCCCTGCCATCGTCACCAACAGAGCACCGGTGGTGACGCTCCACTCTTGGGCATCCCATAGGGCGGAAGCTGCCCTCGGCTGTCTCCAAGGTCCACTTGTTGAGGACCACAGAGTTTGCGGCAATCGGGACAATTCAACCCTCAAGGTTCACGGTCGAGGAATGTGAGTACGTCGCAGTCTGGACTAGCAGAGCTGTCAAGGACCAGGGTCGAGGGCGTTGTGTACGTTGCACAAGAGACTGACAGAACGTGCGAGGACCATGGCGAAGGACGTTGAGTACATCGCCACTTGGGCAAGGACGACTAGCAAAGTTCGCGGTCGAAGACAATGACTGCAGCGGTGCAGTTCCTCGTGGAAGGCAAGAAGTTTCGGTGAGTGAAGTTCGGCCTTGAATGGAAAAGTTATCCCCTGCAGCCAGTTCTGTGGCAGCGTAAGCGAGTGAAGAACGGAACTATTTCGAGATATGTGCCTTCGTGACTGGCCCCGCCACTGTAAATCACGTTCACTCGCTGCTCTTTTCAGCAAACTCTAAGAGCCGCGACAAAACTCGCTCGTCTACCTCACCGCATGACGGCACTGTAGGAACACAGACTGCAAGGTCCAGGATGGAGAACGATGCCACCTGAAGATTGATATCTGGTGTCGACGACGTGAAGGGATCGGGCTGTGATCTTCAAGCTGGAGCGTACATACAGACAACTGTTGCAACGAGGCGGTAGCTAGGGCACATGCAGGCTTTAGGCGACAGCTGGCAGGTTTACAATTTGTAATGCGCATTGCTGCACGTATCCCGGATGGCACTGGACATTGGTTTAAAGCAAGGTAAGAAGCCCGGTGCATTACTTCCAGAAGAGCAAGAGGACAGAAACCAGCAGAGCACAATCGATGGTGAAGGACATTGCTGGACACGGGCTACGTATGGTAGACCCGATGGACGCCATTGACAAATGACAGGGATTAGAGTACGTGATGCACATCGACTGCAAGCCGAGCCAGGTAGTGATTGAGCAGGATCAAAAAAGCAAACTAAGAAGGAAACAGAGGTGCCGTGTAGCTGGAAAAGCCGTCCGCTTTAGCTTTGATTTCTGGTCACGGTTGCTCTGCATGAACGAGGCTATTACGTCCTAGTGATTGTTCCTCGGAGAGTTACGCTTTGTCGTCTATGTCTGCACGCAAAACCTGATAGATGTTGACTTAAGGCCATTGATGGCTCGTGATCCGTTTCATGACGTGTGCAGGCAAGCCTGGCACTCTGTACCAACAGTACAGCGTCGGATTACGTCTGGCTTACAATACGACTAAGACAGTACACCTTGGTGCATCGTTTACGGGATTCCACATTGCGTGACCGGCTGACCTTCGAGGTTGAAGAATGCTGCTAGTACAGTAGGCATTCATTGGGAAATGCAATAAACAGATGACACGTGCCCCAACGGAAAAGAAATATACAAGCTCCAGTGGAGTATTATCCCAGGAGCAATTAGGCTTCGAAGGAGAATACTGTTGCCCTGTGTAGTGCATTCCAATAAGAACGACTTCACGTGAAAAGGATAAAAGTCTTCGCAGAATCCCGACGTAAGGCCGATCATCCATCTCCTCAAGGTTCATGAAAGGAACTACTGTGACATGTCTTGACCAGAAGCGCAGCACTAAGTTCTCAACACAACGCAATTCGCGCCACAGGCAGTAATGGCCAGTGCGTCTGTGCATACAGCGTGAACGTGTTGTGAGAAGACAGCCCTGTGACAACGATGACATCGTCTTTGAGTTGAGTGCGTGCGCTCAACTTGAGTGCCACTTTCTACACATGGCGAGCGGAGTGCAGTTGCTGGTCTACAGGAAGACAGCCGGACCATACGGAGATGGACACGTGAGTTTAAAAATATTTAAATACGCGGCCACCTGCGACATTCTTTTCTGTCAATCCTTTAATTCCTTTCTTTTCCGCCCAAGTGAGGAAAAAAATGTCGTTCATAGCACGAAAGAAAAGAAATAACCAAGCAACGTATTTACGTCGTTGTTTTTAATTCATTAGCATCAGAGGCTCACCACAACGAAAAAATCAGAAGCGCCACCTGCCGTTGTTTTGACGCGGTCTGCCACCTGGCTGGCGCCTCTTCCTTGTACCAACCACGGCATGCACCTGTTATGTTTGGTACGGGGAAGGGCCGCCTAGCACCGTTGAGGGGTGACTAATTAGTGAGAAAATCCCCCTTATTCTTGTAAAGGAGAGATGAAGAGAGAAGAAACACTTGGATAAACGAGACTGGGACACAAAGAAAAACTTGTATGATTCGATTTGATCGTCATATAAATTCAAGAAGAAGGTTTACGGCTTACAGGCAAATAAAGAGACTGTCGTTATTTGCCTTCATCTTGAATTCAGGGGCAATCAAACAGGTTCATTAAACTTTCCCTTTGTATCCGAGTCTAGTTATATCTGTTTTTTTTTTTTCTTACAAGTTGGAAAGTAGAGATATCTTCTCACCATTTTGCCGCCTGGTAAACATGACAGGTGGATCTTCATTTTACCGACAACGGTAGGTGGAAACGGCAGAGGCTCTGTAATTACGACGCTGCTCTTCTTTGTGTGTTGGGTACGAGTCGAAGGCTTCAGAATCGCAGTTCTTTTTCCACACGGCGCACCACAGAACAAATTTTAAATCGAACAATGGCCCTCAAAAGATGTATTCCTACCACTCCCTTCGGCCGTTTCTAATGACTTAGCGATTATTCTCTTATCAGCTGTTTGCGTTGTACCCCATAGCGTTTGCAGTTGAAAAGGAAACGTTAGCGGAATAACGAATTAACCACGATTTCGCTTCCAAGTTTGAGGGTTCGTTGCCGTTTCGTTCTTAAGCGGCATAAGCCAATAGCTCGCAGCCATAGGCTGCATATACGTATAGTCACAAGCAACCCATTTCCATGGGCCAATCAAGTAGCTTCCTTAAATAGCTGTGAGCGATAACGTCCGTGTTCATGCGATCATGTCGCTGGCGCTGGTAGGGCTGTAGTCGTTCGTTGCACTGGCTGGGATGCGCAAATGAGCATTCTGGAATAGGCCTAGACAAACTCAGTTGCACATCCACTGCGTATCTTCCAGCGACTCGATCATCGGGTGTCTTGCTCCAAATACGCCGGGGAAAAAAAAAAAATTTGCAGGAGGTGTGACTCCCTCGTATGCATCTCTTGCAAATAGGCGCGTAGTGCGTACACGATATGTAGGGTACCCGGTTTCCGTTAAAAGCCAGAACATCGCGGCCAGGCGCTCACGGCCGCACTGGAGCGCGTCTGCAGCAGCCTCCTCCTTGGCCAAGGGTGTAGGGGCGCAGGCTTTCGACCGTGACCGTCGCGCGGGCATCTGCCTCGGGGCGCTTCGTGTTTTACAACCGTCGACGTGTGCATGCGGCGGCCAACAAATCCCATCAGTGCATATACGGAGCCACACGAAAATACAAAACACAAAAAGCACGACTCATAATAGCACGCACAAAAATTCTAAGGACAATTACGATGATTGCTAATATTAATTTTTGCGTAGCTGTTACAACGTTTTTGCGATATCTTGAGGCACACAATTTCAGAGATGCATGTAGTGTAGTTACGAATTTTTCTCACTAGCCAAAGATAATTTGTCAGAAGGAGAGAAAGAAGAGCCAAAGAACGATCGGCTCTTTTTTTTCTTCTGGCGATACGGCTGAACTACAGAACGGGCGCATAAGAGCCGCCTCTAAAAAAGGTTGGTGTTCGCTTGCTGTTCTATTCTTTTTTTTACCATGTTGTTTTCTAATGCATGGTTTTTCACCGCCACGCTGTTTTGCTTCCCACATTAGTTTATCGAGATTCTGATTTCGTGTGTCATTTGATGTCCAATGACCTTGTCGTGGCGGTCCCGCACACAGTGCTTATGCGCTGGTCATAGTACTTATTGGCAATCAACAAGAAATTCCTTGTATCAATTGTGTAAATCATCCTGATTGATACTTCCCATTCAAGATGACGGTTAATGCACATATGTGTTTCAATGTTTCAATAGTTGGAAAAAGTGCTGAGGTATTCAATTCTCCTCACGTGTTATGAATCCGTTGGCATTAAGTGCCGCAGTTTCGCTTGATTGAGAGCTTTTTAATTGAGTCAGTCGAGTGTTAGCTCGGTTAAAGTTCGGTTTTAGATAGTTTTTGCGTAGATTGGCGTTTTATATAGTATTACACTTGTCGAGATCTTTTCAACAATATATGACTTGCACTGTAGACTAATGTTGAATTGTTAATAACAATTAACCAATTTACCTTAATTAACTCAATTGCAATGGGAATCAAACAGTCGTAATCGGCTCACCGCAACTTTTTTCTGTCTAGAGGCACCGTTAGGATATATTGTCAGCTGAAACGCACGGAAAAACTGAAAGTTTTGTCTGCCCGCGTTTCTCCAGGCGTTTTGGTGTCGAAGGTTTCGAAGGACTCTGTAAGAATTGCGTAGATTAAATTCGCAGAGAATTTCTTTATGCGAAAAGGAGAAAAAAAAAAACGCTTCGCACGCGATTTCCCAACTTTTATAGATTGAAAATTTCTTCCAAAAGATATGTCTACAGTTATAAATGTCCCACCGGGAGTCGTTAGTCAAATTATCTGCTTTGAAATTCATTTTCCTATCCATGGCTGCCACTCGGCGCACGGCAGGAAATATGTATTCGCACCTTGTTAACTTGGGCATTGTTGGAAAATCAACAAAAAGAAAGGTCAGAAAAACCAGTGAGCACGAATAAAAGCGATGATACCGCACCATGTCCTATAGCCTCAAACAGGATACTCGGAAAGGAAGCAATGCTCATGTTAAAAAAGGCGACAAAGTGGCCACATTAGAAAGCAAAATTGGCGGGTCGATATCTATATCGGGGCGCGGATCTCGGAGGCTACACTTCACCGCCATTTCATTTGAGTGGCGGCAAGCTTCTGAAATCCAGTTATGTAGCCGACAAATGTGTCTTTCTCTGCCTCACGAACGGCAACAGAATGCGGAAAGGTCCATTAAATAGCCAATTTCTCCTTGAGCGAGTAGTGAAGAGTTCAAATTATACAAAACCCTGGACGCTCAAGGTATATTATACTGGTCGTGCATCATTCATCTGCCCCGCCGGGGCAATGTGGATCATTTCATCATCCCTCATTACATAACTCTCTGATGCCTTGAGGTAATAAATATCGGTCATTAAATAGGATAATGAACGAGCCGAATTTGCTTTTAAAAGAGGTACAGATGATGCGGTATTTATAATTAAAACAAAACCCGACGATCTGAATCCCATTTCTAATTCGAACCTTTGGTATTTCAAGATTATTTTACGATTGATCAGCTCTTAGATGTGTATGGGCTGAGGAAGGTTACGGTTAGTCAGCACAGGATAAGCAAATATGTCAAGGTTAAATTCTATCAGCTCTGAAATACGAAGGATGTTGAGCTGAGAGTATAATGGGGGAATTTAGAAATCCATTTTTGACCTAGTGATTATACGGACGGCTTTGTTCTTCAAAATCTTAAGTGTGGAAAGATGACAATGATATGTCTGTCCCCGCCACCACTTCCGCTGCCATTCGATGGAGGCAAAGTGGAACAAGCCCCGTGCGCTACACGGTGCGAGTTCAGCTTAAAGGGCCCCGGGTCCACGATACTACATCGTTTTCGTTCATATTCCTTTCTGTTTTGTTCTGCGTCAGGCAGCGAAGCGACAGCACGCCTTTGTTATCGCTGGGATAACACAGTTGGCGCAAGACGCCGGAATACATGCAACTGACAGGAAATAAGTATTGCATCCTGCCGGTTTACTTGTGCCTAAAGTAATTCAGGGCTCTAGGCTGCGACGTCTCTCACAGTGTTGGTTTGGTACGTGAGCAATGATGTTACGTGCATTTTGAAATGCTGGCTCTGCTACTCCAGGTAGAAAACTTGAAACCTAGCTGCGAATCGCTTAGGTATCTCCGGATGACCTTCAAGCTTAGGCAAAGTCTGCCTATAGCATCAAGTCTCCCTTAATATAGTGTATTATGATGAACTGGTGCATGGCCACATGAATTGCTGACTGTCTACAGTCCAATCAGTAGATGACTTTACTAATTATACGTCGTAATGTATTTAGATAATTAGTTGATTGTGAATAAAAACTGAACCTCATGGTACATCGTCAAGTTATATATTGTTGGATAGCTTATGTCTAGTAAAATTGCACTTACGTGACTTTATATCTTATTAATTAACGTCAATTAGTTAACAGTGAATAAAATTGAACCTCGAGCTACAACGTTAAGCCATATATCGTAGAAAAGGTTACGATGAGTAGGATCAGAAAAACAAAAGTATCATTTTACAGCTAACGCTCGATCTTGGGTGTAACCAATGTTAAACCCTTATGATTATTTATGAGCGGTTGCGAGTTTTGTCCACAAGCGAAAATTACATACAGAAAAAAAAAAAACGAAAAAAAAAATGAATGAGGCAGAGTAGGTGGAATTTAAAATATATGCCGGGAAGAGCATCGCGGCCGGACGCAGCCCCGTCATATAGCCCCTTCTTCACGCTCATCTACACGTCACGCATGTGGGTTGCATTGTAGCGACAAGGCATGACATGTAATATAAGGTAGGCCCGACCAACCGTATTACTATTCGCGCATTATATCCTTATCGCCCCAGTGAGCAGAGCACACACGCACGTCACGTGACTCGGCGCACCACGGGGATGTCAATGATGGATTGTTCTTGCTTTACTTGGTGTTTTTTGTCGTTGATCAGGCAATTTGATGCAAGCGCTTCAGCCTGTAGCTCTCCACTGTTTTATATGTAAGGACGGGCTAGCGCCTCCTGCGGCTGGCCTAATAATGGCTTCACTTCTCTACGTTGCTGCACGACAAGGAAGCCCAACTCTGCTGGCAAGCGAGCGTTTTCACATTGCGCGTTTCCAGCGTTGTGGATAGTGATGGCAGGGCGTGTTCAATCAGCATTGAACTGGATTACAAGAGCATCTTGCACGAAGTGAGATTTTGTATGACTAACATTGCTTGGGTGAAGATATTCTGAGCAAAAACTCAGTGTTCAAAGATAATGCTATTTTCTGGCGCCGTGCCGTCTACTACGACGCTATTTTCTCGCCCCATGCATCTACTCAAAACTGTGTACTGTGTTGTTATGAGTTATGTACGCACAAAGATCAGCGAATGCATTCTCCTAAATTTTCTCCTCCTTTACTGCTGAAGCGCTTACAACCGTAGGATGTAAGCATTGCATAGGTTACATGAAACACAGGGAGGAATGACTAGAATTATATTGTTCAGCAGTCTACTGCAGCATTTGATTCATGAAAACAAAAGAAAAAAACACTTTGGATCACTCAGTCTGCATGCAACACCTATCTGGAAGCACGATTGTGTTTGCCGAATTACGATTGCTGGAAAATAAGTAACACTTCTTGATGAAATCAGATTTCCAGCTGTGGTAAATTTTCTGTTCTTTTTTTCACATTTTTGTGTTGAAAACCCAATGCATACATGCACCTATCTACATCCTTAGGTAGGTAAGGTCCCAAATTCAGAATAAATAAATACAAAAACAGTAGTTTAGCTCTGGTTAAACCTGGTACGTTGCGCAAGCAATACTGCAGTGGTTGCGCTTAAGGTTCGGCATGTAGTGTAGCTGCGGGTGTAGCTTGACGTGTATCATCATCATCATCATCATCATCATCATCATCATCATCATCAACCTGACTATACCCACTGCAGGGCGAAGGCCTCTCCCATATTTCTCCCCTTAACCCGGTTCTGTGCTAGCTGCATCCACTTGACCCCTGCGAACTTCTTAATCTCATCCGCCCACCTAACTTTCTGCCGCCCCCTGCTACGCTTTCCTTCCCTTGGAATCCAGTTTGTTACCCCAAGCGACCATCGGTTATCCTCTCTTCGCACTACATGTCCTGCCCATGTCCATTTCTTCCTCTTAATTTCCACTAGAATGTCAGTAACTTGAGTTATTTCTCTGACCCACTCTGCCCGCTTCCTATCTCTTAATTTTACCCCTATCATTTTTCGTTCCATAGCCCTCTGAGTTGTCCTCAACTTAAGTAGAACCCTCTTTGTTAGCCTACACATTCCAGCCCCATAGGTGAGTACAGGTAAGATGCAACTGTTGCATACTTTCCTCTTGAGCGATACCGGTAAGCTGCTAGTCATAATCTGCGAGTGCTTGCCACATGCGCTCCATCCCAATCTTATTCTTCTTGTTATTTCCTTTTCATGGTCCGGATCTGCCGTTACTACCTGTCCTAAGTAGACATATTCGCCTACTACTTCCAGTGCTTCGCTACCCAACGTAAACTGCTATTCCTTTCCGAGGCTGTTGAACATTACCTTAGTCTTCTGCATATTGATTTTCAAGCCTACCTTTCTACGTTTCCTGTCTAGGTCATAAATCATTATTTGCAGTTCATCCCCCGAGTTGCTTAGCAAGGCAATGTCACGAGCAAATCGCAGATTACTGAGGTATTCTCCATCTACCCTTATCCCTAACTGCTCCCATTCCACGATTAAAAACTCGTCCTGTTGTTGATGCCGAGTCATCACTGTCCAAGGCATTCTGAAGACTCCATGCAGGATCATCACCAGACGTACAAGTGTCTAGAGGTGCACGACGCGCTCGTCTAGCAGCGGCTTGCGCTCGCCGGTTTGCTAGCCGTTGTTCGCGTTATTAATGCGCAATTCTTTACCCTGGCCGGCAGCCGTCCGCCCCTTGTACCCTGAATGGTGCGCCCCGACCACCGCTTTGGCGCACATGCCAGCCATTTCAACGCGCGCATGCAACATCGGACCTTGCTCGCATCGCATGCGGTGAGAGAGTGCGATCCGGGGAAGGCCAGATATGCGAAGTGCGTGAGGATTAGAGTGAGCGGTGCGTCAGCACGGAGAGCGGACGCTTGAAAACTGTGTGTGAACGTGCGCGAGCGCTCTCCCTTTCCTCCCTTCCCTTACGGCGCAGTTCAAGTGTCGACGCAGCTGCGGCTCAAGGTCAAGCACGGCGTCCGCCGGGGATACGCGACGGCACGAAACCTGGCGCAGTATTGCTTACGCAATAAAATAGCAGAATTGGCAGACCTTAAGACAATGAGACACAAACGCATCCAATCACTTCAATGATGACAAATTTTTTTTACGTGCTAATTGATACAAATATTAGTCGGCAATTAGGCACACTGAATTTCAAACCTAAGTTGGAGAAGGGCCACTCAAACCAAAGAGCTGGTACCAATGATAAACTTCTCACATGGGCCTTTTAGCCCTATCATCTCTGTGGTTTTGTCCACGTAATCTTTACTAAAAAATAGAATTACTTGAATAGGGCACATTTTGCAATGCCACGTACGTGCCTTTTACACTACGTAAAAACTTCGCGATATCAATGCAAATATTCGCAGTGATATCGTGGACAGGGCTAAAGTACTACATACACAGAATCACAGCAGCACAGTAAGCAACTTATTTTTCTTAGTCAGGTAAACATAATTAGTTGAATGCCAGGTTCAGCGGCATTTCGGTCAGACCGTAGCTAAATATTAAAAATAGTGGTGTTTGTTTCATGACCAAATAAAGAAAGAGCGGAAAAAAGTGCTGGGATAAAATCGCCCGAGAGCCATCAAGATAATGGCATAAGGGAGCCAAACGATGTGTGTGTGTGTGTGTGTGTGTGTGCGTGTGCGTGTGCGTGTGCGTGTGCGTGTGCGTGTGCGTGTGCGTGTGCGCGTGCGCGTGCGTGTGCGTGTGCGTGTGTGTGTGTGTGTGTGTGTGTGTGTGTGTGTGTGTGTGTGTGTGTGTGTGTGTGTGTGTGTGTGTGTGTGTGTGTGTGTGTGTGTGTGTGTGTGTGTGTGTGTGTGTGTGTGTGTGTGTGTGTGTGTGTGTGTGTGTGTGTGTGAAGGTGGTGGTGCAACTGATGAGTATGAGTATGACTGGTCACACCGAACCATGAGGCTTGCAATGCGAACCTATCACTCCTTAAAGGAACGGCTAACTTACCAAGAATTTCCTTTCAAAACAGCATCCTCTTGTTCGGTTACCACTGCTACTTCTTAGCTGGCGTCGGAAGAGGCCGGAGAGTGTACTCCGAGAAGCAGCAGCCGCGCATAAAGTAACCCCAGTTAGCAAGTGTCTGCCGTGCCTTCCTTGCCTCGTTTTAGCGGCTTTTTCAGCGTGAGAGTAATCGGCTAACTAGGCCTAGTCACCATTATAAGTCAGCGCAGTTTCCGATACTTATGAAAAGCGTCCTCTGCCCAGCCGCAGGTGAACAAGTGCAGCACGTCAGGTTGCCTAGCTAAGCACCTAAAGAGTCGAGAAGAGTCGAGAACGACGGAACCACTATAAGCGCGAATACTGCCGCAAGGTCGGGAGCAATCTTCGAAGCTATATGAATGGCGAGTTGCTGGCAGTCATACATTCTTTCTTCTTTTTCTTTTTTTTTTTGCTTGCTGATGAGGGTCATGTCGCTCGGCTAGAAGACTGGATTGAAGCGGACAAGCCCCGGTGTGTATGAAACAGAAATTCTTAATCTACTCCGCAATCAATCTTCCCCGCAAAAAAATGGCTCCGCGATCATCCTTTTCAGGTCAACGTCAGATTGACCTATAGTCTGAAGGACTTGCCTGCATGAAGTGCGCGGAAGTAGCGCGGTTCACGTGCTAAATTGATCGGTGCAGGGAGAAATCCTGTGTTTAATTTGTTTGCGTCACCTTTCCCGGCGTGTACAAAAGCGCAGTTTTCAGCGATGTAGCAACTTTGTTGTCGTATAAGGCGGTAATCTCTATCGATGCAGGCCGACTGTGATTTGTCCTCAGTACCCCTTAAACGTACGCATGATGAACGTGACTGATTGGTAATCATCAATTGCTTTAAATCCGCACGGGCATGCCCCTGCACGGCGTCGCCGCTTTCTTCAACCGGGAAGTCATCGGCAACGGAAAAAGCAAAGAGGGACGTTCGTGAGTCAGTCAGCCCAAGACGAGTTGGAACGCGCCCCATGTTTAACCAAACACAGCGGCCGGGTAAAGAAACTGCTGGCAAAGACCTCGTGCTTCAAGGAAAACCAGAAACGTACAGGTCTGCAAACATACGCACAGACATCTGCCGTATGGCTAAGCAGGTGCGTTGAGCGAATCGAGCCATCAGGAACAAGGAAAGAGTCAGGACCCGGCGTGACGTCCTCGAAACCAAAGAATACCTAAGCAGTCAATAAAGCACCGTTTACTAGCGTCGACACGGGGTCAGGTGCGATCTGTCAGTCATGAACTCATGAAATTTGTCGCACTGCACTCTTCGAGTGGCCTGTTTTTCAACGCAGCAGCTCGTTCTCCAGTATATACCTTGTCGCCCTGTCTTTGTCAGCGCCGGCATTCTGAGCTAAAAATCACGAGCATATACCTCTGGCAGGTGGAAGTTGGCATGTGGCAGTTAGCAGGTCAGCGTTGGCAGGTGACATGGCCCGCTACTGATTGGTCGAAGGGTTGTGTGACGTCACGTGGCCACATGCCATGGCCGTGTTGGCATGTGGCAGATGCGATGTGGTTGGAATTGAACCCTCCAGGGTTCACGAGTCAGTAACGCTACTCCTAGGCTACGCAGGTACCTTCGTACGGCTTGGTTAGAGCGGGGCTTTATATTGCCGCGAAACCTACAAAACTGTATTTGTTGTTTTTTGGCAGCCGCCGGCAGACGGGCTTATCACTCTGATTCTGGATCGCGTATCAGTTCTGTGTTCTTTGTTTGTTAATGCTCGATGTCGCGAGAAGCACGTTTATCAGTTTCGTTGTCGCGCACGATGCGCCGAGATCTGTCTCGAAGGTTCCGATCACTCGCGTATGTTTCTACAATGTTCCAGGTTGTGCTAGTAGCAGTGTGTGACGGATTGTTTTGAGCAGCCTTTAAATTGAGCGCTGACGAGTGCGACGAGCATTCGTAGATCGACGAACGCCGAGCACGATTGTTGCCATCGCTGCCGCCGAGTTCAGTTCTTTTGCGAGCGCAAATAAGTCAGCCCAATAAAGAGTTTATTCGAGTGAAGATCAAGCCTCCTCATTTGTTGACTACGACATTGTCACCACCACGTGACAATATCTACGGTTGGTGGTCTAAATTGTCCGGAGCCCTTCGCACCCATTCCAGACCTTTTGGGACGTCAAACCTCGTGAAACCTAAAAGGCGGGGATTAGGTTCCCCTAAAATGTTTGTGCGATCACATCAGGTGCCCGTTGAAGGACTTCCCAATAATAATAAAATAATAATAATAATAATAATAATAATAATAATAATAATAATAATAATAATAATAATAATAATAATAATAATAATAATAATAATAATAATAATAATAATAATAATAATAATAGGTTCAGGGGAAGCGAAAGGCGCAGTATCTGTCACACTTGTTGCTGTGGACACCTGAACCTCGCCGTAAGGAAAGGGGGGAAGGTGAGAGTTAAAGTGGAAAGAGGCATTGGTGCCGTTCTTTTGCAACGCAACGCTGCGTCCGAAGAGCAGGTTCGACCCTATTTGTATGGCCGCCACTTCACAATCGTCACCGACCATCATGCGCTCTGTTGGCTGGCGTCGTTAAAGAGCTTATCAGGTCGGCTCGGCCGCTGGGTGCTATGCTTACAGAGTATACCTTCACAATCACGTACAAATCCGGCAGAAAACACCTCAATGCTGACGCCCTCTCTTGTTGCCCGCTGTCTTCTACTCCAATCAACTCCAATGCGGCCACTACACTCTGCCCCTCACGTCAGCCTTCCGGTAACCGTGTAGATGTTGCACCCATCGAGGCCTCTCCGCTGGACCTAAGCAGTAACTTGCCGGCATTGCTGCAGGCTGATCTTTACTGCAGCACAATTATCGCTCGCCTCCGAGGTCAATCA
>NC_139352.1:4331142-4431142 GCF_055883805.1 Amblyomma maculatum | reverse complement strand
ATGAATAACCAATCTGTTCAATCATTTACGCGCACGAACTCTACGTATCAGGGACCTTCACTGTAAAATCCAAAGTTATGAACCGGTGCGTGCATGTATCTCCTATTTCAAACAACAAAGAGATATCACTGATAGAAATAAGCACGCTCTTGAGCATTTGTTAACAGTTCAAAAGGCATGCTTACACCTTTGCAACTAACTATAGATGCATGATAAGTCCAAGTGTCATATAAAAGCGTTTCGCATAGTTGATATTTAGTACAGTCAGCACTATTTCAAAGGAAGCACTCGTAACATATATTAATAACGAAGAACGTTTATGTTATTGCCACTGTGCATGTCACTTTCACAGATACGCCTACTGCAAGAGATGTGGTGAACGCAAGGGAAGATTAAAGACAAGTATCCGTAACCTAGATTGCAGAAAAATCTGATGAGAGCTTAGGATTAGCATTATTCGGACTGCAAACAAATAAATGCGATCAAATATGCATATTTTAATTATCGCAGCACAATTCTGAACACGTATTGTCTAAGGAATAAATAAAGCAAACAAATATTCACAAGCTTTTAACATAGATAAGTGAAAATGTACTCACAGGTTTCGCATATCCCAACGCAGCACACGGCAAGAACACCTATAGCAGCCCGAACGGGTCAGCATGGCGGACGGTGTTGAATTTCGTCGCACGGTTCAATATCCAAAGGCGGCTTCAAAGCACACAATGTACGTTGAAAGGGAACATATACCTAACACAATTCACATCTTGTGTGCACACTTCCTTTAGAATATTACAGTTCATTACGCGATCCGCGCGCGCTAAACAAGGACAGAAGATGCAGACGCGGGTTCAGGCAGACTGTAAATTCACACCGTAAGTATACTGCATGGATACCACTTGCTGCGGGAGTGACATGCTTTATCCTCAAAAGGGAGGTGGGTATAATGCACCACAGCACATATTCATCTGTAACCCCTCACTCACTCAGAGCCCAACGCTGGCCACCATCGGCGTAGATTAGGCCTAAATCTTGATCGCTCCGTTGCTTTGTCGCTTGCTCTTGTGAAATACTGACCGAAATACCCGAGCCGGTGGTCTCGAAAGACGCAATGGACACTTGTACGTGCATGATAAAAAGCACACATTCGGCGGACAAAGCTTTCTGCCGTAAAAAAGCATTGGTTAAGAGCGCGTACAAGCACGAAACGACAGGTTCACTGAAGAAAGATACTCGCTGGGGTCATGGCGTCGTTCCCTATATGCGGCTAGATTTTCCCCGAACACACTCATACATCGCCGGAGTACAGACATGGCCTTCTTACCTAGGTGGCAATGGTAAAACTCGGCCATTATTCTGGGTCTCGCGAAGAGGAATCCCAAGATGCTGTATGAAATACAGTCTAAGCTCACGCCACTAATGCTAAGATGACTGTTCAGAGGACAATGGCGAAAGCCTGCCCTTCCTCTCCTATCATTTGTCCCTCATCGTTCGCCTCTCATCGGCGTTCGTTGCAGTGCTACATATAATTATAATTGGTTTACAAGAAAGGAACGGCGTAGTATCTGTCACACTTTCTTCTTCGGCAAGTGTGAGTTTGGCCGGTGCACCATCGCTCCTCTCGAGTGGCGTTACTTGGAGGAGGAGGAGGAGGAGGAGGAGGAGGAGGAGGAGGAGGAAGAGGAAGAGGAGGAGGAGGAGGAGGAGGAGGAGGAGGAGGAGGAGGAGGAGGAGGAGGAGGAGGAGGAGGAGGAGGAGGAGGAGGAGGAGGAGGAGGAGGAAGGCATTTATAACTCGAAATGAGAATGTACAGGTAGGTGTGATTGGATCAACCCTTAACGGGTTGGTCTTCACAAGCTCTAGGTGGAGTCCCTAGTACGGGACCCCAATGGCATCGGCCGCTGCCCGGGCGCGCTCCACCAAGGCCTTTTGGGCCTGTAGGTCACAGCAGCCAAGCAGGGTCGCCTCCCAGTCCTCCCGGGTCGGTTGGGGTGAGGAGGAATAGCCGGGTTGGATGGGTATGGCCCACACTATGTGGTAGATGTCTGAAGACTTCTTCGCACAGTGTGGACCGCGCGTTCAAGTGTGGCATTGTAGACGGCGGGAGCGCTAGACAAGAACTAATCTCGTGGAATCTCGCAGAATATGACAGACCTTGCGCACAACTCTCGAGCACGAAATTTCGTTCCATGAGCCTAGAAAGGTTTTCATTTTTAAAATATTCTCCGTTCGCGTCTTAGGCGTTGACTGCGTCGATCGTTTGAAGCATCGCAACCTTGAAGATTCCCGAGCGTGCCTGCGGAAGTACCATAGCAGTACCCACTACTCTGACGCTAAGCCGATGATGATCCAACTGATCTCGGAAGCTGTTACCTGAAACAAATGCCTATGGCTCCTGGCCATCCTATCATAATTCACCAATAATGAAATTGCCAGCGCAGAATAACTTCATATCAAGAAACGAGACTTAATATATACATTTCTCATTTCTTTACATAGGTCATGACATAAACATATGACATACTGTAGAAACGTAATGCTCTGATGTGTGTACCGCATCAATATCGCTGACCGTATGGGAAAATTTTTATCCCAATTAAGAGCCATGCCAAAGTTCATGCTGCACAGCCTAGTTAAAGGCGAAGTTTCCATCTGCATAGGTTAAATCCTAATTTCAGATTTATCAAGTGAAAATATTCGTGTAGCTCTGGATATGATGATACTATGGCATAATGATTGTAAATTTAAAGCAAATAACAGAGGCGACTGAAGGTAACCCTGCAGAATGGGCGACTCTAGTGCTACTGGTTTAATAAGATATTTAGTTAAGACAGATCTCGTGCACTACATTTCTTAGCAAAGTTTTATGTCATCAAGCTGACTATCCTCAATGTTGCTTTGATCCAAACTTAGAAAAAAACATTGCTGCATCTGTCAGCAGCAATGGGACCGCGAAGATGAACAGCCCTGCACGCGTGGACTTAACAAGATAAAAACGGAAAGAACGGAAGTATTAAGCAGGTTTCAGAAGGAAAAATGTTGGAAAAAATGCCTTGCACTAAACCATTTTAACTGAATTACATGAAGAACGCGCCCGTGCCACCTCCGACGTAATAATGGGAGCCCGGCGGCGTAAATAACTCCAGCGAAATGCTTGCCCTCTTTTTGATGGAATAAGATATGGAGAATTTCTCTAACGTGGCGACACACCTTTTTCTCTCTTTCTTTTTTTTTTTTTTTTTGCGCGTCTCATAACAAAAGTAGTCAACAGAGAATGTGGAGCGGTGCTAAACAACTTTCGAGTGCTGTAAAGAGGCAGCCCGTTGCTCTCCGTAACACATAAATATCTCATTTCGTAAACGCGCACTATCGCTAAGCGCTGAAGGCTGGAACGTGAACGCGTACGTCGAGTAAGACCTGTCTGGTTGAAAAGCTCGCGCTGAGCAAGCAGCTAAATTTGTCTACATTGTGTGTGCTATTATGTGCTGCAGGCGCTCTTTTCATAATGACATCCACAACGAAAATTCGAGGTTCTTCCAGTTATACGAGCCTTGAAATGAAATTTTGAAATGAGAACGTTTCTGGTAGTTTTATTTTATTGAATCCTGAAATGAATTGTAGCCATACATTGTTTGTTTGTTTGTTTTATGTTTTCCGAAGGTTCTTCCTTCCATCAGTCCAGCATAATTTGAGAAGGCAAGTAACGGAGGAAAAAGGCAACCTTGACATGTACTGTAATGCAGAAGAGACTTTAAATGGATGTATCGCCATGACAACAATATCCATTGAGTGTGCCACGAAGTGAAATTCAAAGGTTGATAATTCTTGTTAACAGTTTCCTACGTCGGGATTCTTCGTCAGCAGTTTGCAGGACGCAAAACTTGAGTTCTTCGAAGAAAGCGGGAAAACTGCCTCATCAGCGATAACAATACACTGAACCTATTTCTGCTCGCATGCGAATGTGAGCAGCTGTTCATTTTTTTTTTTTTTTTTTTCCGAGGCGCGATCGCTGACTAACGCGCTCCCGCACTATTAATGCACCTCGGTGACCAGTGATCTGTCTTCGGCCCTCATGCGTTAAAGGACGGGAAAAAATCGCATAAGAAAAAACTGAACGGATTCAAACCAATGAGAATACGGAACATCGTAGTCACGACGGCAGGGTGAAGTGATGGAATCGGATGGGACGGGGGTCCACATGTTGATAGGAAGTGATAATGATATGATGATTTGTGTGTTTTTTTAGAAGCGAAACATACCCGATGATATTCCCGCAAACTATTCAAATCTGTATTTGTTCTTTTTTTTTTTCTTTTTTTTTTTCGAAAGCCGCCGGCATGCGGCCTTATCACTATGATTCTGGCACGCGAATCAGTTCTGTATTTTTTTTAACTACTACGGACCATGCATGGTCCTTGCAGGAGGGGCACATTCAAACATTTTGCAATACAAGAAATGACAAGCATATGCATAGAGAAAAAAAAAAAAAAAGAAGTCAAATAATCCATCTGAATTGAAGATATAGACAGACATCGCAACACAAACCAAACCTCATGAAATAAGGAGATGACGTTCCAACTCTGTTGCGAAATTGCTGGACAGAAAAATATGAGAAGGTAATTTATTCCATTCGGATACAGTTCTGGGGAAGTAAATGTTTTCGTGCGGGCGAAAATTGGTGCTAGTGAGTGTTCCTGCGTGTGTCTTGTTATCCTCGTACAATGAGCTTCGACGCATTTACGCAACTTCATTTTTATTTTTCGTTGTATGCAGCGATGAAGCAAGATGAGGCGACTAACTTCGGGATTCTAGGGTGTGTATGCTGTGTTGTTTCATAAGCGTAGATGGTGAATCTTGTCTTCTATATTTTCCAAATATAAATCACACAGCTTTTCTTTGCACACGCTCGAGTTGAGTGATCTTTTTTTTTTATGCGGGTCTCATAGAACCGCCGCATACTGAAGTTTAGCTCTTACGCAGTTGTTATAAGCAAGACGCTTAGTACTGGCAGGAGCATTCCTAAGTTTTCGCTTAAGAAACCACAGTTTGCGAAGTGCAGCAGCAGAAGTTTCTGATATGTGTTTTGACCAAGTTAGTTTATTTCTAAGCGTAACCCCTAATTATTTATATGACTTCACCTCTAAAAAAAATTATTGTTGTTAAGCTGACATGTAAAGAAACATGGGTATATTTTCCTTGTTACTCTTAAAAGTACCGTTTTATCAGTGTTTAACTACATGCCCCAATTTGTACACCAGTGGGAAATAGCTTCTAAAGTATCCTGTAATATTTCTTGATCTTTTGTGTGCGTAATTTCTTTAAACACAACACAGTCATCGGCAAATAATCGGGCAGAAACCTGCGCAGGAATAACATCTAACAGATCATTGCTGAAAAATTAAAAAAAGAAGCGGGCCCAAGACACTTCCCCGAGGCACACCAGAAGTATTATCTAACATCCGAGAAGAACAGTTCCTGATGATGACGTATTTTTTCCTATCACTAAGGCAGGCTTTGATCCAGTGGACAACCTTTGAGGAATACCAGTACATTCCAGATTAAACAACAGTTTAGCATGTGAAACCTTCTTTCTTTGTTTGTTCATTCATGCTCGTTGTCGCGAGATGCAGCTTTATCAGATTATGTGTCGCGCAAGATGCGCCGAGATGTGTCTCGAAGATGCCGGCCCTCGCGTATGTTCTGTAGTGTTCTAGGTTGTGCTAGTCACTGGTTACGGCTTTATTTCGATGTTTCTTGGCCACCGTTAAATTGAGCGTGGACGGGTGCGACGGGCATGCTTTGTTCGACGATCGATGAGCACATTCGCTACTATCGCCGCCGCCGAGTTGCTCAGTTCTTTTGCGGGCGCAAATCGGCCCAATAAAGAGTCGACTTCAGTGTTATCACGACTGTCTTTTCTTTTGTGCCTGCGGCCTTGTCAGTATCACGTGACAATATGGAGAAATATCCTCACCAAATGAGTAATTCTTTGGCATGCCTTAATCTGGGCACATCCAAATCTGGTCAGGCAAACAGAAAGTTGACTTTTACTTGACCTCGGGTTAAATGTGGTTTGGAGGTATCCGAGCAATGCTCTTCACGTATCCACATTTAGATTTGGCTCAGGCTATCCTGCAATCGTCACTGTGGTCAATTGGTGGCCAGCGCTTTCAAGCCTTGCTTCTGCTGAGAATGACCTATCATTTTTTCTAAAGATGTTTTGCGAATAGCTAAATGAGCGGCTCAGATACCTCCGGTGACGTCACGTGTCTGGCAAAATTTTCACTTTTTATTCTTCAACCTCGCCACGATGGCTGATTTCAACCTCCTGTCAGTGGCACTTTCCGCTATGCAATGTGCCGTTGTTGTTCCTTCTATTTATTGTTTTTTTTTTCTTCTTCAGTTCCTTTGCCAAGCGTCAAAATATCTGTTTCAATTTTGCCCTGCCGCGGTGGCTCAGTGGCCAGTGCGCTCGGCTACTAAGCCAAGAGGCACGGGTCCGATCCCGGCCATAGCGGCCGCTTTTCGATGGAGGCGAAACGCGAAGATTCCGTATATTGTACGGTATCGGTGCAAGATTAAGAACTCCAAGTGGTCAACATTCGCCGCCCTGAACTACAGTGTCCCTCAAAGCCTGAGTCGCTTTGAGATAGTAAACCAAGTAAACAGCCTCCAGGAGACTGTTTATTCAAGTATAAAGTTCAATTTTATATAAATATACGTAATTCTTCCCAATGTCTGTTTTGTCAAAATGAATACCCTTTTCTTCGAGGTCAAAGTGTTTGCTTGTGTAATTTTGACGTCCACCTGCTTCCCATACTTGGCCTAGATATTTCGTAAATAAATGTGCATGTGAAACGGACCGTGGTATTTCCAAGTCTAACAAACAGCTCGCCAGTGTGGCGACACGCGGAGCTGGGTTCCATGAAAAGCCCATAAGCCGCTTCATGTGCCAAGCGTGGCGTAAGAGGTTTTTGAGGTCACATGATCGTAACCTATCGCTCCCGGAGACCGGGCTATCCTCTAGCAGGTCTGAGGCGCAACACTGCACGTCGTCGATTGCAGGAGCAGTGCCAGCGACGACCTGCACCCCGTCTCGACGCGGTTATCGCTTTAGCAGTGGTGCTGTTTCCTCGTGTGAAAAGAACATTCAGGCGTCTTGCTTCGAGGTCGCGTTTCGGTGCGGCCGATCTGCGTTCGGATAAAGCGAGAGTGGGACAGGCTTCGGCCGCCACCGGACAACGCTGTTCAACGCGTGCTTGCAGTACGAATTTTCGTTATCGTCCTTCTTGCGTAGACGACTTTCTATTCAGCACAGCTTCTTACAATAGATGTGTGCGCATTTTCGTATCGCCCAGTGAGATGGTTGTTGAACTTTCAAAAGCACCTATGTAAGGGTTGCCCCAGGCACGTGTGCGTACATAACGCTTCAAAGGGCTACGTAGTCACTGTACTCAAAAACAAAGAGAAGGAGCCTGAATTCAAGAGTAGCTGAATATCGTGCACGAATTATTGTCCCTTATATCGTTTCTCTAATCTACCAGAATAATACTGCTTCTATTCTGAGCAGTTGTGCACGTGATGTCCATTAAAGAAAGAAAAGCGACGCGTTCAGTGTAGGAAAGTACAATGTATTGCTGACTGAAAGAATCAAACTCGTTTTCTGATCGCTGCTATGGTTATTCAACCACTCGATACCATATACAACTCGTTCTTTTCAAAGGCGCCACCGTCGCCATAATGCAAAATTGGGAAAAACGCGCCGGAAAAACAAATGCGCAATTCAATGAAATAAATTGGTCGCTGTTTGGATTCGAACCCAAACCCTTTGCACGTCTGGCGGGCCATGATAAGTCGTTAGTACCAGTCTTGTTTGAGAAGCAGAGGAAACTAGTGAGCGCCTTTTGACGCGTTTGACTTATTAACGTGCTCTTGAATTATGGATTAATGTTACTGAAATCATAATCTTAATGATAAAATAGTTTACACTAAAAAATTTAATAAACCGCGGAATTAGATGATGTTAAAGGTGCTCAAGCGCATACTCGAAGGCGAAATTTGAGCGTCCTCATAATATCTATCTTTATTTATTCAATTGTCTCCGCTTATCTTGCCCCTTTTTTTAGCTTCTGTTATGTTGCAAACGTTCATGCAACTAAGCAAAAAAAAAAAAAATAATCGGGTGTACATTTAAGCTCAGCCTTTAAAGGTATGGTGCGGCAGGGTTAGTAACTCTTATCCGCAACTCCTAATCTTGGCATTATTTCGCGCGCATAGACTTTGCAATTTAACGGGTCATTTAAATATCTCACTCATTACCTTAGACTGGTAAGCGACCACTGCGAGAGCACCCGACGGAAACACAAATACGCGTTTGAACCAACCCGTACAAACGTGCCTGCGTGGCCTATTGGATAGCGTGTCTGAAGGGACCCGGTGAGCTGATTCCCATCTCACCAACCCATATCAAATTAACTGCCGAGCTCTCACCAGCTCATTGTCACGTGGTCTTGTGATGTGAACACAATCCACCGAATAAACAGCGCCAGCCCATATCACTCGCATAAACACCGCCGCAAATACTCCGCTCATAAAGCCGGATTTTCTGGAAACTATCGCATCGTCATAAACATCCACGACAATAATTCAAAAAGAAAAAATTCGGCATAAAATATTTCGGGTGTCAGCCATGCTTCTTTTTACGATTATCACTGCACTCTCAGCGTACAGATACTATGCTGGTCGCCTTGTAAGAAGTACCACTTTGCCTCCCACCCCCACTTCTTCCCTTTTCAATAAAAGAAAGAAAGTAGTTCGTGATTAGAAGCACTGCTAAATCGCTCGATTAGCGCGTCAGCAGCAGCTGACCCCTCCGCCTTCTTTTTTTCTAAGTAAACGTGCCTTTTTGTCGGCAGCGCGTGTTTTCTCTGACTCTTAACCAAGGTCAAACCAAGACTGATTCATCGTATCGGCTTCCCACCAGGGCTAAAGGTCACCAGAACAAGGACACCGTGGAGACAATGTGGGAGAAACGAAAAGAAACTGAAGCCCGCAGAATCAGCGTCTCATCCTGGCACGCGAGCGTGGCTTCAATTCATCGTTTGCTCGAAGGCTTCAGGTCGCCTGCTTTATGACAGCGCTTATTGTCCGGTGAATTGACCGCATAGCAAAGGCACCGCGAACTGACGCCTATGACGGACAAAACAAAATCCTATCATCGGTTTACTCGTTCCGCCAAGAAAAGAAGTGCGTGAATAAAGCGCTGCACTGCTTAAAAATACAAATTTTGCAGTGTGTTTGCAATACCAGCTTATTTTCAAGCTGTGGAAAGATTGCACCGTAAACATCACTGTCTACGTAATCGTCTACCGGAAGGCTTGTATCTCTTTTTTCTTATCTTTTACTAAAAGCGCCAAACAAGCCGAAGGCATCAAAATCGTGAGCTTATAATTTATTCTCTTGATCAGCTTTTTATTAAGGTATGCTTTGAAATCGGATGTCAGTATATAAACTTCACTTGTATCCCCCTGCAATGGTTGTACACGTCACATATCACGCCACTTTTTTACTTTTACTTTTTTTGGAGATTCACGACCTAGGATTTCCCCTAAAAGAAAAATTGAAGGCACGCCGTGCTATCTGAAAATTTCGATGGTTAGCCAGATAAATTAAGAATTTTTTTTTGTCTAAAAATGTCACGAATTCGCTCGATAGATTAATGTCTTGATGTGCGACAGCGGTGACGTTGTGGGCGCTTTTAAAATTGTCCGCCGATTATTATTATAACAAAAAAAAATTATACTATTTCCCCTCTTTTTTCGCGCCTTTAGGTTCATCTGTGGCACGCTTTTGAACGACGCGTCACACTATTTGCAATATGCTGCGCTGGTGACTGTGGGCTTTCTTTGAGCAACATATAGTCGACGGTACGGCCCTAACTTCGTTTTTATGTTGTTCCCGAAGCGAGGATAACAGTACACTTTGCTGGGCTAGTTATTCAAGCAATTTTCCTTTCATGAAAGTTAAACTGGGCTACTTTTTCAAACATGGGCCCAGAAAGACACCTGACAGTGCCCATCGTGTTTTTCTTGTGCATGTGTCTGAAAAAGCTGTTGTTGGGACATCGTCGAACACGACGGGTTGAGCGATTTAGGAGTAAGTACGGTAGTCACGTTGAGCAGATGCCAGCTTGAAGTGCACGCGCGAGAGTTCGTGTTTACATGCTCCCTTTCTCTTCATACATCAAAAATATGCACATTGTGATTGAATAAAGTTTGGAACTAAACTTACAGCACTTTTCAAGCTCTCTCGTGTGTTAGCACTTCTTGGCCCACTTGGCAGAGGCAACATAAAGACACGAAAGAGGAATACACCGCAAATGTTGGCGCATTCGTCTGCAATTGCTACCATCAACTGCACGGTTAAACAAAAATGCAATCAAACATCACGACAGCTGCTTGGGCATGTTGGTTATTAATTTGTGACACGGAACAGCGTAGAACATCGAGACTCTAATATCCCGTTGTTCTGCGCTGTTCCGTCGCAAATCAAACACCGCACAGAAATAGGCACTGCTCAAAGACCGGCAGATAGAAAGTGCCTCAAATGCATTTGAGATCCCTGAATGGAATTTTCGGTTACGGCACGGAACATCATTCCTCTCTGCCTAGGAAACTTTTCCTATCTCGCGGCAGTCTCATATGCGCCGGTGACGTCAACCACGGAGACTTTGACCTGGTAAAAAGAACTATTTATGAAAACCGCATTGTTTACATCTTTAAAGCGCTCACACGATCGCCAGAGCCGAGCAACGATCTTGACTGTGCCTGACTGCTGTTTTGCCCGCCAAATCGTGACGTCGTAGTTCACGTGTCCTTGCGCGTGTAATTCAGTGCTTTCAGAAGGTATCATCTGTCTAACCAAGGTAAACCGCCAATCGAATCGTGTGAAGCTTGCGTGTCCGTTGTGGTTCTTTCACACTGAATAAAAAAATCAGAGCGGAGTTGATTAGAACCCAGGTAATTTCTCGTGGGAAGCGAAAATGGTCGCAGCTATCGCCACTTTTTTTCTCTCTAGCGTGAGCCGATAACCCCCCCCCTCCCCCCCCCCCCCCCCCACACACACACACACTGCAACACATTCTGTCGCTATGGGTTTCACGTCGTCGTCACCTTCAACTTCCATCTGTGCGAAAAAACTTTCGCAGCATGTCCAACTTATCTTAACTACTTTAAAATCGTATAAATGTGGACAATGTGCACCAACACTGGGTGCCCTAATTCTATAGCTCTTTACTGGTGATAGCGTGGCTATCAGTGAGGTTGGGCTATCACGACTCACAGCAGCCAGCAAGTTCAGTGGGAGAGGAAGTAATTTAATACTGCAGGTTAAAATATCTTTTGTGGCGCGCTTACCAAGAATTCGTCCTGCCCGACATTGCTTATAAGGCAACTCCGTCGTTCCCAAATTTTTATCATGCATATAATATGCATGATAAAAATTTTTGCCCGCTTTGAGATAGCCAACACAAGTAAAAATTAAAACGCTGATAACAGATCTATTAGTTTCACGCTAAAGTATTTTCGAAATATCGCAGCAAGTGCGGAAAACATTCCTCGTGGCTTATGTTGCCGCTAGCGAGTGAAAACACCAACGCCGTTTTATTCTAAAGCCCCTTATTCTTGCGTGTTGTTTATTAGATACACCTTAAATCATTTCTGCACTAGCTTTTTTGGAGCTTGCATATTTCACTGTAGGGTAGTCGTTCTAGTTTTGAGCCCTTTTGTGACACGCCTTTTCAAAAGCGCCTCGTCAGGGAAATTATTGATGGTTGAAGAAATAAACGTGATAATAAACGGATGCTTGGATGTGGTGCCTCGAATACAAAGTGCATTTTCTTTTTTCATCCCGGACACCATTCGCCCTTTTATACTTTCAGCAGAATATTCGCTCTTCAAAGCTCCTGCTTACATTTCTAAGTTTTATTTCGGCGCTTTGACTGGCATTACGCTTCGTCGTTTGAGTACCACAGTAAAAAAAAAAAAGCGTTGAAGGACAGCGCCACTATAAGCTACGGCGTGCATGAAATTCATTTTGACG
Source organism: Amblyomma maculatum (assembly GCF_055883805.1). Taxonomy (NCBI): domain Eukaryota; kingdom Metazoa; phylum Arthropoda; class Arachnida; order Ixodida; family Ixodidae; genus Amblyomma; species Amblyomma maculatum. The sequence goes on along the minus strand of NC_139352.1, from coordinate 4,419,043 downwards.
GCTTTTATGACCACGTTCGCTGACACAGATGTAAATTAGTCCTATATTCAGCAACCGCTGTTACTGCGCTTTATCACTTTCACGAGTGAAGGATTCATACCGAGATCGGCTCTATTGCAAACAAAGCTCCCGCACGCGCGCAGACACTGAAGGGGCCCCCGACGAGCAGACTGAAACATTCTTGGTTGTCCTTGTTATCAAGAGAGTACAACGATTTGTTTTCAGCAGCTTGATAGAGAAGAGTTTAGGCACGAGGGAGATATGATTACTCATGGCTGAAAAAAAAAAGAAATGAGGTCAGCCCATGCCGACTGATAAAATGGCCACAGAAGGATGTCACAGGACAGGCATGGCTACCCCACCCAAACTTTTTCCAGACAGAGTCCGCCCTTCGGTTTCCAAGAAATTTTCTGCCATTTCATCCTTTCTCCTTCACCCTTTCCAGACTTCCTCCCACCAGAGACTGGCGTTAGAACCTTTAATCAAAGCCTTCAGAGTATAAGTGGATTTCTTGGCCGCTCCCCTCTCTTCAACGTGAGCGAAAATGGAAGCGGAAAGGAGTGGTCACCCCTGCCCTTTTCACAAAACGGACGCAGTACTGACCTTTCCTCCTCGCCTCTCTCGTTAGCGATAGGGCATCGCGACCACGTGCTATCGTGAGGTGACATGCGCCGTAGCGCCGCTGACGGACACATTGCTGGTTTGCTGCTTTTTTCCTCGGTTGCGGTCGCGTTCGCTTCGTCTGTCTACAGTGGCTAGAATAGTCTGTCGCCGCTGGATGTTCCCGGAACTGCACACCCTGTACTGTTTCTTCTAGTCCGGCGATGGCCAACTGGACCAACGTGGTGCGTGAGCCACTACAGGTAAATTCACGAGGCGTAGTGTTGTTTTAAGCTCAATATTGCATCGTAAATTCTCTCTGGTGACGGCGTCCGCCTGCTTCTAATCCGAGGAACGTGGTATAGAGCCCCGACCTCACCTGGCAAGGACAAAGTGCAGTCGTGCGATGTCAGTGCCCGCAAAGGAAGTCCTGGTGGTCAGAGCACATGTCATGCTAGTTCCCGCTTGTATTGGCTAGGATCACTCATGACGCACTGCTTTAATTCACTCGGTCTTCCGGTTTCCATGCACTGCTTTAATTCACTCGGTCTTCCGGTTTCCATGGTTGTTGCCCTCACACACAAGCAATTTCAGGCAACGTTGCCAGATAATCTAGTAACGTTGGTTTGAGGCATGCAGAACGGTCGCAGTGGCGGGAAATTCTGTCGGCTTGGCCTAGAATGTTCATACGTGGAAAGTTGCAGCGGTCAGTGTACTCACGTGTTCTACGTAATGTCACGACGGATATTGGGCTGTGACTTTTCTGCCTTGTTGCAAAAAAACAAAACAAAAGAAAAAACCTGCTCAGTGTAGCGATGTGGGCATCGACGAAAATGACGTGTCTATAAAAGTGGGGGGATTGGACCAGGATGTGCTTGCTGCTAGCCTTCAATTTTGTCTGGCACCTGCCGACAGCTTCGACAAGGATGCCATGAAGCCACATATCGAGCCTTTTGTCATATAATAGAATTGTGCCCCTCCTTCTGATTTGGCCGGCGTGACGAGTGAAGAGATTCGATGGCTGACGATCCTCTGTAGCCGGTGTTGTAGGTTTTCTCTTATTCGCGAGACAGGAGCAGGCCGTAAGATGTCGAGAGGCCCACTGTTTTACTTCTCCTCGTCAACAATAATATAGTGAGCTTTAAAATAGCGCAGTGCACTTCCACTGAATGCTAACGTGGAAGGGTGCGGTTGACGTCCCCATATCCGCCCCGACCCTGTTCTGAAACTGCCCATTTGCATGCTAAAAGTGCGTAAACGCGTGGGGTGGATCAGCAAAATTGTCATGGTTTTCACCGCTCTCGGCACCGGTCGTTTAGAGACGGCATGGTCTGCTATATGTTCACAAGCGTGTCCACCAGGCTTTTGCCATGCAGACTTTCATCATGTGTATCCCAGCAGGCGAAGTCCACTGCAACGCCACGTCACTGTCATTTCGTGCCAGTTTCTAGCTTTCGGACCGCTACAACGTCAGAGTGGTTGTCTGTTAGAGAACGAAATTAAAACAGAAATTTGCGCGTTTGCATGACGTGTTCAAAGCCTGACGTAGCTTGTATCACGACACCTTTAAGCAACGAACAAGCTGTGTACTGCTTGTTTGTCTGCAGCTGCAGTCCTTTCAACGTGCATGTCGTGGCTAACGCGTTTTGGTACTGACGACGATGTCACGCGTGATCAAAACCTCTTCCCACGCTGGTCGCACATCGATAGACGGGATACAAAGGAAAGAATGTGGTGTACAGTACTCACGGATTGAAATAGGACACTCGGAGCGCGTGGCCGTCGCTGCATCCAGCGCCGCCCGTGGATGCTCATGGAACCAAGGTGCTGCATTGTGGTATAGCGCGAGGGGGAGAACATCTAAAAAGCAGAACTGCTCCTTCCGGTCACCAATAAGCCGGCCTGTTGTTTACCACACTGCCTTGCATGCAGCGACGGCCACGCGCTCCGAGTGTCCTATTTCAATCCGTGAGTACTGTACATCGGACCAAGTTAAAAACCACTCGATAGTCGAAAATTGTTCCGAAGCGTCGGCCTTTTGTTGAATGCACAGAAGATGTAGTTTACCAAAGTCCTTTAAATTGTGGAAAACACTTATGTTGGGCAAACTGGGAGATGTATGAACGAGGTTATGAGAGAATTCCAGGAACGTAAAAAAAGCGCACGAGGGAAGACTTTGAAGTTTTCCTCACAAGTCATTGTATTACCTGCCGGGATTGTTCACTTGCACTTGATAGCACCTCCGTAACAAGAGCAAAGAACGCATCAGAAGAGAAATCGCAGAATCTGAACAGATGTGTAGTCTGGGAGAGGGCTGTGTCAGTATCACCCTTTGCCAAAAAGAGCTGACCTATTTTGCATCCTTGAACGATAGCCATGGCTGTACAGAATGTATATAACAATGAATTCTTCCAAAATAAACGCTGTTGTAAGTTCAGCGCCCGTCCGCGTCTTTTTCACGCGGCCTCGGCGGCCGCTTTTCGATGGAGGCGAAAAGCAATGCGCCCGTGTGCTGTGCGATGTCAGTGCACGTTAAAGAACCCCAGGTGGTCGAAATTTCCGGAGTCCTCCACTACGGCGTCTCTCATAGCCTGAGTCGCTTTGGGACGTTAAACCCCACAAACCAAACCAAACCAACCATTCATGCTCTTTGATAAATGGTCAAGTAACAGCATTCCTTTTTCCTGGCCTCCTCGGTGCACACAACGCGTGAGGTGCCATCAGCTTGTAAAGAAGCCTGTTTGACCGCTGCGTCAAGAGTCAATGGTGGCCCCGCACTAAGAGACATGTACAATTTGACTCTTAATTTATGCAACAGATTGCGCTTCCTGGGCGATGCAATGTGGAGCCGTTGCTTATGTTTGCCTGCTTTGTTTAGCCGTTTTTATGTTTTTCTTCGTTAAGTTTTCGCAGAAACAGCTGCCTAAAAAAAATCGGTTAGGGGCAAAATATTTCTTCCATGGGTAGTGCACAGTTGCTGTGATTGCGATCATATACATCACGTTATAGTGTTAGCTGTGGTCTCTGACACAACTTTTATATCACTATATATAAACTAGCTGTTCTTTTTTCCATGCTTTCATTCCGATGCTATAGCTATAAGGGTCCTAATCAGAGAAAAACTAGGCTGTCGGCGACATTACGGTAGCGTCGTTGGTGTGAGTGGAAAAACGGCATGGTCCGCGGGAGGGTCCATACAGAATTAAAATGAATAAAACCTCAGGTAAATTGGTTGTGGCGGCAACATAAGTAAACATCATTGCACATGTAAAAATGCAAAATAAATTAATAGTGGTGAAGGAAAAATTGGCCTGACATGCGAATCGGGACCGAGACACGCCATCCGTAGGGAATCGAGGAATCTTTAGAATTGGCAAGTGGGCTCGAGTGTCATGCGGTAAATAAAGACTGTGCCCGTGTCTGAACATTGATATGCAAAAACAGCAAGCATATTGAGGCAGCCATTAGTTAGTATAGAGGGACCATATCGGTTAGGGAGATAAAGTAATTATGCGGCGGAAGTGCGCGTGCGCTGGAAAGGCGAGGGGTGCGACGTTCAATCTGGGTACGTGCCCTCTATTCTTAAAAACGCTGTCCCCCGTTTTTTTTTTTCTTTCCGAGACGTCTCCCCATGTTACGCCAGAGAGCGAAGATTGTTGCCTTTGCATGTTGTTAGCGATAATAGGTCTCCCGAGTGAATTCCTGTGAAAGAAACTATTCACTCCACAGAACATAGGCCCGCGTACGGACAAAAGCCAAGCTTACTGCGCTTTATCTCCACTCCTTGCTTGGCCTTTGCAGGTAGAGATAATCGGTTTAGGCATGGACGCATTATTTCGTCATGCCTTGGCATTACGAAAGAAACTGTGCGTGCCTATTGGGATGGATGGATAGAATATAGGAGCATACTTTTTGAAACGGGGTGGTAGCAGTTGGTATCATGCTCATTTTTCTCCCTATTAAGGGTAAACAGCACAAAAAAGACGAGGACGAACGAAGTACACAAACGAGCGCTGACTTTCAACTCGCTTTATTGCTTGTCCTGCGAAAATATATACATGGAACAAACAACAAAAGAAAACGTGAAGACACTGATAACCAAAGATACATAATATCTCCAGCTGCGGATGACAACAGCGCGGCGTCATTGCCTTGCATTCAGAAACCTCATTTCCTTCGCTGTTAGAGCCACCGAAGCACTACTAACACAATCATCATCTATCTTCGTGATTTCCACGATTTCTCCCTATATTTCAATTATTGTTTTAGATTGGTTAACTATACCATAATTTTATTTATTGAATTTTGTTTCTACATTACTAACATTATGTCACTTTTCTGTTTTTAAGCCACAAATCTTCCAATTGTTTTTTGCTAGCTTCCACCACCAGTTTATTCACCAGGCCACAGGTATCTCTAAACCCCAGAGCGTCAGGAACAGTGACTGCGCCTGCATCGACTTCCGGATGGATACCATTACATTCGAGTATAATATGGTCAATTGTTTCACTGGAGTTACCACATACAGCACATGCGTCATCTCCATTGTTAAATTTCTTTTTGCAGTTGCGTGTTCTAAGGCACCCTGATCTAGCTTCAAAAAGTAGGGCACTGCCTCTTGAGTTATCAAAGAAATCTTCCTTCCTGATCTGCGTTTTCCACTTTCGGTATAATTCCACACTCTGTTTCTTTTCCATCGAATTTATCCAATTTTTACCTTCTGTGTTTTTCACCTGTTGCTTAATGCTCTTTATTTCTCCATCCTTGTTACTAGCATACTTACTAGTTAGTTTCCTAGTTCTTTTCCTTCATTGTGAGTCAACGCTTTTTAAGTACACGCATTTAAATACTTTAGCTGCCCATCTGTTACTGTCCAATTTCCTCAGGCGTTTCTCATATAATATTTTACTCTGAGCATCCCGTACATTGAAAGATCACCAGCCCATATCTCCCTGTAGCGCCTCATTTTTGGTTTTGCCGTGGGCACCTAGTGCTAATCGTCCGACGGCTCTCTGATTTATTTCTAATGTAGACTTTACCTCCGATTTTCGGCACCAAACCATATTTCCGAAAGTAAGCCCAGGCACCATAATGCCCCTCAAAACCTCATACCTGTTGTATCCCCACAATGCCCTATGCTTCATTATCCCGGCATTTCTTCGCCCTTTTGCCTTAAGTGATTGCTTATACTTTTCAATGTATGCCGATTCTTCGTTTACCCATACCCCGAGATATTTATATTCTGTTAATCTGGGTATTTCATGGCCTTATATTTTAAGACCCTGATCAGTTGAGCCGTTGAAAATTGTCAGACCCGACTTAATTGCGCTAAAACTGAAGCCTAGCCGATGACGGCGCTCTTCAAAACAAGACTGGAAATCAATGCGCAGCGAACAAGAAGAGCGCAGTCGACTCGCCCAAGGCGATGAAATCTGGCCGGAAGTGTGGAGATGGTCGCGAAGATGGGACCATTATATCGCCCCTGACGTCAGCTCGGGGAAACCAGAGCGCTCGCCTGGGATCACCATTCGTTCAAGGGGGGGGGGGGGGGGGGGGGGGGGAAGACAGTCGTTTTCGGCGGCACCGCATCGGGCCAACTGACCGGTTTTTTCCTCTCCACCTACTCTTCCCCTGCATCGCCGCTGCTTCCTCGATCGTGCAGTGCAGAGCCGGCGCTCTCTTCAGCAGGACGCGGTGTCTAGCTCGGCAGAAATGGAGCACAATAGAGCAGTGCAACGCTTCCCTCATGTCCATTGCAGCTGCACGTGCAAACTGAAGATTTTGCAAGCAACCGTACTATGCCACATTCGTAACGCGCATAGAGGCTGTCATGCAGATAATGTCATTTGTTTTTCGCGCTTACTGACAGCGCGCACAAACGATACTGAACCCCAGTGTTAGCTGTGCGATTACGTCAAGTTGGCTCTCGCGTTTCTGGCAGAGCGCCTTATTGGCACACCCGTAAGTACTTGCAGTTATGATAGTAATACATGTTTAATAAAAGAAGATAAGAAGGGAAAGAAAAGATTCTTGCCAGCCGCAGCATATTCCATCGACCACTGAGGCACCTGAACTGTGGTGACGAAGTAAAAGTTAGAGCGAGAAGACAGTATGAGGAAAGGGAGGGGTCATGAGGAGAAAAGGCAAAAGAATATCAATTCGCCACTAATGCATCATTTCACTTTAAAACCGAGCGAAATGCATGAATATTACGCACATCTAGCAAGTATTTTTGTTCTGGAGGGGGGGGGGGGTGCGTTTGCGCTCTAGGTAATCGTTTATTTCTTGCTGTTGATCTGTTCGTTTGGGGTATTAACAGCAGAGCATGCAGTGGCGTGATGAGTCTCATCGTCAATGTTTTGTGTCTCCGCCAGGGATTAATAAACCACCTTGCTGAGCTAAAATGTAGGGTGGTATGTTATTACTTGGACTCAGACAAGATGGTTAATGGCGAATACTATTAGAAAGAGGTGTAACAATTTGCAGGGTTAGGGGCTGTTCTATAGGAGCTAATAGATCTGTAGGTTATGGTCGTTATACTGGGTCTAGTTAGTAGTCGATAGTTATCAGCAGAATTGTTTTTAGCGTAGCACATGTACTAACAACATGACACTTATGTGACGCTAAAAGGAATTCTGTCTTGAAAACATGAACCAACTAGTTCAGGAACAAACGTTGCTCATTTGTCAGCAAACAAGCTGCTATTAACGCTTATGTTTAGGACTGACGGTAAGTGCGACGCATATCACTGCCGTTTTACTTGGCATGATATGGACTGGTTTTTGACTACCGCGATTTCAGGTCATTCATGCTACGGACCCCAAACCGCGTACTTGGAATAGCCCTGACTTGCATCGATATCTCCCCCTTGTCGCCATTCACGCCACCTCACGTGCACTGCTGCACGCCCTTAAATGCGCACGGTAAGCTCAGGTCGCTAAGGTAGCCGCGTACCTTAATCATTCATCATCATCATCAGCCTGACTATACCCACTGCAGAGCGAAGGCCTCTCCCATATTTCTCCACTTAACCCGGTTCTGTGCTAGCTGCATCCACTTGACCCCTGCGAACTTCTTAACCTCATCAGCCCACCTAACTTTCTGCCGCCCCCTGCTACGCTTTCAAACCCTTGAAATCCAGTTTGTTATCCTAAGCGACAATCGGTTATCCTCTCTTCGCACTACGTGTCCTGCCCATGCCCATTTCTTTTTCCTAATTTCCACAAGAATGTAACTTGAGTTATTTCTCTGATCCACTCTGCACGCTTCCTATCTCTTAATATTACCCCTACCATTTTTCGTTTCATAGCTCTCTGGGTTGTCCTCAACTTAAGTAGAACTCTCTTAGTTAGCCTCCACGTTTCAGCCCCATAGGTGAGTACAGGCAAGATGCAACAGTTGTATACTTTCCTCTTGAGCGATACCGGTAAGCTGCTAGTCATAATCTGCGAGTGCTTGCCAAATGCGCTCCATCCCAATCTTATTCTTCTTGTTATTTCCTTTTCATGGTCCGGATCTGTGGTTACTACCTGTCCTAAGTAGACATATTCGCCTACTACTTACAGTATTTCGCTACCTAATGTAAACTGCTGTTCCTTCCCGAGGCTGTTGAACATTACCTTAGTCTTCTGCATATTGATTTTCAAGCCTACCTTTCTACTTTTCCTGTCTAGGTCATCAATCATGATTTGCAGTTTATCCCCCGAGTTGCTTAGCAAGGCAATGTCATCAGCAAATCGTAGATTAAATAAATAAATAATAAATAAATCTTTATTTCCATCAGGTGCTATACAGATGGAGGTATTACTGAGGTATTCTCCATCTACCCTTATCCCTAACTTCCTCTAAGCAAGCTGTGAATAGTACTGGGGAGATTGTGTCTCTTATTAATTCACCACCACGCAAGTAGTTTGATGGGGTGCTGGTGTTTGCACACATGCTGATATTATGTGAACCAACACATATTATATTGGTGTGCTGTGATTTTGAACGCCGTGAACTGTTGCACAGCAGGACTTGTCGCACTGTGCACCGATTAAAAAAAAAAATGTGCTTTTATTACTTACGACGGTTTTGTTTGTTTGTTTCCACCTCGGGAAGCTATCACGAGTGTATACTTCCTCCGCGTCAACCTTGAAAACAATGCGCTAGTTTTTACTCATGAAGGGCGCCATCCTAAACTGCTTCTCGGGTCACTTATGTATAGAGAGTATTGTATTTTCAAGGCTACCCTACACGAGGGGGAGGAAAAAAGGGAGAAAAAGTAAAAAAAAAAGAGCAGCGATGAAATGAGATTTTTGTGTTCATGGTCCACTAAGTTAAAGGGACAGAGGACGCACATTTAAAATTTACCTTCGAACGCAACCCGGAGTCCTTTAAAAACTTCAATAGAGCCTTAACTGCTTTGATTTGTGGTGGTTCTGTACAAGGTCCTAGAGTATTTTCCGTTTAAATAATAGAGTGCTCTTCACTTTACTGGTGTGGACATGTATTCTGTGACATGTTGTTTTTATTATTGTATTTTTGTTTATTCTTTGTTTGACGAGATAAAAGGTTTGTGCTAGACGCGAGGAACGGGTCGATGGCAACGAATTCAGGTATGAAACGTTTGAAATTTACTTGCGCTCACGCGCTCTTGCGGGCTGTGGTGTTCAAACAAAGTCAGCGTGAAAACTCATTTCGCGCAACTAACTTCAACACAAGACTGGAGAAGAGATTTTGTAGGAAATATTACCTTCCGAGAAAAATTTGGGCTTCTTTTTTTTTTATTATCTTCTTTCCAATTTTCCATTGAATCCTTTGTTTGCGCAAGATTTCCTGCAATTAGTGGCAAAGTTCGTCAAAGAGCACGTCGGCGAGCCCATTTTCACTTGTCCACAAGCCTCGGCGGTGGTTTTAGCACCATTTGCCCGAAGACATGCATCTGATCAGCCCTTGTGTCTGCTGCACTAGTACTTTTAACTACAACCTCTGTCATAGTTCCTTGCGACGGTTGTAGCCACAAGGGAAGATGGAAATTTGAGGCCACCTTAAGTTCTGTGATTACGGAATGGATGTACTCTTCCATGTCTGTCTCCTTTACAGTAACAACCATGTGCGCTGTCACCAGCCTTAACCCTTGAGGACTTTGAGCATACCATGTACACTGCACCACAAACAAACCAGTAGCTGGCATTCGCACTCTGAGCCCAACCAGGGTTAGCGTCACCAACATGAACATTGAAGGAGGTGCCCTGATATCTGATTCTGCTTATCTTTTTGATGCCTCTGAGGTCATCGTTTCTCCTCCTTGGAAAGGGATTGTGACGGCAGATCTTGCCTTCAGTCCTAAAAACTGTCGAATATTTTCTTGGTATTGTCCACCAGCCATTTGCAGGTAGTGCTCAAAACGACTACTGGGAGGATGTCCAGCAGGATGGACTTAAATTGGACCTCATTGATGGAGCATTTTTCCAATCTCTCGGCCATAAAATTCCCACACGTCTAGCCACGTAATGAAAACTTCGAGAAAAGCTACTTTCGTATTACCTGTATGGTAGGACGTGAGTCCTTCGTACACATTACAACTATGAAGGCCTTCGCTTGGTGTCTTTACACTCACAATATTCCACCAGCGGGGAATTATTTTGGCGAACATTTCTGCTGTTGGTGCTTATGAAAAATCTACTTTACTACAGTGCGAGCTGCCAGAGTTTCGGCTACGCGCGAATAAAAAATCTGCACTAACTGTTTCACCTGTTTGTCGTTCCGATTTGCCCAGGTTAAGTGCTTCGAACGTCAAATCATACCAGTGAATAAGCAGTACATATGACTACGTAAATCTCTCAAACAAGACAGTCATTACGAATGAACATCATTGTTCGAAAGCTCAAAGCGCGGGTAGAAAAAGTGAGTCCCTACGTTCTGACTCGGCAAGTTATTCATTGTGCGTTTAAGGAGGTGCACAGTGTCTATGTAAAATACTGAGCTAGCTAGGGCTGCCTGATGTGGACAAACGGTGCTAAGCTTTAGTAGGAAAATCATCATTGCCTTCCTGTTAGCCAGCTATCATAGGCAATGGCTACGACCCTGTATCCAATCTCTTCTCAGTACAAGATCATATTTTTGAGAATTACCTGAAGGTTGTCACCCTGCAAGGTTTTCGCTAGAATAATGTATGCCATTTCATTGTATCAGCTGCGCAGAAGTTTAACAGAAATATCTGCACTGGTATGGCTGCCTCGTTCGAATCGACCGCAGCCTCACATATGTTCCTATCCTTGTAACCAAGACAGGGTTTGATATGAATTTCATCAAGAATCAGCATCGCAGTGTATTTATGTGGCTACAGATGTTTAACTATGTGAGAAACATACTGAAGTGACATCAGAATAAGGGTCAATTTCTGCTCACATTTGAGTATATAAGCACAAATTTCGGACAGCCCTTGCACGGGCAAAGTTAATGTACAGGTGCGGAAGTAAATAGAACACGCTTTTCCGGTCAAATCAAAATCGCGCCTTCTGCACTGGGGATAAGAAAACAATATTTGTCCAAGTGAAGGGCACTGGCGTCTACTGCCGGTTCTCACATACCACGACTGCAGTTTCAATTATGCAGCACGTCAAAAAATTTTGAAGCAAATAGCGTGCTCCGTTACTTTTCTCCGCACTGGTACATTTTCATCAAAAAAAAAGAAAAAAAAAACTCCCTCGAAGCGATATTTTGCTTAGAATACATGCGAACGCTGTTACATGCACCTGCACTGGTTACTATAGTAGTAGTGAGTTTTTTTTTTTTTAATCAAATTCACAGTCCCTTTCTTGTCGTTATCAATACTTTCTTCCAATTCATCTTGAAGGGAATATATGGCAAGCGACTGGTGGCGAAAACGCAGTGATCGTCAGACAGCTCGTTCAAAATGCCTAACAACGAAATTCCTTTGCAAGGCGAGTCAGGTACAATGGGGATCCTTAATAGTAGACAGATATCTAAAGGTTTTCGAACACGTTCAATGACAACTTCAACAAGATTGACAATCGTCGATAATGTTCAAAAACATTGTGATCTTTTTTTTATATATAAATCATTCTTCACTTCATCAACACTGATACCACTTGCAGACGCGGTTTGCGTTCCTCGAGGGATGAAAATCGGCATCTTTCATTCTTCGTCTTAATGACACCAGTGATTCTTCTACGGCATGGGCGTTGGGAAACTTCTTGTCGGCTCCCCTGGCATCAGGTGCTTCCTTGTAAAGTTACCTGGTGCTGATAGATCGGACAACCTGGGAGTACTGCCGCAACAAATTCACGGCGCAACAGCGATCTTAGAATCCGACTTTCTTGTTATTGGATCCACGTACGACTTCATGCAAAAAACAGATGATCCACTCACGGCGCAAGAAAGTACGACGTTTCATCAATATTACAACTTGATGCTCTTCCCTTTGTGTAAGCGTGTTTTCAGGTTGTGTGCGCACAGTGTAAACGTATTTGAGCTTTGCAAGGATCAGAGTATAAAAGTCCAGAGTATAGAAGCACAGACTGCATCATCAGAAATCCTTACTTTAGTATACGAAGTGGGCGTGAAGTCTTTCCTAGAAATGGCGCGTAGAAACTTCAATTGTTGTTTTTAGGGACACGCAACATTTCTTTGCCGTTCCGCTCTGCACTATGCACGACGGTAACATGTGCATAAAGCCATCAATAAGTCTTCGCCATGTAGCGTGATGTAGCAATAAGTATGTGTAGCGCGAAGAAGGGATAACCGATGGTCGCTTAGAACAACTGGATTCCAAAGGAAGGAAAGCTTAGCAGGGGCGGCAGAAAATTAGGTGGGCGGATGAGGTCAAGAAGTTCGCAGGGGTCAAGTGGATGCAGCTCGCACAGGACCGGGTTGATTGGAGGAATATGGGAGAGGCCTTCGCTCTGCATTGGGCATAGTCAGGCTGAGGATGATGAAGTCTCGGCCACTTTCATCCGCCACCAACCACACACCCACCCGAAACCAGAAAGCAAGATGCCTTCTTGTGAGAGGCGCCCTTCCCCACAAAAGAAATCGGAAAAAATTACATGGGTTCAACGCTGCTGAAATAAATATTGAACGAAAGCATGAGCTGCGGGTGACTGAGCATTCTTTTTCTTTTTCATCAGCCCACATACAAAGCCCCGCTTTAACCAAGCCGTATGAACGTGCCTTAGTTATTCATTATTCGAAACCTAGAGTAGTGTTGCTTTCGCAATAAAAACACTTGCAGCGGATAAGATAGTTTGGTTTATGCGGTTTAACGTCCCAAAGCGACTCAGCCTATGAGAGGCGCCCAGTGGAGGGCTCCGCGAATTTCGGCCACCTGGGATCCTTTAAAGTGCACTGACATCGCATAGCACAAAGGGGCCTTGCTTTTGAGTTGGTAGCCCAGCTCTCACCCTAGTGTCACGTGGGGTGTGACGTCACAGCGTCACGTTGGTAAGATGTGGCTACCGCCGCACTACGCTGAAGGCTCGAAACCTAGAGTAGTATTGCTTTCGCAATATAAAAAAAAAAGAAATAAAATTTATGCTGGTGAGAAAACACCCCGCCATATCACCTACTGCCTCTGAAGAAACAAGGACAGTTTTGACAATTAACGTAGCGCAGCAAAGGATCAAGGTACATAACGCGCCCTTGGCATTGTAGTATCAACTGTATATCGATTCATAGTTAGACAGCGATTCTTTGCGGTGGTGTTGTGTCTATCTTCGTCTCGTTTTCTCGCGCTGTTTCAGCGCTTGTGTTGTCTTCGTTCGTCTCGTGAACTGTATATCGCCCACGGAACGAAACTGCAAAGCAACAAAGGGAACAGTAAGCGCCGCCTGGTCGTGCCACCAAACCGATGCGATCGGTGCCGAGGTGAAAGAGCACGTCAGATTAACGTCGCTGCCACTTCTGCGACATTCCGCGAGTGTCCGCCGACTATAATTGCACAAAGAAATCGTTAGCATTCGACTAGGGAGATGCAATAGATCCCAGGTTGTCTGATTAGTTCGCTGACCGTGAGAATTCGGATGTGTTCGAAAAGTGGCGCGACGTAAATATTATGGGGGCTCCACTTTAGAATAAGTGTGGAATCAGTGACCTGCACATCGCCGCGCATTTTTTTTTTTTCGTTACCAAAAGTTGATATAAGGAGTGTTGTTATTGTCGGGTCTGACAAGTGAGCGCTAAGAATGAGTAGCGTGACTTTCATTGTTCAGCGTTGACCCTCTCTCCTAACTTTGATCGTACGCGATATCAATTTTTGACATCATAGGGGCGAATTTAAAGAGGTGAGGTGGGTTTGGGGAATAGGCGTCCACATTGAAAAGATATATTTCCTATTGAGGAATGAGATTGTCCTCCTGCTCTCCCTTTTCTCTCTGTATATAAGGCGTTTAAGAATTGTCTATTGCCCTTCGTTTCGCTGTGGAAAAATAGAAGTGTTCAAAAAGTGTATATTGCATGTGGCTAGGTATGTGTTCTGATCGAATACAGAAGCGATGGGCAGTATATGTAATGTGAAGGTAATATAACTTATGCCCATCAGGGAAATCTGGCTGCATTCCAAGAGAAGACAAAAGTAGAAGGGGAGAGCAGATTATTATGCGGGCGGGTGAGATTGGGGGTGTTCGCGCGGATAAAGTGGATGTAGCTGGCACAAGAGGAGGGTGGTCGAAGACACGACACAGGATGAGGTCATGCGATGCAGTCTTGTGCAGGTAGCGTCACGGAGCCCACTATACTTCGAATGACACGAGTCAGAGGACTAGGTAGTGGCCAAGCATGTTTTCTACGTGATGCAGTCAGTGAGGCATTGCATGACGTCACTGAGGGGGGAGCGGTCAAGCACGGGTACAAACCACCGCCCCCGCGCTTTCCAGTACGATCCCTCACCCCTCTTCAAAAAGCACGTCCAGTAGAACCTCCGCTCTTCTCCGTAGAATTTCAAAATCCGCCTGGATGGCACGCGAAACGTCGCTTTTCTGAAAAGCGACAAAGCCCGCGAGACACTTCACGCCCGCTAGACAGACGACGAAGCGACGCGGTGTTGTGCCGGCGAGCAGCAACGACACTACTGCGTGCGGTCTCGGCCAAGTGCACGCTCGCGGCGGCGAGCAGCCAGCCGTTAGCGCGGCCCGCTACGGAATGCAGCCCCCTTCGAGCAGCGGTAAATCCGCGAGGAGGTACAGGCAGGTCCCGACGAAGAGAAGACCGCTCGGCGGCGCAGAGAGAGAGGAGGGTTCTCGGTGTACGGCTTTGCGGACCCCTCGGCGGCGGCGCGGGGCTTCTGGGTCATTAGTTCAGTGGCGAGCCGGGCCTGGCCTAGCATGCACTCGGGCGGTCGGCTGCAACGCGGCTACCACCACCACAGCTCGGACCGGCCCGGAGCGGCCAAGAAGGGACGCGCGTCGTCGTGCGCTGCAGCCGGCAGCAGCCGCCGCCACGCTCTAGATGTGTCCAGGATCCCCGAAGCCCGGATACGGGGTCCCTCCTTCTGCAACGGCGATGGCTCTGTTCTGGCTTCGCAGTTCCCGCCACCCGGACATATCAACGGCAAGGGGACCACGGTGCCTCAGAACGCTTCGGCGGCGTCCCTCGCGCCACCGATGCCCATGCTCACGGCTTCCAACGGCAAGGTGACGTCGTTCGCCAGGTCATCTCCGACCTCCAGGTTGGCCGTGGACGTCCGAGGATTGCGTATCTCCTACGGTCGCGGCAACAACGCCGTCGAGACACTCAGGGGCATCGACCTCAGCCTGCCCGAAGGCAAGATGTGAGTACACCGTTTCGTTTCTAGTCGCGAACGGCTCCTCCTGGGCACGTACCTTCCGCGACGACTTTTCTTTCAATGTCGCGATTCGGGAGAGTTTTTAAGAATCTGTTTACAAGAGGCTGGTTTGGATTGTGGAATTTAACGTCCCAAAGCGATTCGGGCTATATGACTGCGTAGTTACACGGGCTAAACGAGCCTTGCAGGCTGTCGTTCGTTTCTTAAAGCAGAGATGGGTGTGGCGATGGAAGCAGTCAGATATCAAGCTACCGATGCTGGGTGTTTCGTCCGCAAAAGCACTCAAATCCACATTTGAGGTAATAATTAGCGCCGCATGCAATGCGGTCGACGCTAAAAACGATTGTCGGAATGTTAGAGAGGGGGAAGGACAGTCCTTTTAACGTGTCATCGGCCTGGCGCATCAGGGTAGCATTTTAGACTCCTAATTGTAAGTTTATCGCATCATTGTGATCAACAAATCGTATTTTTTTGTTCATAACACCGTCGTTGCGTGCTTACTTGCAGTCTCACTCATCTAAGTGCGTGACAAATCCGATCGTCTTATACCAGCTGCATCGCAGATAGGCACATATTGCAACGTCATGACGGTATTTGCATTATAGCTGATGCTATTCGCATGCTTTCACTAGATTACAACGCGCTGTTTTTTCTTTCCCGCGCGAGGATCAACGCGCTACAATACCGCCTACTTGGCAAAGTGCAGATTGGTTGGTTGGTTCATAGGAAGGGAAAGGCGCAGTATCTGTCACACTTGCTCTGTGGACACCTGAACCACGCAGTAAGGGAAGGGATGAAGGTGGGAGTGAAAGTGGATAGAGAGAAAGGGGGGCCGTAGTGGAGGGCTACGGCGTAATTTCGACCACCTGGGGATCTTTAACGTGCGCTGACATCGCACAGCACACGGACGCCACTTCGTTTCGCCTCCATCGAAGTGCAGAATAAGCGAACAACGACATGAAATAAGTAGCCCTGCCAAGAGTCTTGTCGCGGTGGTCTAATCTCATGGTAGCGGTGTCGAATGCCAGCCGCAACCCGCATGCGAAGTGAGCTCTAATCCAGAGCACTCGACTACGGCGTCCCTCGTAACCCACGAGTCGCTTCAAGACTTTAAACCCGGAATAACACCGCTTGAAGGTGTCTCATGGGAGGCGTTAACAAAAAAAAATTTTTTTTTCGCCCTTGCCGTTGCTGCCTATGCGTAGCAGAAGCTTTGTGTGCCATTCTGCTGATTCGTAGCCATAGCAGCTTTGCTTGGCGATATATATATGCACTTCTTGCTGTCTTTTTTTTTCTTTCTTTTTTTTTCCAGAATAAGCAAGAGATGATGGAATGGGCCGAGTGCCGCCAGTATTGCCACCGGGGCAAATTAAATTCGCAGGAGTTAGTGAGCATGCGTATAAAAACAATATTGAGACAAGAAATACCTTGAGACGCACACCATGACCTTTATTAAAATCTCGCACCGATGAAAAGCAGCACAAAGTCCTCTCTTGCCTTGACTCGGCAACTTTGCTGAGATAATTAAAGGCGTCACTTGTGCTCACAGAAAACTTGACCTATCTTCTTTAAACTGCAACCATCGCTGATATGTCTGCCCCACACATATCTAAAACAGGGGAACAAGAGATCGATGCTATTTGCACCAGAAGGTGAAATTAAAAAGAAACATAGAAAACCGGGTTTCACCCGAAAACGAACAACCCTAGTTATACGCCGTCTGTCGAAAAATAATGGGCGAAAAGGCCGGAAAGAGGAGAAGTGCTCGGAAAATGTGGGGGAAGGTTCTAACCCTGAACCCCCTCCCCGCAATCTTCGTGGCTACCCCTGATGCTGGCCCATTTAAAGCAGTCTGGGAAACCTTCGGGTGTTAAATCGAGGCCGAATTGATTCAAGCAAAGGCAGCGATTTTTAACGTGATATTGTTAAAGGAGCATAGCCACCCCAATTTTTCGGTGCGTTTTATTGTTTTCAGCGTTGCTATGCACAGATGCTCGCGTGGTATTCTTCTATAACAGCTAAATGATTTATCAAAATTTTCATTTCATCAATGTTGGTTACAGCTCTGCATAAACAGCCCTGCGACGGCTATGAAACAAAAGTTAAGTATAGGCTACTGGAGGAATTAAATAAACTGCGATACAATCGCCCCTCCCGTTGTCCATCTGCTTCATGAATCGCAACGTGTGAAGACGCAGCAGTTATACCACTTTTCTTCATGGCACATGTGACCGATACGGAACTTTCACGCCATATCCATCGATCAGCTGCAGAAACATAATATATATATATATATATATATATATATATATATATATATATATATATATATATATATATATATATATATATATACCACAAGGCGGTCCTTGTAGAGTAATATCTTACGCTTCATTAACACGAGGACCATGCGCCCAAATATCAGTGGCTATGCTCCTTTAACGGAAAATCAGTCATCGTTGCGATAGTAGTGCGCGTTGTAAACAAAAATAACGATCCTGGTTATGGCGAGTGGTAGTTGGCCAGTCATGAGGCAGGGAAGAGGAATCGAATTCAGGACTCTTAGATCTCAAGTGATGAATTAAGCTAGCCCTAGGCCATGTCGAGACCAAATGGCAGCAGCTGCCAACATGTGCTTCTCCTTTAAGATGGGAGTAGAACTTCCCAGGATACTTCGACGATGAATAAGACACGCTATTTCTAGGCCACGCAGGCACGTTCGACCTTGTCTAGGCGGGGATTTATAGGTGCCTATTTTGAGCCAGTCGATCTTTCATTTGAATGGGAGCTTAAGACTGTATGCTTTAGAATGCGTGCGATATAAGAGACAAAATAAAAGGACTAGTGATTATTTTTTGCGACATAAATGTTCATATGCGCGGCTATTCCTCAAGGGAACGGTACGATACAGCGTCATACCTCAACGGCGGAGCTTATGTATCCCCCTAATTTTTCCTTCTTCAGCTACGGGCTCCTGGGCCCTAGCGGCTGCGGCAAGACCACCCTCCTGCGATGCATCGTCGGCCGGCTAAAGCCGCGCCACGGCAGCGTGCACGTGTTCGGCTACAAGCCGGGACAACCGGGAAGCTACATCCCGGGTCCCGGCGTCGGCTACATGCCGCAGGAACTGACGCTGTACCCGGAGTTCTCCATCCTCGAGACACTTACGTACTTCGGCAGGCTGTTCAGGATCGAAAGTCATGTGCTCCAGGAGCGCACAGCGTTCCTCATTCGCTTCCTCGGCCTGCCCGAAAAGAGTCGTCTGGTAAAAAACCTCAGTGGAGGCCAGAAGCGGCGGGTCAGTCTTGCGGCTGCGCTCATCCACCGGCCACCGCTGCTCATCCTGGATGAGCCCACGGTGGGCGTGGACCCGCTGCTGCGCCAGAGTATCTGGCACTACCTGGTGACCCTGACCCATCGCGAGGCGATCAGCGTCATCATCACCACACACTACATCGAGGAGGCCCGCCTAGCCAACCTGGTGGGCCTCATGCGACAGGGACGAATCTTGGCGCAGGCCATCCCTGAAGATCTGATGAAGCAGCACGGCATGCTGACGCTCGAGGACGTCTTCCTTAAGCTCTGCATGGCGGACAACCACCAAAACCACAACGGCCACAGCGGCGGCCAACCGCAGGTAGCGGAGAACGGTGGTGTTGTGGTTCCGGCGCAGACCGTCGAGGCGGCGGCCAACGGGAAGGCCGTGGTGAGCCTATCCGCAAGCAAGGACACCCTGGCGGCGAACTCGATGACCCACCTTGTGCGAAGCAACAGCCTGGAGCAGATCCCGCCGCAGGAGTTAAGCGAAAAGCACGCCGTTCGCAAGAAGGAACCTTTCCTGGACGCCTGGTATAGGACGTGGGCACTTGTGGCAAAGTCGCTCACCAGACTGCACCGAAACCTGCCGTGAGCTTGCTTTTACTTTCTGGTGGCACGCAGGTGCAATGTGATGGTGGCTGAATTGAAATGTTTCAGGTTGTCTTTCTATCGCTGTGTTAGCCTGAATTACATTTTGCACTATTGCTCTTTTTTATAACCTTACTCATTGCCGCAGAGTCGGAACGAATTGAGTCAGACGTGAGTCGCGGCCAAAAACATGCATCTATCGCGATTGAGCGTTCAAGTCGAGCAATGCGGTTTATGCCACTGGTGTCAGTTCTTCACATGAAGTCACATGGGAGAGAGGCTTGTGCGTATTGAACACGGACACGTTAGAGTAATTGAGGCAATTATTTTTGCAAGTTGGAGTTCGTTAATGCTTTAAAAACGTCGGGAGACACGACAAAACAAAACTCCTACAGCATAAACGCTGATTCTCACTGACTTTATTTACGCCAGAAAACGATTCTTGCGCAGTTTTCTTTACATCGGGAGCCACAATAAAAGAAACAAAAAACCCACGCATTGCTTCATGTTTCAGGAGCTTACGGAGGTTAAATGCATGTTTGCTGTTTAAGTTAGCGACTGCATGGATCGCTTTAAGTCAGTGCTAGTGTGAATATGGAATGCTAAAATTTCTCGTGTCAGTTTTCTAAAAGCTTCATCATTGGCAAACAAATACCGACTTAGGATGGAAATCAGAGTTGCAGGTATTTTATGGCCCATAATGAAGAGTAAAGCCATTAAGACAGGAGAGAAGCAGGCAGCAACCCGGGGCGACCTATGTTGTCGCCTGCCTACATCCCGTCTTTTTTGCGACTTCAATTCTTCATAAATGCGGCTAACACGTGAAATTTTAGAAGCCCTCCATATTCGCAGTAGCAAACACGTGAATGCTTAGAAGCCATCCATATTCGCAGTAGCGCTCACGTTCGCATTAGCGATGCGTTAATTACACTGACTGATATATTTTTATTTAACCAACCTAATCGCTTGCACCATGGCGAAGCATGGGTGAGATTTTGTTTATTAATATTGGTGGTGTTAACGACGCAGGGCTTTTGTGTGTGTGTGTGCGCGTGTGTGTGTGTGTGTGTGTGTGTGTGTGTGTGTGTGTGTGTGTGTGTGTGTGTGTGTGTGTGTGTGTGTGTGTGTGTGTGTGTGTGTGTGTGTGTGTGTGTGTGTGTGTGTGTGTGTGTGTGTGTGTGTGTGTGTGTGTGTGTGTGTGTGTGTGTGTGTGTGTGTGTGTGTGTGTGTGTGTGTGTGTGTGTGTGTGTGTGTGTGTGTGTGTGTGTGTGTGTGTGTGTGTGTGTGTGTGTGTGTGTGTGTGTGTGTGTGTGTGTGTGTGTGTGTGTGTGTGTGTGTGTGTGTGTGTGTGTGTGTGTGTGTGTGTGTGTGTGTGTGTGTGTGTGTGTGTGTGTGTGTGTGTGTGTGTGTGTGTGTGTGTGTGTGTGTGTGTGTGTGTGTGTGTGTGTGTGTGTGTGTGTGTTACCAATGCGTGCACGCGTCTGCTTGCATGTCCCGTAGGTTCCTATATCCCAACCTCCTTGTGCCGTTTTCAGAGAAATGTGAAAGTTAGCATGTTCAAGAGCTCCGTGCCTGCCCTAGAGCAGCTCAGATGTTGGGAAGCGCGGGGATTGCAGGTTACCGAAGACAGTGAGCCCAGTTACACAATGGGCGTTTCTGGGACCGTTTCCACAGTTTGCGTTGATTTGCGAGTGAGGAGTATATTTCTGCAGCCTTTCACTCTGCGGATTTGAATTAGCGTGCGGAGAAATTAGTGGTGGCGCTAGTGGTGTATTAAAGATAATAAAAAATGAAGGGAAAGAATGTTGCCGGTAGCGGCAATTGCTATCTAATTACCGCTAATGGGTTCAGAAAAAAAAAGCATCTACTAATCATGGATCCCTCTTAAAGAGAAATAATGCCTTTTTTTTTTTTTTTTTTTACTAAACTGAAACGAGGCGCTGTTTTGCTGTAAGCTCGCTCATCCGTTCTGGCATTTTGTATTTGCATTAGGAAATTAGGCGAACATTTAATTGCCATACAGGTGCTGTATTGTTGCTGTTGGTGCGCTTTGCTACTTGTTGTTCATGCAGCCGGAAAAGAAAAATTGCTGATAGTCGCTCTGTAAAATGTTGAAAGAACTTTCTACAATAGTGGCGTGCGGGAATAATGATCTCACTACCGTTTTTACACTTGGTAAAAATGAGGCGTGGCACAGGAAGGCGATGGCTCTTACCACAAAGGTCGTAGCTTCGTTTACGTAACATGTGAGCACGTCTCGCTATTTGGGGTACTGTCGTAACATCAGCGTCATGAGTAAATCGGTGAGAGTATGTTGTATGTCTGCAGCATGGAGTATATATATATAAGTGGGCGCTATCGCTGCCTGCGCCAATGATGCTTAATGCTCGCGACTGAACCAATGATGCTTAATGATACTAGGCAGTCCGTCCGTCGACGCTATAAGTGTTGGAATCGCAGGAATAGTCTGTGCCTCGTAATTGCGTAGGAGAGCGTCGACAATGTAATAGATGGTGCCGGCGGCGAGGAATAGGACAATAGGTTATGGTAGCCAGTATCAACCTTTCCGTCCGCGCAGAAAAAAATAAACTATATGCCGTCAGCACTCCCGGACATGATGGCACGCCTCGCGCGTGGCGCATCTATCCTACAGGGTGCATCTTGCACGCCCTATTTGCAGCGCTTGGGAAGGTTTTCAGTTAGTTTAAACCACGCAAGTGCCTGTACTTCTCCTTCGCTGTGGGATCGACGGGGCTGTGCGGAGATTTATAATAGATACAGTTTACGCGATAAACCCACGGCACAGTTTCAGTGGTTAAATATACGTGTATTGCAGCGGCGTTACCGTGACCACGCATGACAGCATAGAAACATCACGGTCACATTAGAATGAATGGGATAACAGCACCCTTCATACGCAAGCAGCTGAATAGCGCGTTGCGGTGCACAACAGTTAACTGCGCCTTTGACATCGGGTCAACGTGAGAACATCATTCTTGACTTTATGAAAATATCACGACTGCCTTTTGTGAGGCCTTCTATAAATTGCGAGAAATGAGGGCAACATGGTCTATCTTTCCTCAGAGCGCCTAGCTTTTTCGAATCCGTCAATAAGAGATCGATGTGACTGAAATTGGCGCATACTGGCCATTCGAGGTTCACAATGATTTGTTTTTGCTGCTGCTGCTCAGGGTGCTGCTATTCACATTCCTGGTCCCGTCAATTCAAGTGGTGCTGTTCTGCCTGTGCATCGGCTCGGACCCGTTCGAACTCCAGGTGGCCGTCGTCAACCAAGAGACACACCCGCTCCTGTCGGTCGCCTTCCTGCAGCGGATCGACAACACCACGCTCACTCAGGTACATGCAAGCATCGTCAGCTCTATGAAGGAGGTCGGGATCTATTCGCCGCAGAAACTGCGTGTCTTCTTGAATGCGCGCTGCCACGCAAACCTATAATTACCTGTCTACTAGCTAAGCTGATTTATGCGCAAAAGAATTAAGTGTTTTTGTTGATAATACTTACGTTCCTCAGGCGATAAAAATAAAGCTGAAGGGCGAGAATCGCTCTTAATTATGTACACCCATTCGCATCAGTTCCGCTGCTGCGTGTGTCCATGAGTGACTGCCTAAAATAAGCCATGAACGAAACCGGTACAGGGACTGGTTGCATTTTTTACTACAGCGTTGAAAGTACTGGATCACTGCCCTTCATGGATCACTGCCTTGTCGTGGCGGAGGGGCTTGCGAAACTTGATGAAGTCGTGAGCTCTGCTGTGTAGGGCCACCCAAGATAGACAGGTCACGGCAGAGAGTTCTGACAAAATGTGATTCACTGGAGAAGGTAATGGCAACCCACTCCAGTATTTCCTGCCAAGAAAACCCTATGGCCAGTCACAATACCATTCATGATATGGCGCCGGAAGATGAGCCCCCCTGGTTGGAAGGCATTCCACATGTTACTGGAGATGAACAAAGGGCGATTCCTAGTAGCTCCAGGACGAATGAAGCGGCTGGGCTAAAGCCAAAAGGACGCTCAGTTGTGGATGTGTCGGGAAGCGACCGGAAAGTCCGATGTTGCAAGGAGATATATCACATAGCAACATGGAATGTAAGATCTATGTCGCAAGGTAAACTGGATGTCGTCAAGCGAGAAATGGACAGTTTGAACATTGATATCTTGGGTATAAGCGAGCTCAAGTGGAATGGAATGAGAGAATTCAATTCCGGCGACCATTACGTCTTTTATTGTGGGCACGAATCCAGGAGAAGGAATGGGGTCGCTCTCATAGTAAACAGAAGAATGGGCAAAGCAGTGCTAAGGTACAACCCCAAAAACGACCGAATGATTTAACTTCGAATCCAAGGTCACCCTTTCAACATAACAGATATCCAAGTCTATGCACCAACCACTACTGCTGAAGAAGCTGACGTTGAGATATTTTATGCTGACTTGCAATGCCTTTTAGACCGCACTCCACCATCAGACGTCGTTTTTCTCATAGGAGACTGGAATGCTAAGGTCGGGAGTGAAGAAATATCCGGAATTATAGGCAAGTTCGGTCTTGGCGAGCCAAATGAAGCTGGGCAGAGGCTAGTAGAGTTTTGCCAAGAAAACAACCTGACCATAGCGAATACTCATTTTCAACAGCACAAGAGGCGCCTGTACACATGGACTTCACCGGACGGTCTGTACCGGAATCAAATCGATTATATTCTTTGCCGGCAGAGATGGAGAAGCGCTATACAAGCAGTAAAAACAAGGCCTGGGGCCGATTGTAGCACCGATCATCAGCTTCTTGTTGCCAAAATTAAGCTTCGATTGAGGAAAACGCAGAAAACTAGAAGGCCTTTCAGGTATGATCTGGATCAAATTCCATTAGAATATGCTGTGGAAGTGAGGAATCGATTTCAAGAATTAGATCTAGAAGACAGAGCCCGAAGAGATGTGGACTGATGTTCGTGATATAATACAAGTTGCTACTAAGGTAGTTCCAAAGCAAAAGAAATGCAAGAAAGCAAACTGGTTATCTGAAGAGGCTTTGCAAATAGTTGAGGAAAGGAGGATGGCAAAAGTTATGGGGGAAAGAGAAAGATACAAGGCTCTCAATGCGGATTTTCAGAAAATAGCAAGGAGAGATAAGAATGCCTTCCTGAACACACAGTGCCAAGCAGTTGAGGACAACAGCCAATTAAGGAACACAAGAGCTCTGTATAAGACAATCAAAGATATCAAAGGAAGCTTCTGTGCTAAGCTGGACGTGATAAAGGACAAACGAGGCAAGGACCTCACTGAAGCCTCAGAGATAAAGAAGAGGTGGCAGGAATACACAGAAGAACTGTACAAGAAGGACCCGAATGTGCAAACCCAACATAAGACGGTTGTAATTACTGATCTCGAGCCGGGCATCCTGAAGAGTGAAGTTGAATGGGCCTTAGCCAGCCTTGCTAAGAACAAAGCTAGCGGAATTGATGGCATTCCAGCTGAGTTGCTTCAAAACCTCAACCATGACGCTGTTAACATTCTGCATACATTATATCAGAAGATTTGGACAACCCTGCAGTGGCCACAGGATTGGAGGAGGTCAGTTTTCATCCCCATTCCAAAGAAAGGCAGTGCCAAAGATTTTTCCAGCTACCGCACGATCGCGCTTATTTCGCATGCTAGCAAGGTGATGTTGAAAATCCTCCAAGGTAGGCTGCAGCAGTATGTGGATCGGGAGCTTCCGGACGTGCAAGCTGGGTTTCGCAAGGGCAGAGGAACTAGAGACCAAATTGCCAACCTTCGCTGGATCATGGAAAAAGCAAGAGAGTTCCAGAAACCCATATACTTCTGCTTTATTGATTATGCGAAAGCGTTTGACTGCGTAGATCACAGCAGATTGTGGCAAGCTCTCCAAGAGATGGGAGTTCCGATTCACCTCATCTGTCTCCTCAGGAACCTGTATGAAGGACAAGAGGCCACAGTCAGAACTGGGCATGGTCTTACTGATTGGTTTATGATTGAGAAAGGAGTGAGGCAAGGCTGTATACTGTCGCCCTGCCTATTTAACCTATATGCAGAGTGCATCATGAGGAAGGCCGGTCTGGACGAGTTTTCAGCTGGAGTGAAGACTGCTGGAAAACGCATCAACAACCTTAGATATGCGGATGATACCACTTTAATGGCAGAAAGTGAAGTGGAACTCAAGAGACTTCTGATGCGCGTACAAGAAGAGAGTGAGATGTTTGGGCTTAAACTGAACATTAAAAGACAAAGATCATGGCGTCTTGCCCTATCAAGTCCTGGAGCATCAATGGACAAGAAGTGGAAGCTGTGACAGATTTTCTGTTCTTGGGCTCCAAGATTACCTCGGAAGGAGACTGCAGCTATGAAATTAGGAGACGCCTGCTTCTGGGAAAGAGAGCAATGGTTAGCCTTGACCACCTAGTAAAGAGCAGAGACATTAGTCTGCCAACCAAGATCCGTATAACTCGTGCTATGGTCTTTCCAGTTGTGATGTATGGACGTGAGAGTTGGACTGTGAAAAATGCTGACCGCCGAAGAATTGACACGTTTGAATTGTGGTGTTGGCGAAGACTCTTAAGAGTTCCTTGGATTGCCAGAAGATCAAATCAGTCGATATTGTCGACCATAAACCCTGACTGCTCATTGGAGGGTCAAATTCTAAAGTTAAAGCTCAACTACTTTGGTCATCTGATGAGAAGAGAGGAGTCGCTGGAGAAAGATTTGATGTTGGGAAAGGTTGAGGGTCGCCGGAGAAGGGGTAGGCAGCGAACGTGATGGTTAGATGGCATCCTTGAGGCACTGCAGATGAAGTTATGTGATGTTAGGAAGATAGTGAGAAACCGGAAAGCGTGGCGTGACATGGTCTATAGGGTCACGAAGAGTCGGACACGACTGAACTGAACTGTTGAAAGTACCGTTGAGCTTGCTTTGTATTAAGTGTCACAGAACAAAAACTCGCTATGAACTGATGTATTATGTGCAAACTTCAGGAATTTGAAATGAATATTTGTTTGTCATAAAATGCTTCAACCGCTGCAGAACTTAGAATCACCATCTTATTGGTGGGAATATTTTTCTTTAGACACTTTTGAGTTTTCGTGCAATATAGGACACTACGCAAATTACATGCGGTAATGCTTAAAGCATTGTTGACATCAACTTCCATACTTCTTATCACGCGTGATGGTTTCAACAGGACACAATGCGCGAAAATCTCGTTTGCTCCATATGCGGAGTCGCAACATAGAAAGAGTTCAGAGTCTCTTGAACCTACACTAGAGGAAGAAAGCTTTTTTTCCACGGCAATATTTATTGTCATGCACAAGAATGCGGTATTCCACATGAAGTACGCTATGCGTATATGTGTTAAACTAGTTAAAAACATCCTCGTGTTAGTTTTATTTATGCTTCTTCTTCCCATGCATGTTACTTTTATGCATTGATCGAGATGCATTTTCTGCTTCGCAATATCGAAATTCCTTGGCTTACAGATTCCGTACACGGACCTGGATGCCGCGCTTGACGCGGTGCGGGCGGGCAGCGCATGGGGAGTGATCGCCATCGGGGCCAACTTCTCGGCGGCGCTGCACTACCGCTTTTTCCTGGGGGTGAACGCGGATAACCGCACCATCGAAGACAGCAGCATCAACGTGTACCTGGACATGACCAGTGAGCTCTCAATGCGCCCAGCTGAGCACATTACGCGCAGCGGCGCCGCGTTTGTATTTTTCCGCCCCGTGGTGATAAATGTATCTTTTGAAATCTTTCTCTTACCTCCGAAGGAAATGCGCTTAGTGCGTTAATAATTAGCACGCAGCGGTATATGCAACCGCTTTCTTGAAGTTCCAGGTGTCGCCGAGCATCCTTGAGAAAACGGAGCGAGGAGTGTGTGTGTTTATACAGCCTTTTACAAGCGCGTAAAATCTCTTCCCGCACATCGGACTCCTCAGAACTGTGAGAACTGGGTTTCCCGTGATAGCAGCTACATGAATGTCTAACGCACTGCGAAAAATAACGCCCAAGAAATGCAATTCGGTGCTCAAGTGTGCATTCACGCAGTTATAATTCTGGGTAACGGCATTTATTTACACAACTCTGCGCCACCGCTGCACCTTGTCAGTGCGCACTACATGACTGCTCGAGGAGCGTGGTTGGGGCTTACGCAATTCTTTCGTCCACTGCAAGTGGGTATGAGTTTCGAATATCCGGAATTTCGCACATTGTACACTGCTTTGTGGTCAGAACATTTTACATTAATATCCCGAAATTCTTATCAAATGTGGTCGTATTTAGAGACTATTATAATTTGCAAATGATGCGCAAGTCACAAACCGCTTTTTGAACTCATACATATGCACAGCAATGTCGTGGCCAATTGCGCAGTCAGTATCGATTTCGATCAATGTTTAGAGGGATCCTCCAAGGTAAAGTAAATTTTTAATAGGGAAGTAATTATTTCTCAGCATCCACCCGAGTCCTCTTCCATCTACTTCACCCCGGGGGTTCCCTTAAACGTTCTACAAACACTGTTCCCACTTGAGTTATGAATCAGTACGCTCTCGCCCTACCATCAGATCTGCTGGATGTCCTGAGTAGATCACTTGGTAGAGCGACTACACCGTAAAGGCGCTGGTACCGGCTTGAATCTCTGGGCCAAGACGATTTATTTTTTCCTGCTAGACAAATGCTAGACAGCATTTGTCAAAAGCTTAGAGGCCAGAGGGTTTGCTTTTAGGCCATATATTATGACTTATTTAACAATCGCAGAAGTCCTTGCCATTGGAGAGGGTAGGATGAAAAATATTCTTGCCTTCAGCAAGTTTGGAAACCTAGGAATGCATTACAAGCCACATAGCTTGACTCGGAAGTAGACCCCCTGGGCTTTAAACTTTTGACAAATGGTGTACAAGACGGACCTGGCAACGTATCCGTCGTGTTCCACATGTGCGAGGATTTAGAAGATTACATTAATCATGTGCTGTCCAGGGTACAGTGCAGAAGGAGTGTGTTGTTCGCTTCCCTAAAAAAAAAAAGAAAAAAAAAGTCCCTCATAGTCACATCAGTCCATTGTCTGTCCGTGCGGAAACCGGTCTTGTAGAAAGGAGGTTTAACGCCTCTTACCTACAGAACTCTGATCTAGACTCCAGGTGGTGACAGCAGTCGTGATTGTTAACTATTACGTGCGATTGTGTGTGTGCCTTACTTGTGGATACTAAGTGGTGTTACGGTGAAGCAATTAGTTTTAGAATAGGGGACACTATCGGTTAGGGAATAGGGTAATTGCGGGAATTAATGCGGCCGCGTGGAATACTGCGATCAATGGCCGCGGGGTGGGGCACTCACTCTGAGCATGCAATCTCGCTCCCTGCTATTCCCCTATTCTCCTAACTGATAGGGTCCTCTTTTCTAAAACTCTCTTTTAGGGAGGTTTAGAATAGGGGACCCTATCAGTTGTTGCGACTGAAGGAAGAAGGAAAAGAAAATGCACGTGCCTGCTACTTGCTCTGTTGCCTCGTGCAGACAGAACAGAAAATAGAGAAGAAAAAGCAGAGGGATCCTATCGGTTAGGGGAAGAAGATTATATGATTACCGCACCCCTCACATATTCATCGCAGCACTCCGCGCGCGCGTCTGCATCCTCATCCCGCTATTACCACATCACCCTAACCGGTTGGGCCCGATTATTCTCAAACTCCCTATTGTGGGCAGAACCCGCAAGCGTAACCCCCAGTGTACAGCAAAAACCTCAGCCTCAGGGCTTTATAGTTTGTTCTGTAGCCGTACGGCTGCACTCGGGTAGATGTTAATGAGTTATCGCTCCCCTACTTCAGTACTGATTTGGATGTCTGACTGTTCTCTTCTGCACCTTCACCCACCCCTCAATAGACCAGCAGATCGGGTACACGTTGCAGAAGACCATCTTTGAGGCGTTCAGTTCATTCTCTGCAGACATCCTGAAAAGGATGAACAAGAACCCCGCCCTCGCTCAACTGCCCGTCGTGGTAAGCAGACCACCCGCTTGACAAATATTTATAACCCTGTGTTGCAATATATCGTATATAAGAAATTCAATTCCTTAAGTGTATTACTGCACAAAATATGTCGCGGAAAAAAAAGCAAAAAAAGAGTACACCCTGTATGCGATTGCCTCTCAATGAGGACAGAGCTGTGGGGCGACAAAAAAAGTAAACGAGACATTTTGCCTGTTTAGAGCAGAAAGTGCCGTGCAAATGCAGATCAAGGCCCCCATCTACGGCGTGGACAAGCCAAGCTTCACTGAGTTCATGGCCCCTGGAATCATCATCAGCATCACGTACATCATGGCCGTGGGCCTCACTGCCATCTCCATCGTGTCCGAGCAGAAGGAAGGGCTACTCGAAAGGAGCTGGGTGGCTGGTAGGTACCCGCATTCTCGCGCTCTTCAAGTGCGCCAGCCCACGAGGGATGTAGATGGACTTAAAATTGATGAAGCATGTCAATTTTCTGCATACAGTTTAGCCCGGTAACCATATTCGCTCTCCGTATACACAGTGACCGAGAATAAGCAACTAAGTACGAACTGTATGGTTAAAACTTTGTTGCGAAGAGCACACTCTGTGTCTCGCGGACAGAATAGAACTGATAGAGCCAGCCATGGTAGCGCAGTGGTTAGGGCGCTCGACTATTAGGCCCAAGGTTGGGGGATCGATCCCGGCCTCAGTGGCCGCTTTTCTGTGGTGGCGAAAAGCTAGGCGTCCGTCTGCTGTGCGATGTCAGTGCACGTTAAAGAATCCCAAGTGGTCGAAATTTCTGGAGCCCTCCACTACGGCGTCTCTCATAGGCTGAGTCGCTTTGGGACGTTAAACCCTACAATTAAACCAGAAATGATAAAGATGTGGGAATAATGTGTGAGAGAGGAGACAGCCGTCGTCTGCCGAAGCAACGAGTAGGCGACGAGGCTTCAACAGATGCCGCACGCGACAAGCAGTCTCCGTCAGAAAGGGCAGCGGCCCCTATGTCCCAGCTATCCCTTCTTTAGATTTCGGTCAGCCTAATGCAGTGAGGAAATGCAAAGCAAACTGGGAACTAAGTAATGGCAGGAGGTCACAAGAAAGTACGCTGCTGTGGCCATATCCGGATGAAAAGAACATTACGGTCTAGACTTATCCAGCGTACAGGCTAAGGCCATGCACAGCATAAGTACTGGTGACGTTAACTGTGCATCACTCATCCTTTCCATACCCGTGCCGCAATCAGTGTCGGCGTACAGTCTTACTCTATAACACAGCATGTATGCAACTTTCATGACGTAACACACCCTCTGTGTGGTTCGCAGGTGTGCGTCCGTTCGAGGTGATCCTGTCGCACGTGATCTGCCAGTTCCTGGTGATGTTCGTGCAAGTGGCCGGCCTGCTGGTGTTCACCTTCATCGTGTTCGAGATCCCCTCGCGGGGCCCCTTCGTGTGGGTGGTTCTGCTGACCCTGCTGCAGGGCTGCTGCGGCATGATCTACGGCCTCGTCATCTCCTCCATGTGCGTCGAGGAGAACTCGGCCATCATGCTAGCGCTCGGATCCTTCTACCCGAACCTGTTGCTCAGCGGTCAGTTTGCTGTTTCCTCTGCCTATGCAGGCAGTTCAATGCAGAGTCTTGCGCAACATAGCGCAAAATACGAGTGCAAAGCAGGCGCCGACTCAAAGTTTTTTTTTTCCTTTTGCTATTTTTGTTTCCGTGGCTTGTATTGTCAAAAATGGCGCCGAAGCGGAGTGCACTGGCTAGTCCGTGCTCCATTGTAGAAAAAAATTGCCGCACATAATGCGAAGACTGCTATACGACCTTCCCACTAACGTAGCAGGCCCAAGCTACTGGGATATTTTTTCATAATGTAAGGAGCTGGCGTAGTACCTATTCAGTTCTTTGTTATGCTATTCCGCTGTTAACAACCAGCACTCTAACGGGTTTCAAATGCGTGGATATGTAATAATTTTCACATATACAATATGGTACAGGCGTACAGATATAAACAGGCCGAGCAGACACTGTTCAAACGCGTGTCAAACAGATGGTAGCGAATGAAATCAGCTTAAGGTGGCGGTTCCACGGTCGCAATCTTGAGAGTAGTTCAGATTCTGCCACAGGCTACGCCACTAATCCATGACTGAGGAATTGAGTACCCAGCCTTCTTGATCTGCGCTGCCTGAAGGCTTTTCTTTTGTTGATGCCCGGGCTTTCAAACCTTTTTGTGGCTCCACAGCGGCGTGCAGGCAGAGAAAGGGAAGGCTTTTATTCCCCTCCTTCTCAGCATGGGCTGCCTCATTCAACTCCCTCTTCACCCCACTGCGCCGCTACCTCGAACAAAGTATACACTCCCCAATGATAGGACAAGAGCCTTCCCACTACTGACATAAGATGCTTGCAGTACAATAGGCAATTCTGCTCCTACGCACCTCTCCGCCCAAATTGGCGGAGGTGACAGTATAGGAGCACAATTCTCTATTATAGTGCGCAGGGGCGAGAGGCACTTAGAAGTACAATTGCAAGGGCTCCTCTGCTTTTCGCAGGGCTGCAGATATCTTGTGAGACGAAGTATAGTTTCCGCCGTAGCACTGCCTCTTGAGTTATCAAAGAAATCTTCCTTCCTTATCTGCATTTTCCACTTTCGGTATAATTCCACACTCTGTTTCTTTTCCATCGAATTTATCCAATTTTTACCTTCTGTGTTTTTCACCTGTTGCTTAATGCTCTTCATTTCTCCGTCCTTGTGACTTGCATACTTACTAGTTAGTTTCCTAGTTCTTTTCCTCCATTGTGAGTCAACGCTTTTTAAGTACAGGTATTTAGATACTTTAGCTGCCCATCTGTTACTGTCCAATTTCCTCAGGCGTTCCTCATATATTTTACTCTGAGCTTCCCGTACTTCGAAAGATGCCCAACCCATATCTCCCTGTACCGCCTCATTTGTAGTTTTGCCGTGAGCACCTAGTGCTAATCGTCCAACAGATCTCTGATTTATTTCTAATGTCGACTGTACCTCTGATTTTAGGCAC
Source organism: Amblyomma maculatum (assembly GCF_055883805.1). NCBI lineage: Eukaryota > Metazoa > Arthropoda > Arachnida > Ixodida > Ixodidae > Amblyomma > Amblyomma maculatum. The sequence continues at coordinate 4,386,722 of NC_139352.1, read as the reverse complement.
AAACCGCATTTCCGAAAGTAAGTCCGGGCACCATAATTCCTTTCCAAATACCACTCAAAACCTCATACCTATTGTATCCCCACAATGCCTTATGCTTCATTATCCCGGAATTCCTTCGCCCTTTGGCCTTAGGTGATTGCTCATGCTTTCCAATGTATGCCAATCCTTCGTTTACCCATACCCCCAGATATTTATATTCTGCTACTCTAGGTATTTCATGGCCTTGTATTTTAAGACCCGGATCAGTTGAGCCATTGAAAATCATCAGACCCGACTTAACTGCGCTGAAACTGAAGCCTATAGCGTCCCCTTCGTCTCCGCAATACTTCACTAGAGTTTGCAATTCTTCCAGACTCTCAGCTAGCAGCACAATATCGTCTGCATACATCAAACCGGGGAGGCGCTGCTCTACCGTCAGGGTGGATGGATGGATGGGTGGATGGAATATAGGAGCGTCCCCTTTGAAAAGGGGTGATAGCAGTAGCTATCATGCTCATTTTTCTCCATATATCTTAATTATTGAGATATATGGTGTCAGGGCGTTTGCAGCGCCACCCTTGTAATTTTTCTGAACTGCGATTTTCTTATTGCACGTACCCTCGCGGACAAAAGTGGTATATTCCACGCGCTGCGAGAAAACTGCCCGCCATATTTTTCCGACAGAGAAGCAGTTATTTCTAAGATATGGTATGGGGGTTCATTCTCGCAAGAATGCGCCACGGGGGGCTAGACGCTACAGTCGCCTTCTAGCCCCGACGTGCCAGCCCTAGCAGACTGAGCTGTGACCCCCAATCCGCGGTGCGAGAAATCGCCACTGCGGCGGGTTCGGGCCAGAGGGGACAAACACGAGTTGCGCACTCGAACGAGCTTTAATCTGTCCGAGTAATTATACACGGCAAATCAACAGCACACAAATACAGCCGCAGTGTAGCGAGCGAACGCCGCGTACGGGGGTGAAATAAAAAAACACCTAATGGGGAAGCGCGCTAAGAAGGTGAGAGGAAGAGTCTTCTCACCCGACACGGTTTCTCGCTCACATCCCGTTGCGGTAAGTGCCTACGGTCAGTGGGCGATTCTCGGTGACGGCGATGGTCTCCTCGGCGGAAATCATGAACCGCGCGCGAGCGCGCCCAACCGCCGAAAAAACCCGAACGAGTTGGGACAGTCGCGCTCCTCGACACGGAGCGGGAGAGGAGGTCTCCCGGTTACGCCGGCAGGAAAGAGGGAAGCCCGCGGCAGCGTCGTCACAGGGCCCGGGAGGCGGCGGGGGATGGCCAGCGGGCCCTCTCCTCCGCCAACCTCTCTACCAGCGCACGTAATCACGCGTGTTAATTACGCGCGGGCGTTACAATGGAGGAAGGGGATTGTGAATCCCCACAATGGATAACGTACCCTCCTTGATATACTGTCCATCTAGTCCAAGCAATTTTGTGTGGCACATTTTTTATACGGAAAAAATGCAATCGTTGCGATTCGCGTGGAGTATACCTCTTTTGTCCGCGACTGTACATTTCATAGATGGCGCTACCTACTGCTTTTAACGTACGTGGCTCTGCTATTCCACTATTTCCTTTTTTGTACACTTTGTAGTTGATAATTGTTACCAGTTGAATAAAGGAAGGAATGCCCGAAACTTTAAAAAAAAAAAAAAAAAAACAAGCCATGGAGCATTTCAATCGTGCTTAAAAAAATTTCATGAAGAGCTGGTGAGCTTCAAGCGAACCACAAAAAAATTAGCTGAAATCACCCTGACCGTGCATATTCCTCGAGAGTCGTAGAGCGAAACCTGAGACAAGTAGAGCTGAAAAGCCGTTTCCTACCTTTGCGTTTTTCTTTGCAGCTTACACATCTTTGCAGCTATTTATAAACAAAATGCACCATTCGAAAGCAGAGAAAATAAACTTTACAAAGATATTAAAACCAGATTTATAAACTGAACGAGTGAGGCATAGTAGACGTATGAATATCACCAAAAATGTCGTCTCTTCACCGCTTGAAGTGTGCTATCAGCTGGACTGTTAAGTACCGGGTAAGCAATGACAAGCTGTATGTGGAGGCTTTCAAACCGTACTGCCAACCTGGCTAACCCTTTTTCTCCCTTTCACGCAGGCGTGGTGTGGCCGACGCAGGCGATGCCATACTACATGCGCTACCTGAGCTACGGGCTGCCGCAGACCATCCCGACCGAGTCACTGCGCTGCATCCTCTCCCGCGGCTGGGGCATCGCGCACACCGAGGTCTGGCTCGGCTTCGTAGTCTCGGGCGCCTGGTGCGCCGTCTTCCTCATCTTCGCCGCGGTCGCCTTCCGACTACGCAGCTAGCCGCCCAGCACTCGACACCTCTTGTACATACGCGTGCCCTACATCCTCCTGTGACATGATTAAACTGACGCTGCAAGATCACTACACTGTGTGCCATGTCGTTCGTTTGTGTTCGTAAATTTTACAGGCTCCAGTAAATGATATCTATTGCACTTTTTTTTTTTGGCATACTAGACAAGTTTAGATGTGCTCCCGCTGCACCTGGCCGTACTCACGGACCTCGTGGTCACGGTAGTGCGTTTCAGAAGAACGCAAGCCAGCGCAGCCTGCGTTGCGGGGCTCGTGTGGTTAAATCTGACAAGATGGAATTTCTTTTTCATCTGTTTCGGTTTCAACAACCGAGCGATCTCTATGACGTCAGTCAAGTCTAGGTGACGTGAGGGATGAAAATGCAGCGATATAATCATTGCTGTGTCATTTGAATTCATTACAATGATAAAGTCAGCCTACCTCAAGAACTGGAATCATTGCAAGTGAAGAACCAGCGATTATATAGCTGTTCTTTTTTTTATGCCGCGCAACAAGACATGATTGCGACGTCACTGTCATCTCTCGGATATTGAAACCGGAACTGGTGAGAAAAGAAAATTCGACTATAAGTTATGCAGCGGTCATGAGCGAAAACTGCATCCTGATTGATATACAGGAATGACTTAAAATGCCACAAATTTCGTGTCTATAGTACTTTAACTCAAGGGCGGCGATGGCGTAGAAGTGGAACATTTGTCTCGCGTGCAAGAGGCTCGTGGTTCGAATCCCGGTGCCGCGCGATTCCCCGCCGGATAAAAAAAAAAAAAAAAACGCGTGTTGATAGAATTACGTAAAAAGGCTTGGGTGCGAGCTGATGCCCGTGAACACTTTCGGAAACACAATCCGTCACCAGAACAGGATTTGGCCACCATAGTGTGGTAACTGGCCACAATCTTGTATGAATACTCTAACAAAGCCCAGGCCCCCGGCGACTGCGGAGCAACTCATCACGGCGGCGGTCAAACCTGTAAAGCAGCAAAGGGTGCTGAGAATCTCTGGCTCCGGACAGGCCGCCCTTGGAAACTGATCCTGGCAACGTTTAATGCTAGAACCATAGCTAGTGAGGCGACTTTAGTAGTATACTGTACGCGCAATTATGTGGTATGAAATGAGATGCTAAGGCTTAGTGAGGTTAGAAGGCCAAATGAGGCATATACTGTGCTGAAGCGCGGGCATGTACTGTGTTATCGAGATTTACCGCAGAAACGAGAGCTAGGAGTAAGACTCGTTGCCAATAAGGATACAGCAATATGAAGGAATTCTGTAGCATTAATGAGCGGGTGACAGAAACAGTAATTAGGCCTACTAAACAGTATGAACAATGCTGTACAGGACTATGCTCGTACATGTGCTTCAGGCAGTCGGAAGCTTCTACGAAGACGTGGAATAAGCAATGGGGAAAGTAAATACACTGTACTAATGGGCGACTTCAAGCCAAGGTATAGGAAAAAGACTGGAGACTATGGCATTGCTTCTAGGAGTAGCAGGAGGGAATTACTAGTTGAGCTTGCACAGCGTGATAACTTACGAATTATGAACACCTTCTACACCAAACGGAAGAACCGGAAGTGGAAACGGAAAAGCCGTAAAAGATGGCCGAGGAGACAAGAGATTTGATTAATAAACACCAAAGCATGAGAGCTTCCAACCCAACAGACAGGGTAGAACTGGCAGAGATATCAAAGCTAATCAATAAGCATAAAGTGGCTGACATAAGGAAGTATAACATGGGGAAAATTGAACACTCTCTAAAGAACGGGGGTAACCTTAAAGCGGCAGAAAGATAATTGGGCACAGGCAAAAATCTGGCGTAAGCGCTAAGGCATAAGGCAGGCAATGTCATCACGAATATGAACAAGATAGTCAGAGCAGCTAAGGAGTTCTATACTGATCTATACAGTAGCCGAAGCAGCCATAACATTAATGAGATTGGCAGTAGGGAAAAGCAGTGAGACATTCCCCCTGTAACGAAGGAAAAGGTGAAGAAAGCTTTAGAAACTATGAATAGGGGAAAGCAGCAGGAGAGGATCAGGTACTTACAGATTTGTTGTGAAGGCAGGGGGGGGGGGGGGGGGGATATTTTGCTAGGAAAACTAACCACCCTGCATACGCAATGCCTAGAGTCATCGACGGTACCGGAATCATGGAAGGATGCTAACATTATCTTAATTCATAAAAAAGGGACGCTAAAGACCTGAAAATTACAGACCAATCAGATTACTATTGTCACGTACAAGATATTTACTAAGGTAATCGCTAACAGAATCAGTACAACCTTATACTTCAATCAAGCAGAAGGTCAGGCAGGTTTTCGGAAAGTATACTCTACTATCGATCATACCCATACCATCAACCATATGACAGAAAAATGCTCGGAATATAACCAGTCCTTATAGATAGCATTAATTGGTTACGAAAAATGCATCTGACTCAGTAGAAACCTCTCCCGTCATGCAGACATTGCGAAATCAGGGGGTAGACGAGCCGTACGTGAAAGTACTGGAAGATATTTATAGTGGCTGCACAGCCACCACAGTTCTGCATAAAGAAAGTAACAAAATTCCCACGAAGAGAGGTGTTAGGCAAGGAGACACGATCTCCCAAGTACTATTCACAGCTTGCTTAGAGGAAGTATTCGGAGTCTTGGAATAGGTGCAGTTAGCGTTAATTGTTGATGGAGAATACCTCAGTAGTCTGCGATAAGCTGATGACATTGCCTTGCTAAGCAACTCAGGGGATGAGCTGCAAAAAATGATTGATAATCTAGACAGGAAAAGCAGAAAGGTAGGCTTGAAAATCATGATGCAGAAGACTAAAGTGATGTTCAAAAGCATCGCGAAGGAATAGCAGTTCACAATTGGTAGCGAATCACTGGAAATGGTAGGCAAATATGTCTACTTAGGCGTCAGGACAAGTAGCAACCACGAATCCAGACCATGAAAGAGAAATAACTATGAGAATAAGATTGGGATGGAGCGCATTTCGCAAGTACTCGCAGATTATGAGTAGGAACGTACTGGTATCGCTTAAGAGGAAAGTATAAAATATTTGCATCTTACTTGTACTCAACTACGGGGCTGAAACGTGGAGGCTAACGAAAATGGGTTCTACTTGAGTTGAGGACAACGCAGAAGGACTATGCAACGAAAAATGGTTGTATAACGTTAAGAGATAGGAAGCGTGCAGAGTAGGTCATAAAATTAACTCAAGTTGCTGACATTCTGATGGGAATTAAGAGAAAGAAATGGGCATGGGCAGGACATGTAATCCGAAGAGAAGATAACCGATGGTCGCTTAAGGTAACAAATTGGATTCCAAGGGAAGGAAAGCGTAGAAGGAGGTGGCAGAATGTTATGTGGGAAGATGAGGCTAGTGCGTTCGCTGAGGTCAAGTGGGCAGTTAGCACAAGACCGGGTTAATTGGAGGAGTATGGGAGAGGCATCCGCCCTGCAGTGGGCATGGTCCTGTATGATGATGACGTTTATTATATGGTGAAGGAACATAGATGAGTAGATGGTAGCAGTGAGATTTATGCCATTTGGTCACAAAAAGTGGCCACAAGAAAGTGGTCGTGCGGGTGCGAGAGTATATATATTTGAATGGATCGTTCTGCCTTCACTGACATTATTAATAACGTTTCTTTGGCCCACAGCTCAGGTGTTTTTTATTTACTGACGTTGGAAAGTGGTGTGGTTCATGGGCCACACAGGCATGCACGTCCTTGGTTAAAGCGGATATATTTGTCGAATGATTTTTCATGGGGAGGCTTACAGCTGAATAAGTATGCGCGAGATAACATAGGTGCAAATTCAAAGATTAAATGGTTAGGCTAGTAGCGAGTTGCATAACGCGAACGAGGATGCGCAAGGGGAGCCGAAGACTTGCGCCACCGTATCGCTTCATAGCTCATAACCCTAAAAGCGACGCAGAAGGGTTACCCTCTCCCTCTATCAACCTATTTTTTCGTCTAAATTCTAATCAACTACCCCCATGACTATGTTCTAATTTCACATTGATCAAAACATCCCAAGAAAATACCTTATGACTTCCTTGGTGTAACTGGCATTTAGATCCGTTCGTATGCACCGTCTTCCTACAGTTATAATTATAGAGCATTAATTAATAGTTATTTTTACAGGCTGCATTAGCTAGAATAGCAGCTTGGGCATGTTGGTTATGCATCTTGAGGATAACAGAGCGGGGTACAGGACGGGAGCACAAGATTAGAGGACGACACAAAGAGCAGCGCTCGTTGTGTCGTCCTCTAATCTTGTGCTCCCGTCCTGTGTCCCGCGCTGTTATCCTCAAGAAAAAAAAAAAGGCTGCATTAATTGAGCAGAGTGTATATGAAATGGTTAGCGGAAGCGCTGGTCTCAGCTTTACTCGAGCTGACAACATAAAAAAGGCAAACCATGACACGATTCGTGCATAAAAAAACGAATCCCCCGGTGTCCTGGTTTAGGAGTGGCACCAACAACTGTACACAACCAAGCAAAAACCGAACAGTCCCCGTGGTTGCCTTCTGTGGCTCCTGGCCCCGACTCTATCGGCTTTGAAATTATTAAATATCTTTTGGGTAAATCGGGTGACAATTTGTTGCTGGTAGTTAATTTACAAGCATTCTATGGATTTCGAATTTTCGTCGTCTTCCGAAATTTGTCCCTCGCTTAAAAACCAAGACGCTGGGTTTGTTTTAAACAACCTGAAAACAATGTCTTCAGCATCAGATTTAGTAGGACTGCAGTCGAATCCACATATAACGAATGTGAAAGTCACGCAGATTGAGTTCTCTGCATCCAAAGTTTGTTACAGTGAGACGTGTTTTATTACAGAAAAAAACAAATGGTAACTCCGATAAAAGCGTCACTTCTGTTTACATAAAAAGGCCGTACTGGATATCTTCAAAGCAGACCCTACCCAGCCACTTTCTAAGCCCTCTAAGCTGTCTGGTGAACCTAACCCTGACACTTGCTTTAAGGATGCGATGTCATCGATAGTGATTGAGGAGTTTGGGACAGCTGGTGGCAGGTCGGCACCTTCGATTCTCGACAAGAATACACCATCTAAGCCACCGCAAAACGAGTGCGCGCAGAATGAACAGTATGCGTCACGCGTCACCCCTGTATCAAAGGCTCGAGTAGCCTATCAGGCTTCGAATAAAGCGACACCTCGTCGCTGCTGCTAGCCTCTTGACGTAACTTTAGTGCGGAAGTAGACCCACATAGTCCATTGAACCAGACGGAATGTGGCGCTTTACCCGAGAAAAATCTCTATTGTGTTATTTCAGTTTTCATCGATTGGTACGCACCGCTAGACCCTTCTGCAGAAAGGGAGCGCACACCAGCTGCTATAGATGCGTAGCCTACATGCGAAAGCAAATGATAAGGTGCAGGTCCAACGGAGCAGGCGACGCACACCGTGGGCGTGATGCAGCAGTTTCACGTTCAGGTTTGGTTTGTGGGGTTTAACGTCCCAAAGCGACTCAGGCTATGAGAGACGCCGTAGTGGAGGACACCCGACATTTCGGACACCTGGGGTTCTTCAACGTGCACTGACATCGCACAGCACACGGACGCCTTGGTTTGCGCCTCCATCAAAAAGCGGCCGCCGAGGCCGGGATTCGATCCCGCGTCCTTGGGAACAGTAATCGAGCGCCGTAACCACTGTGCCACCCCAGCGGGATAGTTTCGCGTTCAGAGCTGCCATTGTTTCGCGCTTAAGTGCGCTTTTGATTTGATTTATTGCAGTTTGTAGCAAAATACAGTTTTTGCCTTGGGACCGAGGCTAAAGGTGACGTACAAGTCACCTGACTGGGCCTTTGGCACCACAATTGACATGTGCAACACAACGCAGCAGGCACAGAGCAGCACAAAATAGTCAGTCATATGTTAGAATGTCATACAAACACAAACCAGGAGCAAAACACATAAAATGCAATCTTTAACATACATCAAGGTAACAGTGTCAACAGTAATTGGTATTACACAACGGAAATAGGAAACAAATAGTCACGTATGTTCCAAAAAGTACATCTTGATTTTTTTTTTAATGTTAACAAGGAGGATGATTGTTCAAGTAGATAAATTATGTCAGAATAACAGTTCAAGAGGTTAGGGATTTGCCAGTCAATTAACTGCATTTCATACCCGGTCCTTATGCAAGGCTTTATAAAGTTCACATTTCTAAAGACGTAATGTGGATCTGTGTTGATAAACGTACTTAAAACGCATTGCCGTCAGTTTGAATTGTCGGTATATAAATTCGGATAGTCGTTGTTTATAGAGGGCTGTAATACTTATATATATTACTTACTTTAAAGTATGCAGACGCAGAATCATATCTAGACAGATTGTAAATAAACCGAAGGCCTTTCTTTTGCCACATATAAATCTTTTCCATGTTGGTCTTTGTACCCACTCCCCATACCAACTGGTAGTACTGGACAGTGGAAAAATACAGTTGCTTCCTCAAGTGCATTGGCAAAAGCGGGCGAAATTTATTCAGTATACCTATGTATAGGGCTGTTTTGCTGGGTACAAAGCCTACATGAAAAGACCAGCGAAGGTTTTCGTGAAATAGAACACCTAAATACTTATGCACTGAAACACGTTCTAAGAAGATAGATTGGAACGAAAGTGTGATATTTTTATTTATTGGTTCATTGACAGCTGAAAAAATTATATATTTCGTTTTATTACCATTTAACAACAGCTGGTTTGCACAAAGCCATCTCGACAGATCTTCAAGCCATTTGTTAGCTGCAGACACTAGAGAGGGTAAGCTTGGCGAGGAAAAAAAAGGCGCTCGTGTCATCGGCATAGAGAAAGATATTGGAATTTTCAGGGATAGCAATGATATCATTTATATATATAAGAAATAATAAAGGGCCTAGGATGGAGCCTTGAGGAACACCGTATTTTAGGAATTCGGGATCCGAGGCAAAATCATATATAACGACAAACTGAGAACGGTTTCACAAGTAGCTTTGGAGCAGTTGAAGTGCGACGCCTCTTATTCCGTAGTGTGACAGTTTTTCAAAAAGTACTTCATGCTTAATTGAGTCAAAAGCTTTGTTGAAATCCAGAAAAATTCCTATAGTACACAACTGCATGTCTATATTATGTGCTATCTTATCTTTAATGAATAATAGAGCAGATTCAATTGACTTACCTCTCTGGAAACCATACTGGACTGCAGAGAGCAATGCATTTTCAGTCAAGTTCTTAGTTAGCCTTAGATTAATTACTTTTTCTACTATCTTGGAAAACAGTGGGAGGACTGATATTGGACGATAGTTACCGATGCAATCGACGGCACCCCCTTTGTGTAGAACTATGACTTTAGCAATTTTCATTTTATCTGGAAATATTCCCGCAGATAACACCTGATTAGTTAAGTGGCATAATATTTCAGATAGAATATCAGAAACCGCTTTGATTGGTGCCGCCCTAATACCATCTAAACCACATGAGCTGTTATTTTTAAGGTCATTAACTAGGTGAACAATTTCGGTTTCTGTGACTGGATAAAGAAACGTGGACTTAGCCAGGTTACACTGAATATACTTATCGAAATCACAAGCACCGGAAGTAGTAAAAGATGCAAAAGTTAAAAAATGTCTATTGAACATATTACTGAGATCCACACCATCGTACATTTGGTTATCAATCTTTAATTCAGCAGGTAAAACTTTATGGTGTTTACCAAGTAAGATTTTTACAATGCGCCATGTCTTTTGAGGATCATAATAAATGTCAGCAAATTTGTTGGCATAGTAGTGGACGCGTGCTTTCTTATATCATTACCTAACTTGTTACGGATCTTTTTGTATTCATAAAATATTAATTTCTCTGCATGATAGGAACTTATGGAAAAGAGCATTTCGCGCTCTTATCACTAAGTCGCGTGTAACCCAAGGTTTCCTAGCCCTTTTGCTCTTTTTTATTGTGACGGTAGGGAATGCAATATTACACAATTCAATTATTTTTTCGAGGAATCGTTCGTATAAGTCATTGGGGTTTAGGACTGATAGAAGTTCGTGCCAGTCAGCAGCGGCTACAAGAGATCGAAATTGTTCAATGTTGACATTTGTTATTATTCGTGTAGTGTGTGTTCTGTTTGTGCAACGAAAATCTTTAGATCGCCCTCTTGGTATAAAGCAGAAAAGAGACAAATGATCACTGACGTCGCTAGCAAGGACACCACACATCGTGTTATAAACTTATAGCTTAATAAACAAAGTCCTATTAAGGATTCAGTATTATCAGTAACGCGAGTAGGGGTATTGATAACATTGCAGAAGCCATAAGAAGACGAAGTGTCTACGAAAGCGTTAGATACATGGGAGCGTCGAAGCAGATTGATATTATAATCACCCATAATGATAATAGGAAGTCCTAATACAGAGAGTTTGTCTAGCATAAATTCAATTAAGAATCCGAAATAATTCTTCGCTAGAGCTTGACAGTGGTCTGTAAATAATGCCACACAAGAATGCCCTGGTTTTGACAAAAAGCGATTCAATGTTATGGTTCAAAACACTATATATAGTCAGATACGACTTCATATAGAAAGCTTTGCTTAATGTAGTAATACGGAAAGTTGAGCTAGTTGGTACATGATTGCAAATTATGAGCGCTGCGACGGAGAACAACAACGAGAGAGTAATGACAAGGAGTAATCTGTGTTCTTCGAATAAATGTTCAGTTGATAGTAGCGCCTGTCCTTGCCATTACTCTCTCGTTGTTGTTCTCCGTCGCAGCGCTCATAATTTGCAATTGCTTAATGTATACTGCAACACTACCGCCTATTTTATCTTTTCTGCATAAAGCTTCACATTCATAACCTTCAAAATGTACTATATCATCAGAATTCCTGAACCAGGTTTCTGAAAAGCCCAAAACATCAAACTCTTGCTCTAAATAAGACAAAAACTGCTAACTTCTTCATCCTTGTTACGCAAACTCTGCGCATTCAGGTGATAAAAGGAAAAGTACTTCACCTGCTAATTGTTTAGTAAAGGAATGCTACGAAAAGATTCTATGTTATGATAAACACAACCAGATTCGAGACCTGCCATTCTTGTGAATAATGGGCCGGAGGAGCAGAAAATGCTTGCCTCTTATCATTACAGTTGTTCCAGATCATGCTCGTCGTAGATCCTAAGAACTTTATCGTCTTCTGCCTTTCGAGCAAAGATGCGCCCGTCTTTCTGCCACACAAAAGCATAGTTAAGTTCGGTTCCCTTCGAGCGGGCTAGCCAGAATAATCGTTTGTTTTCCGGAGTTAAGTTTTCAAGAAGCTTCACGTCTGAGTCTTTTTCCCTGAGAAGAGAACGGCATTTCATCCATTTCTGTTTTAGGGATACCTGACGAAATCTTGGAATGATGACTGGTTTCTTACCAAACTTTGGTGGCAAGCGATGCAGAGCTTCAAGGTCAGAGTCTTTTAGCGTTGGGAGTTGTAGCGAAGCCGCTAAGCTATTCATTTGCTCAAGAAGATTTTCATGCTGTTCTTGAACAACACCATACACTTACAAGTCCAGTCTGTGGTTGTATTGCTGCAGTTCATTCATCTGAAGCCTTATTTGTCTCGTCACAGGGGATTTTCCAGTTTCAATGTTTTCTACCCTTTTCTTAAGGGCAGTCATGTTATTCTTTTGTTTCTCAAGACTTTCTAGCACAGTGTCATACTGGTCGAAAAATAGTTTAATTGAACTTTCAATGCCGTCAACTTTAGCAACGAGTTCACTGAGTGCGTCAACCTTGGCAATGAGGGGAAGAAGCAAAGAAAATTTGTCATTCAGGTCCTTTAGCAGGCGTTCAACATTTGCATTCTCAGCTGTTGAAGGAGCACCCTCACTTTTCTTTATTGCTGACTCACAAGTTGTGCATTTTCAGGTTGACCTAAAAGAGTCACCCTTGTTACGAAAGCTCGACGCAACACACCGGAACATTTTCCAAGGTGATAAGAATAGTTACAAGCGGAGCATACTAAAATCATTTCATCATCAGCCACATCCTAATGGCAGGCTAAACTCTGCGACATATCCTCAAAATGAGGGTTCTCTGAAGAAACAGTAGGAAATATAAAAATAAATAAAAATAATAATAAAAACAGCACAAAACAGCAGCAGCAGCAGCAGCGGCAGCAACAGCGGTTACCCAAACAACGTTTGAAAAAAAAGATATACTAAAACCACCAACCTGCAAGAATATTGCGTAGTAGTTAGAGCAGATCACCGGAGCAGGTCACCGCTGGCTGCCAGCAGCCACCACTGCTGTGTGCAAATGTCAGCGCAGCCGGTGGATCCCGCCTTTTAAGCACAGCCAGGGCACTTCTCGATGTTCCGGAAGTCGAAAGCCATGTAGCCAAGTGAGTAGTCCTTATCAGGGGAATGATGGGAAAATCGAGTTGATCCAGATCGGCGGAGACGAGAGCAAGGTAGGCGTTTTCTGTAAGAATATTGTGTAGTAGTTAGAGAAGATCACCGGAACATGTCACCGCGTTCTGCCTGCCACCGCTGCTGTGTGCAAAAATGCTATGTTATACTTTAGATGCTTTGCACTTTAGATGCTTTGCACAATCGGCATACGCGCAGACAACATTTGACCTGGTAGTCTGTCGGTGTGCGCTTGGCGGTTAACTGAATGCACTTGCAAAGCCTCATTTTGCATGCGGGCGCATTAATGTTATTCTGCAAAAAGCGTCCGCAGGAGGTGTGCCCAAAAGTTTGTAATAAAGCGTCTGTTCGCATCGCCCAAATCGGCCCTGCGGGCCACTGATATTCGATTCGACTGAGTCTGGTGTCCAACCTAATTGGGTACGGACAACCCAATGGTGACCTCAAAATTTGGCCTGGCCACACAAAAATTTCGGCCTTTTAATCCACTCCCCAAAAAATTACAGCTAGTCAAAATATGACCGAAATTGATGTCTAACCTATTCGAGTATGGCCATTGGGGTTAGCCAAGCCCATAGTTTGGCCCCATTCAACCCCAAAAATAGACCACAGAATTTCACCAGAATTGATGTTAAATGTAATTCGAGTATGGTGGCTCAATGGTTACCTCCAAATTTAGACAGTCCACCTCCAAACTTTGGCCCCCTGAACGCACCACAGAATGTATGGTCACCATTACCATACCCCGGGGCTCTGCGCGTTAAGCTTGTATCCGCCTCGTGGCGGGGTCTGTATGGATGAATGAAGGAATTTTTATTTGTATAGGAGGGCCTCGGGCCATGGTTGGGGGATGATGAAGAACAGTTCGGCGAAGTATCATAATAGGTAGCTCAAGTCCAAGTCATAAGGGCACAAGTCGGAGACAAATGTCAGAGTAAGCCACTCAGTAGGTGTGAACGGCCGGGAGGCAGTGAACAAAGTGTGTTTATTACCAGACAAGAGGCTGCTTTTATAAATGCTGATACGATCTCGCGCATGCGCACTCAGTACCACAAGGACATGCGCCAACATGACAGTGCGCCTGCTTACAGTCGGGTGAGAAACCAAATTGCAAGCTGCTCGTATAAGGTCACTTCGTCTACCATATAGGCAACTAGGTCCTCTTAAACGCTGTGCAGTCCGAAAGGAAGAAGTTGATTATAATTATATAAAGCCTTCGAAGCCTCGTCGTGCTGGTTTGAGACCTGGAACTTGCGCCAAACTTGAGTGGTATGTAGCCAAGCTGGTGAATCTCACTTAGCTCGCGGTTACTCATCTGAAAATGTCGGAAAAGGAACAATCCTTTTTAATTTTTTTTTGTTACAGATGCGCCTTACACATTATTTTCTAACGCCCCGAAACAATCCATGAAAAGTAGAAGAAAGCGCGGCTCGCGCACTACTCTCGCGACACGAGAAGCACGCTCGGCCACGCCCATCTGGGTCAGAAGAAGACTCTGCTTGAACGAGACTGTAGCACAAAACACCGGCCCACTCCAGCTCTTCGGGAACCCCCGGGCCGGTTGATCTGCTGCACAGTGAAGGCGTTACAAAAGACTGGACCTACCCTCGCCTCGAAAGCAAGCGGTACCGGAAGCGCCATCAGCTCCCCACCCGTCCAAAACACTGTACTCTGATGGGTGACCAGCATGGCGCCGAGCCCATGGATCGTCCCTCCCCAGCATTCACATCGCCAGGGGCAGCGATGCGGAACGCGGAGCCTCAGCAGGAGGAAGAGGCAATTCGGAAGGCGCCAGGGGTGCAAGGCGACGTCGCCGAGGCTCCTGAATCTCCCGGAGGCGTCGAAGCTCAGCAACCCGAAGATGCAGGGAGGCAGGCCAAGGAGAAGCGGCCGAAAATAGGGACGCCTGCCGTCTTTATCAATGGCCTCGAACTGTGGTACGGCGGCGGCAACGACAAGGTCGACATATTCCGAGGCGTCGACATGACGGTGCGCAGGGGCTCCATCTACGCGCTCCTCGGATCCTCGGGCTGCGGAAAAACCACTCTCCTGCGCTGCATCATGGGACGAAAGCGGTTCCAGAAGGGAATGATTCGTGTCTTCGGTCATGAGCCTGGAACCCAGGGCTCCAAAATCCCCGGGGCCAACGTAGGTTACATGCCGCAGGAGGTGGCCCTTTTCAACGCCTTCACCATCGAAGAGACCATGGCCTTTTTCGCCAGGATCTACGACCTGTCTCCGGAGTTGGCCAAGGAGCGCACGGAGTTTCTGACCGCCTTCCTTGAGCTGCCCGACTGCAAGCGGCCTGTGTCCTGCCTGAGCGGAGGCCAGAAGAGGCGCGTCTCACTCGCGGTCTCACTAATACATAATCCTCCGCTGCTCATACTTGACGAGCCTACCGTGGGCATCGATCCCGTACTGCGCATGTCCATCTGGGAGCACATGGTCGCGCTGGCCGAGAAGGAGCGCATGACTATCATCATCACGACCCACTACATCGACGAGGCCCGACTGGCGACCACCGTGGCCTTCCTGAGGCACGGAAAGATACTGGCGGAAGAGTCGCCCATGCAGCTGATGATGCGCCACAATACCGACAACCTGGAGGAGGTGAGATGAATTATAGCCGCTCTTTCCACTCTCGTTTACAAGCCTACAAGACCGAACTCTACCACCTGCAGCTGTATTTAAGGACTATGCATGCCGACAGGAGTGCAGTCTAACGTAGTAGGTTGCGATAGAAAGGAAATAAAATCTGATAAGGCGAGCCTCAAGTCCGCTTTGCAGAATGCCACCCATACTTCACTTTGCTCTCACAAGCGCCATGCGATCGCAGATTGACCACACCTGCTAAGCGACGTTTCTTGAAGTCTAACCCTGCATGGACACACGGCTCCCTCCCTGGCGGTCACGTGATGCTCTGGCAGTGACTGTTTCTACGGGAGCCAATCATTTTAAGCATGAAACAGGCTGAAACGACAGCTGTACAAACGGTGTAGAAAACAAAATATCTTATAAGAATAGGTCAGTATCAGCTGCTTTACTCTGCTTCACACATCGGCATATTGTCCCGCTTCAACGCTGCCATAACCATCTCGCAAGGACAGGCGTCAAATCGCTTCTTCCCTGCCGACATAGAAGAACGTACCGTATATACCACCGCTTTATGTACGTTCGCTCACTTGTATAATGCACCTTTCTCAGCGCAGGTGTTCCTCAAACTGGCCACCGCAGAGGAGCCTGAGAAAGCCGAAGAGCCTGCTGAGGAGAATCTGCAGCCCGAAGAATTTGGGCACACCTCGCTCAGCTTCATGGCGTCCGTGTCCCGCGCCCGGAGTGCTCGCGGCTTCGAGCGCAAGGATTTAGAGCGCTCGAAAGCGCGCGTCGGGGCCATATTTCACAAGAACGTCATGAAGCTGAGGCGTAGCATGGGGCTGCTTCTCTACAGCTTCCTGCTGCCTTCGATCGAGGTGGGCATCTTCTGCTCTATCGTGGGACACACGCCGTTCGACCTGCGCATCGCGGTGGTAAATGAGGAGGTGTCGGGCACCGGCTCATTCAGCGCGCTCTTCCTAGGAAACATTGACAGCAGCATCCTGCAACAGGTACGCCCATTCGTAGCTTCTCTTACCTCTCTGACGACGACGGGAAAGGCTACAGACATTACGGATTTGAAGTCGCGTTGTAAATACTTCCCCATGTGATTCTGCTTAACTCTATGGATATGACGGTTCTAACATTATCTTATGGTATGTACTTTATCTGTAAGAATCTTAGTGGTGGCCGAAACATAGCAATGAGTATACCTGAACTAATACTGCGGTGTGCAGAGGTCCCTCAGAGAAAGTCGACTATACGTCTGTTTTGAGGCCTTAAAGGTTGAATTTAATTTCATCATTTTCATTTATACAGTTTACCCACCTCCGCACCCACCCACACCCAACCCCGCCCCTGCCCCAGTAGCATTCTTTCGGAGATAGGCTGCTCGAGTGCTGAGCCTGAACACGCATGTTGAACTCCGGCAACGTTTCGACGAGGGCGAAACGCAACGCGCCGATGTACTGTGATATCAGCGCACATTAAAAAAAATCACCTAGAGGTATAATACGAAGCCCTTGACTACAACCTATCTTTTACCTTATGCTGCTTTGGAATGTCAAATATTATGCACTATACCATGAATCATTAGATGTACGATATATGCATAAAATGATAGATCATCTGGCATCCTGCTCGAAGACATATTATTTTTTTAGATACTTTATCCCATCTCCACAATTCTCTCATAATTTAGTTGTGTACAGCTGACTGAGAATGTCGCTAGTTTCTGTCTTGGAAGTGCGAAAGATGTAAGTGCGAAAGATGTAGCAAGCGTAAGCACATGTTGCTCACACGCACGCTGCAACGCCTCAGTAGCTGCCTTTCATACTCTTATCTGCAAACATTTCCTGAGTTTCGCAATGCATAGTTGGAATGCGTAGCTACCCACATGTTCTAAACGAAAGTAGAACACGACCGTCCTGTGTTGTTGGCTGCCAATGCTGCAGGTGTCATTTCACAGCATGGACGCTGCCTTGGACTCGGTGAGGAACGGCGACACCTACGGTGTCATTCACATCAGGCACAACATCACCCAAAGCCTGATGGCGCGTTACACGCCAACCACGCAGCTCACGAAGGAGCTCGTGGACTTCGCCGCTGTCCACGTCCACCTGGACATGTCCAGTAAGACAATTCTCGCCCTTCTCGACAAATGGCACGCTTGCATTCGGTGTCTTTTTGAGCTTCGTTTTGAAGCATGCATCGCCGTGCAGACCTCGAATTTTGCTTCGACGCCATACATGCGTTAAGGGCACTTTGGTGCTGCTCCTCGGGGCCATTTTCTCTTGTATGTTCGGTACTCACACGTCACCCGCCTTAGTTCAGCATTTTTACGTCATGCATTTTGGCCCTTCTGGTGGCAAAGTATCTGTGATAATTGGTACACTAACAACATAAAATTGGACGTACGTGGCTTTTTCAGCGCCAGTGTTTGCACTGCAATTTGCCATAATTACTGTGGTAATGACGACGTATACAATAGCAAGCTCACACATGTAAATTGCATTCCACAGCGTGCATGTCTTCGAAAGAAAACATTCGAGAGGACGTTGATGTAAAAAACGCATTGCAGTTGCACAGGCGCGTGTGCCCACCTTAGCCTGTTCGACTCAGTGTGTGAGCGAGCGAGTACAGTTGACAAACATGCGAATTTCAGGATTATCCACAGCAAAACTACGAAAGCATATTCACTGCTTTTCCTTAAACATAGAGCTCAGCGGACGATGCACAAGCGAGTACACGGGAACAGCGCTGGTCCCGTCTACTCGCTTGTCCTTCGTCCGTTGCACTATGTGTTTTACGAAATGGTACACCAACTAGCTCAACTCTCCATTTTATTGCCTATTCACTGCATTAGACTTGTATCCCGGTTTGCGCATGCGGGCCAATGTCATGGATGACCGCCTAGCTTCAGGAAGTCCAAAGAGAGTGCTTATTCAGCTTTTCTGGTTTCAAGTTTATCAGGCTGTGGCATTGGTCGACAACGTCATTAAACTTTAGTTTTTCTTTTAGACCAGCAAGTTTTCATGACCATCGAGGCATACCTTCATCTTGCCCTGGACGCCTCACTGCCGGGCTTTCTACCCAACAAGCTCGCCGACAGCAACGTTCTTGTGGTACGTGCACAGGGTTAAGCTGCGCCACCAAACGGTTACGTTGGTTATTGCTTGCGGAATCGGGAAACAAATGTAGAGAAAATGAAGGGTTCATTATGATGTACATAGGAATGAACCCAACAGCGGTTTCACACCAAATGAAGCATTAGGAAATTTGGGAGGAGGGGAGGTGATCAGCGTGAAATAATTATGTAATCAAAGATAATTGATTATCTCTATATATTCACACATCTGGTGTCTTCACTTTCTCGACAGGCTAACCCACGAGACTTCACTGAAAAGGAATAACACCTCTAACCACAAGAGTTAAATGCTTCAAGTACACTTATTTCCCTCGCAGCATAGTTGACTGGAACAACCTTGTTAACTACGCAGTCACGCATAAATCAATAAGATCATTTGAAGAGCAACTGAAATATTTCATCAATATTATTCTGCTTTTCTATATGTACAAATAAATAAGTTCTTGAACAAATAGATAAGTAAATAAATAAACAAATAAAGCAGAATGAAAAACAATTGCCCCCCGCCAGCAGGATCCGAAGCCACTACCTCTGAATTTCTGTTCCAGTGTTCTACGAACTGAGCTACAGCAGCGGCTGTTCAATCTTCTTTCTTAGGCCTAGGTATTTAAACTGCGTGTAACCTATCCTTGACAGCGTTTGCCACCATCACCCTCCTCCACAGTGGCGGACATGGAACGTCCTGTGTTGCGCGAGTGTCACGTGTAACGCGACCGTGGATGATCCTGGAGTGTGGGTTCGGATTCCATGGGCGTCATGTGGTTGTCTTTATGCGAGAGCGTATCTGGGCTCGTTGTGCGGAAAAGCCACCACCCGAGCTTGAGGGAGCTTTTGAGGACAAGCCAAAATCCTGCCGGGGTAAAGATTTGGGCGGCGCCGACTCCTCCATGGCGGCTTCTATCGATACTGACCTTATAAGTATTTCCGTGCCGCAAAACAATGGACGCCTTGTGTTGAGTGCATATTATATATGTAGTGTCGGTTATCATTAATTGGGCGGTGGTCGATAGTTTGATTGGTTGACTGATTGATCAGTGAGTAGTGACTGCAGTGATCAGTGAATGAAGCCAGCGGGGTGCAGACGAACAATCTCGTGCGTGTGTCACTGAGTTTGAACATGTACGTGCGATGGAACTTGTGGTTAGTATTAGGGCGGCAACGTCGTCTGATATTTTACCGGATACGTGTAATAGTGCAGGGGTTTCATTTAAGGGTTCTTTAGGGTGCTGCTCAACTACCAGTGAAACTTCGTAAAAAGGATGCTGAGCGTTCGCACAGAAGAACGCTCGGTATGGGGTACTTCAAGCCAAGGTGGGATGCTGAGCTACGAGCCAATTACTGCGGATGCTTTCGCGTCTACTCTTCGAGCTACGAGCCAATTATTGCAGATGTTTCGCGTCTACTCTTCGAGCTACGAGCCAATTACTGCGGATGCTTTCGCTTCTACTCTTAGAGCTACGAGCCAATTATTGCAGATGTTTCGCGTCTACTCTTCGAGCTACGAGCCAATTACTGCGGATGCTTTCGCGTCTACTCTTCGAGCTACGAGCCAATTATTGCAGATGTTTCGCGTCTACTCTTCGAGCTACGAGCCAATTACTGCGGATGCTTTCGCGTCTACTCTTCGAGCTACGAGCCAATTATTGCAGATGTTTCGCGTCTACTCTTCGAGCTACGAGCCAATTACTGCGGATGCTTTCGCGTCTACTCTTAGAGCTGCGAGCCAATTATTGCGCATGCTTTCGCGTCTACTCTTAAAGTGAAGCTGAAGCGCCCGACTAAGTTTTTCTTCTGCTTTTAAATCAGTTATCTTTATGAGTGATATCAATTCACATTGAGTAGCATCCTAAAAAAAAAAAAAAAACATGTTTTCCTTGGCTGTTGACTCCTTCTGTATACTCTTAACGGAAGTGCTTCGGAGTGGGAGTACAAGGTTTCGCTTGGTGTTTTTTTTTTTTTTTTTTCGACATTTACAGTTCGAGGAACCGATCATTGGCAGCAAGACGGCAACCTTCAGCGAATTTGTAGCTCCCGGCATGATCCTCACGTGAGTGCTTCATTCGCATATTTGGGAACATCAGGTGATCGGAAATAACCTGCCCTTCATTAGGACGATTCTCACGGCTCGTACTGCTTCGAGACGTTAACTAGCTCTCACCACATAGGCATATGTGATTCTACCACTGATTTAGATGCAAACCCTTAATAGTGAACCAAATCCTATCCTATACAGTCTTGGCCACGTCGTGTAAAAGCAATCCTCAACAATAGTTCCCGTAATGACAACTCTTGCGGATTACCTTTAGAGAGTGGTAGAAAGAAGATTAAAAACAACAACGGACAGATAACGAAAAATAAAAACAATGCAGCACGTGTGTTGCCTTCCTTTTTCTTTCGAGTAGTGTGTAAAGTTCCTTGGTTTTGTTCCACTATTGTGAACATACAATCGTCAGCCTTCCTTCGAAGTGGACCGCGCGCTATACTGGAAACGCTATTTTAGCTTACGCTAGAGTTGCGCTCTTTGGTCTTTGATCTTTACTCAGTTCTTTGATTGTCACGAAGGTTAGAGTATATAGATTCATATCTTTATATCATAGTATATGTGCATCTCGGCTGTCGCGCTCTCTTTATCCTTCAGGATCACTTACTTCATGGCTGTCACCTCCTGCCTCAACACACTCCTGGAGGAGAAAACTGACGGCCTTCTAGAAAGGTGCATCGTCGCTGGTAAGTATTCCATTAGCAGCGTACATATATCACACTGGCGTTGCTGTGGACGAAAAACGGGAAACGCTTAAAAGGTGATGCCGGTGGTTTCTTGATATTGACGGACAGCAAAAGAATTTTAACTCTGCATTCTTCATGGTGCACTGATCTATCATGTCAGATTTGGTACCTTGTCGTGGCGTAGTTTTTCCCCAGTTGGATTTTAAAAATAAGCGCCCTTTGTGTGAATTGCACTTCATAATCGAGCGACCTCTACAAGCTCCACCATTTGCTGCTGACGTCATGGGTTGGTAAGGTGCATGTGGAGCTGGGGATTTGCAATCGCTTTCAAGCGACACAGGATTACGTCAATTTAGCTTTCATCTTGGTGGGATCTCAAAGGGGCCACATCAATTCTGCGGCAACTGGCGCGGTCTACCATAAATTTCACAGCAACGAAGACTTTCGTGACAAGTGGGCAAAATCTATACTCGGGACAGTTAACTTGTTACTAAGCAACAAGTCTGCTCGAAACATTTTGTACCGGAATGATATGGAGATTATGCTTACTATAGGGGACGCTCTTGGGCTCTGTAAGGCTGAGTTCATTAGTCGCTTGAAAGCAAGTCTGTACTGACGCTGCTCGAGCACAACCACAGAGTACAACCGCCCATTGGAGCCGCCAGCTGAACGAGATGTGGCTGTCACGAGGAAGCGGGCTTCTCTAAGCTCACCCAAATCTCGACTACATGTTCATTTCAGCCTTGCTCTTCTGGTTATCGGCTTAACTGTAGCTAAGGGCTTTGAATAACGCGTGGTCGAAACCCCTTCCGAGCCGAAAGCTGATGAACAAACAGTGAACATGGCTAAAACTAAGTAACAATAAATTTATAGCAAGACAGTGAAAATTGTAAGCTCTGCATCACATTTAAGATGGTTGTCTCACTGAAGAGAATTCGATAAAAATCTTAGGCGTGATGTCTAATCAGCGTCTTCTTTAGAGGACTCAGGTACTGAACACAATCGCCCAAACACCGCCCTGCCTTTGGTAAATTAATTTACGAACGTTTTACGGGATATCGGGAGAGAGAGAGAAAAAAAGAACTTTATTCGTGAGCGATGATTTTTGTCTTGGGTTGCATTCAGCTGCTACAGGTGACTGGCAGTTTGTCATAATCTGCGAGTGCATGCCAAATGCGCTCCATCCCAATTTTAATTTGTTATTTCCCTTTTATGGTCTGGATCTGCGATTACTACCTACCCTAAGTAGACATGTTAAAAGTCTGTTAGCGACCTCTTGCGCTCTTGCCGAGGCCCGGGACTGGACGTCCGGGTCCCGGCTGGCGAGAACTGCTTCCCAGTGTTCCAGCGAGGGAGATGGTACTAGATCCACCAGAGCGGATCCTCCGCGCAGTCCCAGATTATATGGTCTAAGGTGGCAGGCTCGCCGCACAGTTGGCAGTATGGATTTGCTATGTCGGGAAAGATTTTGGCATACGTCCAGCGGTTTGGCTGCGACCGCGTTGCAGCCGCCGCCACGTGGTAGCCCGTTCTCGGCTGAGCGAAGCGTAGCCCTAGGAATGGTTCAAAACGGAACCAGCAACATTCTCAGGGATTCCAAAATGGCCCTTCGCAACTTCGCCAGGGGTCGTATCTCCGCTACTGCATTCAAAATTCTTAGCGCGTTGCCAAATGATAGGAACGTAGTGGATCTCGTATGGGCCCCGCTCACTCGGACGTCCCGGGGAACGAGGCCGCTCACCAATGAATACACAATGAATACGTATCAGGCCATTACCACTTATTACTAGGAGCTCAGGGCGAGCCTGCCTCCTCCGCACCGGAGATGGTGAAAACTTATCTTCTATTCGTACAAGTAGGATAGCTTATACTTACAAGGGGCACAAATACCAGCGGTAAAGTGAAAAAAATAATAATGCAGTTTGCACTGAAGAGCCATTCATGCTTTAGAAGAGCTTCCTTTTAGTGAGCTCATGCAAGAAGTTTTATCCCGGTATAACACAGTAACGACTGAAAAAATAAACGAAAAGAAACTAGCAGCGCATATATTAAACGCCTAACTGCGCTAAAACATTTGATCTTGAGATACAATACCTCATTTTTTATTCAGCTTATATTTTCCAGCAGCAAAATTATGAATTTTTTACCCCCGCGCGAAGAGGAGCTTTCAAAAGCTCACGTACCAGGTAATGAATTTTAATATATTTACCTTGAAAGTCCAGATTTGGCGGTTGAAAACAGCACATATGAAATCAATTTTAAAATGGGATTTGCTTAATGCTAGTTTCTTTTTGAACTGCACAGAGTCCGTCATCTTACATCACTTTTGTCACCTTATTGCTCTATTACTTGCCTTGTTTTAGAGAAGCCTATGTCGTGTTGAGTTTTCTATGTTTGCTTATTAACTGTAGAGAGCTCCTGTGCATAATTTTTGAATTATTGAACTTTGCCATGTATTTTCCAAGGCGACAGACCCTCGTCGTGTATTTATAACATCTTTAGCCTATACATCCCCAGTTTCCGACAAACCAACGTAGACTTTTTTCTTTTCTATCGTTAACAGACTAACCTTACATGGAGTGCTTCGCTGCCGAAGACTTTGCGCAGGCCACTGCACCTTAACTTAGATTATTCTACTTATATTGTATTCGTAACAAGATCAAACATCCTGTTCTAAAGCATCGTCCGTTGTGGCTTCGATGTGAAGCAGGTTGGGCTTGTCAACTCCTAACGAGCGACACGCTGCCTACACGTCGATGGGCAACGGGTCACTGCAATAACCACATCAATAGCGTGAAAGCTTATCTGTATTATTGGTATGCAGAACTATATCGGTGTCCGCTTTGACATATCTTGGTTTGAATGTAGAAATTCTCTCTAAAAAATTGGACATCGCATGCGCAAATTCGTGCATCAGGCAAACGTCCAGCCATTCGTCCTCTCATGCAGGCGTTCGCTCCTTCGAGGTGGTGCTGGCCCACGCCGCCTCTCAGATCTTCATCATCGTGGCGCAGGATCTGCTGTTGCTATTCGTGGCCTTCTTCATATTTCAGCTGCCCAACAGGGGCCCCATGTATGTCGTCATCGTGCTCACCCTGCTCCAAGGCACCTGTGGCATGATGCTCGGTGAGAAACACTCCCTATGCAAGACACCAGGCAGTGTGCCACTTGGCGCGCCGCGGTACCGGTCTCCGGGTTAATTTCTTCGGGTGGGGACCTTTGAATGTTCGTGTCAGTACACGGGCGCAGGCGGTGACCGTACGAGCGGAACGCGCCGTATTTAATATTTAGTATATTTTTACTTCAATGTTCTGTTTCCGTTATGCATGCAGTATGTGCCGTTATTCTGCCATCAATGCGTAACGATTTCCCCTTGTTGCCTCGTGCATACAATAATGCGTGCACCTCCTGCACATAATGCCACACTTCGACCCGCTTTGTCGGCTTCCTTATTTCTAAGGCTTAAATTCTCTTGGGCACCTTTCCTGCATAAAGAATAATATTACTAAACCACTGACTTTGTCGTACGCGTTGTCTTACAGCACACTCATCATGGCACCTGAAATACTTTATGCAGTGATATAGCCTGGTACCAATTGATACTGATATAAGCAAACGCATGTAGGGAAGACGAGGGGCTATATCGTTATGAGATAAAAAGATACATACATGATTAAATTGTTATTTCACAATCACCAACACCACATAAAAGAAATTTCCCGTGCTTTCCTCGGTGTCACTGGCTGTTGGCTCCCTTTGTATTGGTACTCATAATTATGATCAGTAGGCAATCTATTCTTGGGGTGACGCTACAAGCGCTTTTGACAAACAATGTTACGCGTAACTAGCTAATGCACCCCACGCATGCGCAGGATTTCTTATCTCGTCCTTGTTCGATGATCCTGATGCTGCCACCATGGTCTCCGTCGGAGCAAACTACCCGGCCATGATGATCAGCGGTGCGTATAACACCCTCCACTGCAATTCTGTGCTGTTTACAGTAATATTTTTCTGGTACACAGTCAATGTTCTCCATTGTTAATTTTGGTTTTTCGTTCACCACTGTGTGGCATTTGGAAACGATGGTATACATTCTAAACACAAAGTACTATAGGCACTAAAAACAAAGTAACATGCTCTCTAGCGCACTCCCTATAGGAGCTATTAACATATTCTTTTCAGTCATTAGGATAGATTTTCGCTCACTAAATATGTGAAACAACATTAATTTGATGTAATTAATAATCTCAGAAGACATTTAACCACGGTACCATATAGATATTGAGGTTAGGAATTGAAGGAGCTTGAAACCTTGTGTAAAATTTTAGTAGCTGCTAAAACTCCTCATGTTTTGAAGTGAGAATATGCTTCCGTTGCCAACGGTAGATATTCTGCATATTTAGAGGGTTAAAATCTACCCCGATGTAGACAGGCCGGGAGTACGCTAGAGAGCATGTTACTCTCGTTTTAATCCTCTATAGGGTTATTTGTGCTTCGAGTGTACGCAAAGCTACAAAGGGCCCTAAAAACCGTGCAAGAAACGTTCAGTTAAAATAATTCGCCTAGTTTATATCCTATGTGCGTGCGCACGTGCACGTACGTGCGCACATGTAACCAGTCAATGGAAAGGGTGGCATCAAAAAGCGAGTAAAAACAGCATACACTGCCTAATCACTTTCAATAGTCCAGACATTCCGCCAGTGCTCCTCCAGTACGTACCTCGTCCCTGTCAGGCAATGTGTCTTGTGTCGCTTGCGCTATTCAGACCGAACATGGCGTTGCTGTGTTCGCTGATGGTATTCTTGGCGGTAGCAGGCATCCTGTGGCCCCTGGAAGGGATCCCGAGCGCGGTTCGCGCGGTGAGCTACGTGCTGCCGCTGACGCTGCCGGCGGACGCCTTCCGCAGCGTCATGTCCAAGGGATGGGGCCTGACGCACGTGCACGTTCTGCTCGGAGTCCTGGTGAGCGTCACATGGGCCACCGTGTTCCTCGCCGGCACCGTGCTGGCCTTCCGACAGTAACCGCCGCTGGTCCGGTGTGGTATGACAATGTCTATTTACCTTGTTCTATTTGTTCCCCACAATGGGGAAATATTCGGGAGACTGACATCTGCCCTTCGGTAGCCACGATGTAGCTATTATCGGTGTTGACTGCAACGAGCGTGGCAGACTTCTTGAAAGCACTTCAGAGGGGAAAATGTTCTTGAAAGCGTCGTTCCGCCTGTCCGAATACGAGCGCTATTATTGGAGCATGGTCCTCTTATTTACCTGTTGGCTGCCCCCACCTGCGTGCATTTGCTGCTATCGCTCAGCATTCTGGCGCAGGTCGCAGACTCGCGCGGTGGCTCAACATGTTTAATATATTGTAATGCTGAGCGTACTGTCACGGGCCCAGCAGCGGTGGATGCATTAATGTTTTGGACCGATAATTTCCTGAGTCCTCCACTACGGCGTCTCTCATAGCGTGAGTCGCTTTGGGACGTTAAATCCCAAAACCAAACCAAACTTCGTAACGCATTAAAGGGAAACTCCGGCAATTTTTTATTTCATATATATACAGTGAACAGAAACTTGGTCTATAGTCCTCACGGTTTTCCGAACTCCCATGTGAATTATTTCACTGGAACGCTGCTTTGTTTTTCCGCAGTCGAACTTCTAAAAAAGCGTCCGGTGATGAAAGCCATACCCTAAAGTCGAGCAGTCAGGCCATCCTGTGCTGCTGACGTCATAGGTTGCTCGGGCACGCGCGCAGCACGCGATTCGCAAACGGTTTCGCGGCATCTGAGCGTGCTGACGCTGATTTAGGTTCCTACCTTCAACGTTATTAGAACCAGCTTCAGTTTGAAAACTCCCTACCTCCGCTGTACATTACGGGCGGCGCCCGGCGGTTTCCCTGGGTAGGTGGCGCGGCGGTCGAACCCGGCTCCTGATTGACGCTGTGGAGCAGCAGTGAAATCTGGTGCGCGGTAGGCGAAGGGCAGCATTCCCGAAGCATTACTTTGTCTAAAACAATATTGCGCGCTTGGATTTTTATTTTCCAGCAGCTGCGCTTTTTAGTCTCAAAACCATCAGCAACGAATTTAAAATTTTGCGAGCAACCATTCTTAAGGCTGAGCTACATGCATGTACGCGAAAACTCATGCGAACGCGAGCGCGACGGTGGCACGGGTCGCGAGAAGCCTTCGCGCGAACAAAAATGCCTGTGTCGCTTGGCTCGTCGCGACGGACCTGCGGAAATAGAACATTTCGCTCGTTCGCCCGGAAGCGCATGTGCGATTATGAAGTGGATACGCGGCATTGACGCACACTCAGCGTACGTCACTGCCGCTCACTTCGTACGCTTTAGTTCTTGCAGTGTTGCCTTATGATTGTGCTTTGCTGCGTAAATTTCTAGCTTTGTGCCAACAATGATGCAAGGATTCAACGCACGTCTAATCTAAAAAAAGACAAGGTCACGTTACCACTTGTACAGCGCAAGTTAACACATGTTCAGTGCCTCAAACTCAATACGGTACGCCCTAAATGCATTTTATTTTATATGTTGTCGCAAGATAATTCAATTGTTGCAATTGTTCTGACTGTTGTTGCATTTGCAAATAGTTTTGCGGGGTACTACATCATAGAAGGGTGCGTACTATGCCAACAACGCAGACCGTCGTCGCCATCTTGCGTTGCCGTCGGTTCGCGCGGTCGCGACAGAGCGAACGATGATCGGCCGCACCGCCTTGTCGCGTCGCTCCTTTCTTCGGTCACATGTAGCTCAAGTCCTTAAAGGGACACTAAAAAGAGAAAGGAAGTGGGTTTGCATCGATAGAATGCCAGTTCCTGATTACAAAAAGACCACTCTTACTGAAAACAGAGCTGTTATAAGGTAGTAAACAAGAATAACAAAAGTACAGGTATCGCCACCACAGCCAAACGGCCGAGGCTCGCAACTACAAATCACGTGACGCGCTAGGGATCCCGGAGGCTGACAAATGCGAATTACGTTGCATGTTTGAATGCGGTAGTACGTTTTTTCTCAAACATGATAACACGCTTTTATCATACGCAAACGACGGCGAAAAGACAACGTAAACGTTGCAAGGCAAATACAAAAATATACTTGGAGGCGCCACAGGCGCCCACTTCAGTTTTGGTTATGTTTCGGCTCAGGCATTTCGTGCGCACTCGGATAGTTTGTTGGAACCTGCAGCGCCTGAATTACGAACTTGGAGCAGCAGATGCGCCTTGATGGTTCCCATTTGAGCATTCGGAGGCACGAGCGAGCGAAATCCGCTACCGCCGACGCACTCCTTCGTTCACACTTCTGCGCCAACAAATCGCCGCCGTTGCCGCTTCGACTGCGACCTGACCGCTTGACTGCAGCTACGTACGCCACGAAAATCATACATATGCTAAGTACCGAAGAAAAAACGCATTATCATTCAATTGTTCACTAAATCATGGCACATCTGACCAACATATACTGCGTCAACAAGACCTTCAACGTGCTATTTGCAGGCGTCGTAGACAAAAGGGGCATACTTGCCGCTCATACCAAGGAGAGCGTCGATATATTGCCAATATTGCGCTCGTCGGCCGGCGAAAAAGAGGGCCTCGGGTAAAAAGTAAAAACTAAAAATAACTAAGCACCAGAAATACATTACAAAAGGTTAAAAAAAAATCAATTTATAAAAACAAAAACAAAAAAAAAAACAAAAAAAAAACTCGAAGACTCGAACTCGCTACTGCTTGCTCCGTAACGTTCGGCGCTAACCGCACGGCTACGCCGCGCCACAAGAACATAGGAAATATTTCTAGTTTTTATGTCATGGCCCCATTTACAATAAAGTGTTTCTGCTGCCGGTCTAACAATTACAACTTCTTGATCATCGGCGCATGCTGCCTGCTCTCACGTCTTGCAACTAATGTTCTAGATGTCTATGCGCACTATATTGCGCACTGGATCCATTTTAACATGTGGAATTTCACAGCGCTGGCAAATGTAGTGGCGCCGGCACTTCGGTCATGTTCTGCTACCGTGGACGTAATTTTCGCTGAACACGGAGCTGTAGCACAAACCTTGAAGGAAAGAGTGCGACGAAGCTTCAAAACTGACAAGCGCAGCAGCGAGGACACTATTTTGCTTTTAACTAAATCTTATTTGTATGTAAACATGTCAGGAAGCGTTGCGATGACCGAGGGCTCGGTTTGTTTATACACAGTGCAAGAAGGAGCGCAAAAGCTTGAGAAACATGTAAAGTATTGTGCATTAAAAAGCGCTCTATGGTTGTTTTTTCTTCCTTTATGGGCCCATCGCTCGGTAAATTACTCCCTTCATCGTTTTATTTATTTCGGCTGAGGCCGTCATTGCGAGTACGCTGTTGCCAAGTTGGCACTTGAGGGATGCGACGCCGCGGGCCGCGCCGGCTCGCTAGTTATCACGGAGTCTCCGCTTACGTCATAGTGTGCGTCACTCAACTCCAACTACGTAGTTGGAGGCCACAGTTTGAATTCGACCGGCGGGAACAAGAAAAAACCTCAACTTCTTATCGCAATATCTCAGCAATTATTCGATTTTTTGCTGCCGGATATGCGGCGACAGTGTCACCAAATGTAGTTTATTAGATTTTCATACCATCTTTGGCTGTCTTTAGTGTCCCTTTAAGGTGTATTCAAAAGCTTCTATAGCAGGCTTTACAATTCAACCCCGTTTTCCCCACCACACTTGGCAATTGCAATAGTGAAGTATGAAAATAGCGGCATGAAAAATTGCCGGTCGTGCAATTCGGCAGAATCAATAGGGACTATTCCCAGTTGTTGCTTAAATAATGTTAAATAAATTGAACGTGCATGCATATGATCAATAGGCAATCTTAATAAGCAGCATTACTTGTTTCTCACCCGCCGTGTATACGGAATGTGTGTACGCAATTTGTCCGCAGTGGCTGTGTAGAGCTTATGCCGATATGATTGCGGTGGAATAATTGTAGTTCTCAGTTATAACCTGTTAACTAGTATAATTGCGATTATATTTTACGCTAATTGTACTTAAACTGCATCATTAAGTCATATATTGCTCGATTGCTTATGTAAAGTATACTTGCGCTAGACTAACTGCAGGACTTTAAGTCGTTAATTAGTTATCTGCGATTAACAATTTCACCTTATGTTTACAGCATGAAATCCTATATCGTTGGATATATCTTATGAGGAATATAACTGCTCCTCTCTATTGACAGTCGTAAGTTAACTGCGGTAAAATGCAACGTTATCCTACAGCATCAAGTCACGTATAAGAAAATTATTCCTTGGTTGTTTCCGAGAATTCCAGAAACACAGAAGAGCCAGTAACTCGGTAAGGATGAAAAACCACTAGACTTACCCTTTAGAGAATCCCAATCGATGTAACTAAGACCATTCTCACGTTAGGATATAACCTTAGTTGAAATTGCTCGGCGATAGTTGTGAGCTTTAAATTTTGTCAATCCTACCACAGGTCGCCTCATGGATAACCGACCCCAGCCGCCGCTGTGCGGAAGTGCGACCTCACGCTAACTGGACGCTGCCGATGGAAGTTGCCAGCCAAAGGTTGCAGCTGCGGCCACGTGGTGTTCGATGGCGTCCGTTATTTTATAGTGCATAATCGTGCGTGTATAGCTTTTTGTTTTCTTTCTTAGTAAAGAATAGCTTCGAAAGCCACGCCTTCAGTCTATGCAGGACTAGAGGCTGGTGCACACGTTTGTGTTCTAGGCGGGCCCTTCAAAGCGCTTCTATAGAGTGCCGGCCTCTTCAGCACCACCGCTCCATAAAACGCCTCCCACCCACGCATTCTCTTGTATCCGAACAATAAATGCGTGGTACCCTGCCGTTTCCCAGAACCGGAGAATCACGTAACTCGTTCAGTATCCAGATGATCCAGCACTAGAAGTGCAGCCAACGAAGCTTGAGATGCGGCGCACCTGTGTAGACGCAGAATCATCTGTCCGTTTAGCATGGTTATTCCTTTGACCGGTTTGTCACCGGAGCGAGAGCAGGTGAAGACCACGGGGGGTGGTGTGCGAATGTTAACGCCGCTGTTATGGTGGACATGAACTCGCTGCCCGTGGCCATAGCAATTTTCGAAGCTCTGGGTGTTCCAGAGCATCAGTATCATCCCTGGGGACGTGAAAATAAAGCTGCTTCGCGTAGAGGTTGACATTGCCTGGTCGTAATATTCCGAGACATTTGTGCAATTTCTGGATGGAACCTTTCGCCAGACATGTCTTCTTTCGTTGTAATAAAAGCTGACATTGCACCATTCCTGACGTCTATAGCCAATCTTAAACAACGGACAAAGGATCAGAGTTTTTTGTTGTGTTAAGATGTTAAGATTGCTTTCTTTGTTAGACGCAATGTTTTCGGGAGGAAGGCTACGATGTAAGCGGCATAACGCCCCGCTTTACTCGAACCGTACAAACGTGCTTGCGTGGCCGAAGGTCCGCTTTCTATAATGAGGGTATATATTGCATGGCTGGATTCGGATCTCTTCCTCCCATGTCAATGGCAAATCCTTAGTTCAAGCGCCTGCCATTTCCGTCATTACGTGTGACCTGGTGACGTCACAGGAACCATCGACAACTGTACCACCTTCCAGACAAGCTCGTGAAAGGGACTGTGATGTGTGCCCCCAAAATGCGACAAACATTTCAAAAATTATTTGTCAGTGTATAGACTGTCTATACGTTAAAGAAATTTATGGTAAAGAGCGAACGCTTTTGTACCAGCCAGTCCAGCAGCCCAGTCGACTGTAGCGCACCAATCGTTAGGAGATTGTTCGATTATACTTCGCTATCGGAGGCGGTTACTTTCTGTTTTAAGCGCGTGCCGCTTAAATGCTACGCCCTGCCGCGGCCGCGCATCGTCGTGGTGCTTTTTTTTTTTTTATGCCTGGGCCTCAATTTGGGTCGATGTAGAACCTAATTTATTGCCGATTATGTACGCAGCATCATTTGTCTAATCGTGGCTTTCACGTAAAGAGGCGCCACATATTTTGCGAACTGAGCAATTTCACTCCATATGAACACAAAAACCGATACAGTTGGCCTCGCTGTTTTGGCGCGTTATAAGCAATCTGAATGCTGATGGCCCAAAAAGACACACCTGTCAATGCGAACAGTCAAGACATGGACGATCCCAATAAAATATTTTTATTATTATGACAAAAAGTGTCGCATTGATGGAGTCGCAGCCCATTTTGTTCACTGCAATCAAATTGCAAAACACTGACACGACGCCAGAGTAGGCAATCAAACCGAAGCAAAAGAAAGTGCGGGTAACCAACTCTTAAGCTTCACCTTAAAGGATGTGACACAACAACGTTGAAGGTTCCCATTTGCATCTGCCCTTGCGGATTCTTGTCTGCGTACATACACTTTGTAACTCGCTTCATCACTAATCACTCAACTCATACACTCTAGCACGCAGTCGTAAATTATTAGTTGAAAGACCACCCGACATAGATATAAAGTCCTACTTAACCAATAAGCCGTACGAACGTCCGTGTACCTGCGTTGCTTTGCATGTCTGGCTAGGAACGCGAGGGCCCTGGAGGCGAAAGCCTTTATGGGCTCATAAGTGTGGACAGGATTTGTTAGTCCGTGGAGAATGTCATACAGTCATTGTGAAGAATGAGTGGTTATATGAGATAGAGGGTGAAAAAATGTGTGTGCAAAATTTCGTTGATGTGGAGTAATTAAATAGAGCAAAAAGTAAATTTGACGTCAAAATAGCGAAGGACGTCATAGAGTGTGCAGATGTCAAAACAGCCACGGAGGTCGAAATGATGCAAAATACATCAAAGTTGTACAAAAACGTGGGGAAAAGAGAAAAGGAAGCAAATGAGTGAAAAGTTATTAATGACGAGTTGCGCACGCATAAAAAATACAGGAAGAGAACAATGGAGATGGAAAGAACGCAAGTGAAAAGAATCGCAAGGCTTTCGCCTTACCGCACTTAAGTGCTTCCAATGAATTTTCCTCTCACCCTCTCCTCTGAAATGAGAAGCCCGAGTCGGCAGCTCCTACAATGTCGGTGATGTCGCGTGGCGTCGCACAACCCTACGACCAATCAGTGGCTGCCTGTGTCCACCTGCACGTTGGTGGACTGAAGCCAGAATTCAAGGCGAGCCGAGGAAGTAGCGATAACCTTGCTGCCGCGGAAGAATAATCACCGGAAAGCATGTGGTCATTAAATGGCAGATGGCCCCAGCCGAATTCTAATTTTTATTTATTTTTCCTCGAAGGTCCCTTTCGGGACACGGGGGGTGGGGATATCACGGCAAAAAATATTATACATTAATGAAAACTGAACAAAAATTCCGTTGATGAATAGGCTTCCTCGATAGTGGTCTTGAACAGTCGACGATTCATGATGGTGGCCACTTCAGCGGAGAGGTCATTCCAGTCACGGGCAGTTTAAAAAAAAAAAAATGATTGCTGGAATGTAGTGGTATGTGCACGTTCAGGGTAAACAGCGTTCGGGTGGTTATGGCGGGAAATGCGATGCACACGTGGAATTAATCGGTTGGCTTCTGGAAAGTTGTGAAAGAATTTGTGAAATAAGCAGAGACGTGTGCCCCGCCGGGGTGGTGCAGTGGTAAGACGCCCGACTACTGTGCCGGAGTTCCCGGGTTCGAACCCGACCACGGCGGCTGCGTTTCGATGGAGGCGAAACGAAGAGGCGTCGTGTGCTGTGCGATGTCAGCGCACGTTAAAGATCCCCAGGTGGTCGAAATTACTCCGTAGCCCTCCACTACGGCTCCTCTTTCTCTCTTTCCACTTTCATTCCCACCTTCCTCCCTTCCCTTACGGCGCGGTTCGGGTGTCCACAGAGCAAGTGTGACAGTTACTGCGCCTTTCCCTTCCTGTGAACCAATTTAAGCAGAGACGTGCTGCGTTCCGACGGGTGACTAGCGTAGGCAACTGCAATCGTGATTTCAGACCTGAGATGCTGGTATGATAGGAGCAGTCAGATGAGATGAACCTGGCGGCACGATTCTGAACTGACTCAATGGTATTAACTAGGTTATTCTGATGGGTATCAAAGACAGAATTAGCATATTCAAGTTTAGGTCTGACGTACGTCTTGTAAGCGAGCGATTTGAGAGAACTTGGTGCTAGAGCAAGGTTGCGCCGAAGATACCCAAGGACACTGTTTGCAGAGTTAGTTATGTTGGTGACATGGAGAGTCCAAGCTAGATCACGAGAGATATGAACGCCTAAGTATTTGTAATGATTGACCGAAGAAATTGGGCAGTTATTAATAGTGTACACTGTCACGATGAAGTTGGGACGACGGTGAAAAGAAATCAGTGAGGTCTTTGAAACATTAAGAGACATGAGCCACGTGTTACGCCAATGTTACACTTGTGAAAGGTCTTCTTGAAGAGCGACGATATCTGAAGAATTTGTTATGGGGAGATATATGACACAATCATCAGCAAACAATCGGACGCTGGAAGAAAGACTAAGTGGAAGATCATTAATATATATTAGGAAAAGAAGGGGACCTAGTACACTTCCCTGTGGGACGCCAGACCCCATGGGTGAAAGAGATGATGAGTGACAATTAGCATAGACGAACTGATGACGGTCAGTTAAAAAGACACGAATCCAATTAACGATGAAGGGGTGCAGATTCAGACGGGAGAGTTTGTGTATTAAGCTGCCATGAGAAACTATCGAGCGCCTTTTCGAAATCATGGCACACAGCGTCACTTTGAATATTACGGTCTAAGTACGAGTGTAAGTTGTGTAGGAAAAGGGCAAGCTGTGTTTCACATGAGCGGCCTTTAAGGAATCCATGTTGATTAGGCAGGAAGAAATTTACAGAAGTTAAAAAGACAGCAACATGTGAGTACAAAATAAGCTCCATGATTTTGCAGCAAACGCAGGTGAGTGAAATCGGGCGATAATTTAACGGGGATGAACGGTGACCTTTCTCGAACACTGGAATAATTTTGCCGATCCGCCAGTCACGTGGCAAAGATCCTGATGATAGCGATTGCTGAAAAATGAGTGACAAAATCACACTGCTGATATCTTTAGTATTCTTGAGAACTTTTGAATTTATGCCGTCAATACCAGAGGACAAAGTATTGGTTAGCGAGTCAATAATTTTGGCAATGCCTTGAGGTTCAAATGATATGTTTTCCATGAGTGGATGATCCAAAAATGGGATATCGGGAAAGTTATCGGCAGGTTCCTTAGTGAAAACAGAAGAAAACGCAGAATTAAGGACACTCGCCACATCAGATTCATTAATGGGAAATCCGGAATCATCACAGAGGGTAATGACCGAAGGTTCATGAGGCATAACGGTTTTCCAAAATCGCTTGGGGTTATTTTGTAGCATTGACGGTAAAGTGTTGGAGAAGAAGGTACGTTTTGCTTGTGCTGTTTGCGTGTTGTAGTGTTTTTCGGCGCTGTAATACTTCGTCCATGCTAGGAGAGAGTTAGCGAGTTTAGCCTTTCGAAATAAGCGTTTTTTCTTGTTATTTAGTCTTGTTATTTAGTCACAGCACCGAAGAAAATCATTTGCGCTCCTGGCCACCAGGGCTAACGAGGTGTGAGACAGCTGACGCGGCTGTCCGAGCGCTTACTCACCGAGCTCCTCATCACAGCTCCTAACTCAGAGATAAACCAGCCACTTCAGTCTGTTCAAGGAAATCGTAAAACATTACAACCACCGCCTTTTGCAAAGGGACTGAGTAAAACAGTGGAGCGAACTTTAAGGCTCCTTCAAACAGGTACTCTACTCTGCCATGCAATCATAATACACTACGATCAAACACGGGTGGGTGATACCCGCACTGTGAGAAGACATCTGATATCCTCCACATGGTATGGAAATGAACTCAAAATTATCACTTCCCCCTACCCCTTCCTGAGAGACATGGGAAACTGCCCTCCTAACCGCTCTTCGATCGCTATAGAGTCTCAATGGTGAAATGGGTGCGAGAAGGGGCCTCGTCGGCAGTGTCCCAGACTAAGGACGCCGACCATATAGCGAGGCCACTCTATGGCTTCCAAATTCTAATTAATGAACGTTTTCACCACCTGCCAGAGCTATGCCTGTGATTTTGCGCGTGTCTGGCTTAGAGAGTACGCGCGAACTGGTCCCGGTTCAACAGAACCGTATTTTGGCCTTAGACAAGAGAAGCGAGTCAGGTCGTAGTCTCGTCGGCGCGAAAGTTTCTCCCACATGCTGATGCAATTGCTTCATCAGCATGGGCACTTCTACGTGGAAAGTTCCTCTCGGGCGCTGATTCACATTTGTCAGAAGGATCATGAGGCCGTCATCCCACTGACCATCGACGCAGCGCGTACCCAATGTTGCTAAATGCGACCTCTTAATAGTATATTCCACGTTGATTTGCTATGACATTAGTGGTATTCTACGATATCATTCTCAACCTCATATATCGCGTTAGCGATGGGTCTCAATAGTGTGAACGATCATTTAACTGAATCAAAATATATATCAAGCATTAGTTGCGTGCAATATTTGGCCGTGGGCTAGCACCCATACAACGAAAGCCCGTAGCAAGTATTTCATAGCCTTAAAATTCAGTGTCTCTTTAACCTCCCGCATGGCGGTCTGGAACCAGCATCGCGGGCCGCTTTCGCTACTCTGAGAGACGCACTCTTTTCACGTAGATGACAACACACTCTTGTGTAGAGGCCGGATTTTTAGGCTATATAAATGCACGTTATGTGCGCCAAAAAAAAAAAAAATGAGGGGGGGGGGGGGGGGGGGGGCAGTGAAGCTTTTTTTTAGGAACCGATTGGAAAAAAATAGGCACTGTAAACTTTACAAAGAGTGCACATGATGTGAGATACAAAAACTGGTGGGCATTATCTGCCGCGAAATAAAGAAACGGGAGGAAACGGCTTGGGACACAAGAAGGTGCTTTCAGAAATACGCCCTTAACTGAAGCAGTAACTGCTCCAACAACACGTTCTTTTATTCCTTTTTTCCACTCGCAGTGCGCGAGTGGAACGCGCTTGACCCAGAAATAACACAACAGAAATCACCTGAAAAGTTTACCGAGCTTTTGGAAAAGTCGTTACTCCCGTCGAACACACCATGAATCTATCTTCTGCTAAATGTATTTCCTTGTGCTGTCTTTTTGGTTTCCATTGTTGCTGTAACGCGAGTGTACCATTCTTTGTATACATTTATTTTGAAATTCTGAGTGCTGTATAGCTTTTTTCTTTGTACCTCGTCTTTCTTTCGAATTTTAGTGATGTGAGTTATCGATTCTGCCGCCTTATATCCTCTGGTATATTTGTTTACTTTTTGCCCTGTTAGACCACAGTGTACCATTTTGTGTGTGTGCGTGTGTGTGTGTGCCCACCCCTGTTACAATCCCTCTAGGGATTGACAGTATTTTGAAATAAATAAATAAATAAATGCTTTTTGGTGAAGCCCTGAAGCTAGGCAGGTGGCATGGATTATCTGCGGTTATAGAACAACAGCAGAAGTGCGGCCTTTCGTCCGTATAGGTTACTGCATCCATGTAAAAGAGCAAAAACTCGGTGTCCTCCGCGAAATTTCGGTGGAGTATACTCTCAGGAATTAGTCAAGAAAGCAGCCTATAGTTTCCCCATTCGTCCCTTCCGAAAGATTAGGGCATGCAAGGAAACCTTGTATCCTCATCGGCTTCAAGCTTTGTAACTAGAAAGAGACCAACAAAAGATTCCTTCACATCCGTCGTTTCGTTTACGGAGTCGCCAAGCTCATCTTGCACCGTTGCAAGGACTTCCTCATACAGAGGCTGGAGGTAGTTTTTTCGCGGTGTAGCTTCGGATGGGTACTTTCTAGGAATGGTTTAAATGGCGGATTTTCAATTTTCATCTATCGAAAGTTCGCGGCTACTAAGACCTCGAAAATCAGAAGAGAAAGCATTCTTCCTATACCATTTCAGTCAAGAGCTTAATGTTGAGTGTTTAGTTCTTGCCTTGAATGTTTGCTCAATGTCCGACAGTTCTTTAGCAAACGATACTTCATTCCGCTTGGAATATTAGGAAAAAAACACGAATATATCTGTTATGTAGGATAAAAATAATTAATGTAATAACAGGCTAAATAGCCTAAGCCATGAAGGAACGAGCATTTGGGGTATAGGAAGGCAATACATGATATGTACGCTTATTTATTTATTTATTTATTTATTTATTTATTTATTTATTTATTTATTTATTTATTTATTTATTTATTTATTTATTTATTTATTTATTTATTTATTTATTTATTTATTTATTTATTTATTTATTTATTTATTTATTTATTTATTTATTTATTTATTTATTTATTTATTTATTTATTTATTAGAACCTCAAGGGCCCCCAGATGGGACATTACATGAGGGGTGGGCACTTGAACGGCGGTTAACAATGGTTTTTGTGAAGTGACATTGTGCGGCATTGAAATTCGTTCCATATGTCTGAGTTACGAGTAGGGTAATGCGCTTCCTTTCTCTGCAATCACTTAGCTTTAGCCTATAAAAAGGAAATACGTAACATGTCAGCTTTTTGAGAAAACTGGCTTGCCTGCAGAGAAAGGAAGCGCATTACCCTACTCGTAACTCAGACATATGGAACGAATTTCAATGCCGCACAAATTATGGTGAGCAGATGATTCAATGTCGCCTTCCAAAATTGTTAAACTTACTGCATAAGCATGATTTTCAACTCGAACAGTCATCGAAAGATGACATCAGAGTAGTTTTATCAGCGACTGAACCTGTTTGTCTTTGATATGCTATTTGAAGCCTTCAAAGTTGTTACCTTGATGTACTACCTTTGTGACGGGAATTGATTGCGATTGTTTTTCTTTCGTGTAAAAACTCAATTTTTAAATGTTTTGCTGTATTTTCTTCTTTTCTGTGGGCGACAGTTTGACACTGCTATTATTATTACTGTCACTGCTGTATTGCTGACACTGCTATTATTACTACTGCTATATGGAAAGAAATTGGTCCTTTTCTGTTGCATTACTTTGCCTGATCATCTCGCTTTTCTTTTCTTTGTTACCGATTCTCTGTTCATGTGCAATAAGGTGCTGGTTCTTGTCAATTTTTTATGCGCTATCATTGAACGCGGTGTCTCGTCGAATGTACTTCTATTTATTTTATTTTACTGTTTTTTGTGGACGCTACACTGCTCTGCCTGTGTATTTTTACTTTGTATTTTCTTCGGGGGGGGGGGGGGGGGGGGGGGCTCGTCAAGCCGATTGCTCGGCTTTTTCTCCCTGCCTCCCCCATCACCTTGATGGAAAATAAAGGTATTATTATAACAGTCATTTATTGCGTTAGCAATACTGCGCCAGGTTTGGAGCCGTCGTGTATCCCCGGCCGGCCGCCGTGTTTGACCTTGAACAGCAACCGCTTCAGCCGAGCTCCGCCAGCCTGGCCGCGCCGAACAGATGATTCGCCGCTGCTTCGGCCTTGTCGTGTTTGCTTTGCTATGCAGGCTGCTAAAGAGAGATTTCGGCGACAACGTGCACAAGAGACAGTGGGAAGAACGTCGTGCTAAGCGTCGTGCACAAGATGAAGCTCGGCGACTGCGCTCTCCGAGTGCTTCCACCTCATCGGCTACTGATGAACGCATGACTGCTCAAGAACGCCGCAATGCCACCAAGCGAAGACAGCGCTCTGAAGAATCGCCGGAAGAACAGTTGCAACCATTGTGTGTCATGTGTTACTCTATAGCCAAATTATCGAACCACGCAAGCTACGCCACAAGCGAACACGCAAGCGTATAGCCATGCGGCCATTGCTAACGCAATTTACCAGGCTTAACCAAAGCTAAGCCACTGCCAAAATTTTTTAATTAGCGGCTCGTGGTGAAATAAACCACGTTGAAAAGCTGCTGGGGAGCGCTTCACAAATTTCGGGCACTAGTAATACATGTCCGCTATATGCTCATATTTTCCGCCTGATGGGCAGAAAACAGTTTCAGCATTTGCGGTGTAGAATGGTGCGCCAGTAATCCATTGCTGGACCAATGCACTCTTGCAAGGTTTTCCTTTTGGCATTGCAGGTAAGGCCAGTCGAGATCCGTATCCAAGTATGTAAATACTAAGACGTTATGCATGATGTCGCGGTGCGTCAGCGCCGCTTCTCCTGCTTAGTATTAGCGGTGTATTTACAGGGACTTTACGCCATCCGGCGAACAGCGAGGGAACTAATAATAATAATAATAATAATAATTGGTTCAAAGGAAGGGAAAGGCGCAGTATCTGTCCCACTTACTCTGTGGACACCTGAACCGCGCCGTAAGGGAAGGGATGAGGGAGGGAGTGAAAGCAGGGAACTAGTCCGATGGAAGAATTGAGGAAATATGGCGCATGAGTGGCAGTGGAAGTTTATAGAAGAATTAGTTGTTCCTTATGTTAGGGCATGCATGTGTCATCTTATGCTTGCACAACTGACAGCTTTTCAGTGAAGGTACATTATCACCAAATGTCATTTGATGAGTATAAAATGCGGTCGGAGCACAGGGAAGGATGATAAGGCGGATTAACCAGAAGCAAATTATAACCGGTTAGGCTGGTTCTATCTGTTTTTTGTTTTACAATTTCCAGTTGGCTCCAGCCACGGAGTAAGGTAGACAGGAGCGCCGACTCCGCTCTTTGGAAAGGCGAAATATTTCAACATCGGAGAAAGCTTTGTAGCGGATCCAATAGATGACACTAGCATTTATCACCGACTCTGCTAGCGTGCCGCCGCCGCGCCTTCGCTCCGGCGGTGCCGTGCTGCCGCCGCGTCTATCGTCTGCTTCTTGTCGCTGCACTTGCGTATCGCCTGCATCGCCGTGGGGAATATATCCCTTGAAATCGTGTTGTCTGCATCTTCCAGCTTCACTGAGTTGTCACCTGTTGCCTGCCTCATCGCTTGCATATATCTCTTTCAGTCCCGTTGCGCTCATCTGCTTCATACAGCTCACCAATTTTCCCCCCGATTCGGATCACTCATCAGCTTTCGGTTCTTAATTTTTTTGAAATATGGTGGGAATTGCGCCCTTGACATTGTGAGCCCGTTTTTCTTCATTAAGTAATACGTTTCCTTTATAGCTGCTATAGTATTTTAGAGAAAGAAATTCATCCTTGAAATGCCGCGCACCCGGTGCTTTTGCGCTAATTCCTGGCCAATCTGCGGAATGTTCTGCTTCCGCTGCTCGAAAAGCTTTGAATCAGTTGGCAGCTGAAACAAGGGGTCTTTTTCGTTTTCTTTGCCGTACCCTGAATTACATCCAACGACGAAACACTTCATCGCCTACCCTAATATCCACACATAAAAAAAGAAGCAGTGCACAGTATGCGCTCCTCACACGTATGTCTTGCTGTGTGCCGTTCCGTATGCGTACTGCTGATCTCACTGCGTAGTTTGTCGTCTGCATGCCCCTGTCGACTCATTTTCAAGGGAATACGCACATGACAAAAAAAAAAAAAACACTGACGAGGCTTTATGTTAAAGGTTTACTTTAAAAAAAAATTAGTTGGGGCTTAGCTTGGTTAAGTCTGGTAGCTGCGAAAGCAATACCCTGTGGCTACGCCCTGGTTCGTTGTGGCTGGTGGTGGTGCTTGTGGTTAGGCTTGGTTAATCTTGGTTATGCTTATGGTTAGACTTGTGGTGTGGCTTGGTGATGCAGCGGTTATACAGTGATTCACTCTGGATACGGCATGGTGTTGTTTATTAAATATGTTAACTGGTTATTCTGTGTTCCTGTGCTGTCGTTGTTCCGGGGTTTCTCGGCCACGTCGCTGCCGTTTGGTCCTGTTCCAATGTTCTACACTTGAGAGAGATACGCTACTGTCTTCGGTATCGCTATCCATGGTGTTGAGCGAACTCATAAAATCCATATTCCATTCTTCTGTTGTTTCCGCAGAGGAGGTTGTACGTTGTCGCCGAGCTGCATACTGGGCACGCCGCTTAGAAAGTCTTTCTTCGCGCTCTTCTTCCGTCTCCGTAGCTCGCCGTTGCTTCATCCGTTCATTCCGGCGAGCTGCCTTAGCGGTAGACGGCATCGTTGATGCACACCGCCTCGTATGGCTGACGGCGGGAGCCAGAGCCCGATTTATCCAACTGTATGACATCACTCCGTCTGTAGCGCTCCTCGCGGAAGTAGCGGGAGTTAGGCCGCCGTTGGTGTGCACCGCCTCGCATGACTGACGGCGCGAGTTGGGCCCCCGATTTTTGCGGCAGATGGCATGACGTCACTCAATCTGTAGCGCTCCTCGCGGAAGGAGCGGGAGTTAGGCCGCGTTGGTCATGGCCGGGCTGCGTATTTGGGTTTGCTCGGTACGGTGGCTCCGCAAGGGACAAAGCAACAGAAGAGACGAAGAAAACGGGCTGTTCCAACTAGCATCTACCGCCCCCAGGAGCCGAGCAGCCTAGCGATTAGCGGCGCATGCTTTTTCAATGGGCGCCACGTTGGACGCGGCACTAGCTTGAGAGAGCCTATAATACTACTACTACTACTACTACTACTACTACTACTACTACTACTACTACTACTACTACTACTACTACTACTACTAAATAATAATAATAATAATACGCTACACAGTAATATTTATCTGCTAATTATTAATTATTATTATTATTACAGACAATTCAGTGCCAACTTAGTGAAACGAGCCTTCCTCTATACTACTACTACTACTACTAATATTTAGCCAGTTAATTTGGCCGTTACCTACAGACAATTCATTGCCAGCTTAGTGAAACGAGCCTTCCTCTATACTACTACTACTAATAATAATAATAATAATAATAATAATAATAATAATAGTAGTAGTAGTAGTAGTAGTAGTAGTAGTAGTAGTAGTAGTAGTAGTAGTAGTAGTAGTAGTAGTAGTAGTAGTAGTAGTATAGGCTTTCTCAAGCTAGTGCCGCGTCCAACATGACGCCCATTGAAAAAGCATGCGCCGCTAATCGCTAGGCTGCTCGGCTCCTGGGGGCGGTAGATGCTAGTCGGAACAGCCCGCTTTCTTCGTCTCTTCTGTCGTTTTGTCCCTTGCGGAGCCACCGTACCGAGCAAACCCAAATACGCGGCCGGGCTAAAGGGGAGACAGGCGCGCAAGAGCGCGCGCCTCTCTCCCCCTTTATTCCGGCCATGCGTTGGTGTGCACCGCCTCGCATGGCTGACGGCGCGCGTTGGGCCCCCGGTTTTTGCGACAGATGGCATGACGTCACACCAAGGGTGAAGCTAAAGGTCAACGGTATGCACCGCCTCGCTACGCTGAAGGCTTGAAAGTGCAAGTAGTATTGCTTTCACAATAAAAGCTAGAAGTTGGTCATGACCACGATTCCACTTGTGCGTTTTCCGCCTAGCAGACGACGCGCAAAGCTTCCCCTCCGTCTGCTCTCCGCCCGTTGTACGCAACAACGCTCACGCGGTCGCCGGGATCGAGCTCGGGTGCATTTCGTTTCGCAACACTGTTGACAGGTGGTGCGCATATTTGTCGCTTTCTGCAAGGAGGATTGGGGAGGAGGAAAGCGTGACCAAACCCACGTCGGTGAGGAAAGGGAAGCGGAGGGAGAGAGTACAGTGCGAAGCTGAGTGCCGGACGCGGGCTCGGCGTTCGTGTAGCAAAATCGGCCTACGCCGAATGCATTGCAGCGTGCCAGAGTCGGCGCTCCTGTCTTATCTTACTCCGTGGCTCCAGCTAAAACCAACTAGGAATCTTTCAGGAGGACCTTTAACTCATTTCGTACGCTCTCCAAAATGCGGCGCCATCCAGTCGAATACAACTTTTCTAGCCAAGTTCTATAAGCTGCAACGAAAAAATCTCAGAACAAGAAAAGTGGTTCTTTCGGTATTTTATGGTTCCATGGTTGTCATTGTTTGCACAACCGGCGTCGGTTTAGTGTTCACCAAAGCCAATTCACGAGATCATCTAGTGTTTCTAAGTGTTTCTTTACTCACGAACAAAATGTAACCGAAAGAAGCCAGATTTTGAAACTAAATCGGCACTGTTTTCCTCACCCTATTCTGCAAAATCGAATGTTTTTAGGCCACAACGTCGGAAATATAGGCCTACAAATACACGTATACCCAAACAGGCATTTACAGGCACTATAAAACAAGCGTTAAACGTGTTGTAGACGCCTA
Source organism: Amblyomma maculatum (assembly GCF_055883805.1). NCBI lineage: Eukaryota > Metazoa > Arthropoda > Arachnida > Ixodida > Ixodidae > Amblyomma > Amblyomma maculatum. The sequence goes on along the minus strand of NC_139352.1, from coordinate 4,342,359 downwards.
ATCTGTGCTCATATATAAATAACACGCTCCTCCGATGCGTTAACAATGCAATGAACCAAACATATATTTCATGGAGAGTAAGCTGGCCACGCCCGGAGCATGTGGCTTTTTGGATTTCCTGGACTCATTACCTACCTTTTAAGGACCTAATAGGTAAGGCGACATTAATTTTCCGCAAGACATACCCTCTCTGTCACTTTGACTTTACTTCCTTGTTATGGGAAAGGGAGAGAAGAAAAAGGGTTCGGTGATATATTCGTGACATTTTGGTTTCGTTCACGCTACGGTGCACCTATTTCATAAACACGTTCCAGGCGCTTCTCAGTTGAGGAAGAAGTGCCAGTGACCCATGCTTTCTTCCCTTAAACCACAAAACAAGACGCGGCAATCAAATTTTTTTCAAAATTACTTTAGCAACACTAATTCCTAATTCAGTTCAGTTCAGTCGTTCAGTCGTCCCCGACTCTTCGTAACCCTATGGATCGTATCACGCCACGCTTTCCGGTCTCTCACTATCTTCCTAACATCGCATAACTTCATCTGAAGCGCCTCGAGGATGCCATCTAACCATCGCATTCGCTGCCTACCCCTTTCTCCAGTGACCCTCAACCTTTCCCAACATAAAATCTTTCTCCAGCGACTCCTCTCCTCTCATCAGATGACCAAAGTAGCTGAAATTTAACTTTAGAATTTGACCCTCCAATGAGCAGTCAGGGTTTATGGTCGGCAATATCGACTGATTTGATCTTCTCGCAGTCCATGGAACTCTCAAGAGTCCCCGCCAGCCCTACAATTCAAACGCGTCAATTTTTCGGCGGTCAACCTTCTTCACAGTCCAACTCTCGCATCCATGCATCACAACTGGAAAGACCATAACACGAGTTATACGGATCTTGGTTGGCAGACTAATATCTCTGCTCTTTACTAGGCGGTCAAGGCTAGCCATGGCTCTCTTTTCCAGAAGCAGGCGTCTCCTAATTTCATGGCTGCAGTCTCCTTCCGGGGTAATCTTGGAGCCCATGAGGAGAAAATCTGTTACAGCCTCCACTTCTTGTCCCTTGATGCTCCAGGACTTGATAGGGCAAGACGCCATGATGTTTGTCTTTTTAATGTTCAGTTTAAGCCCAAACTTCTCACTCTCTTCTTGTACGCGCATCAGAAGTCTCTTGAGTTCCACTTCACTTTCTGCCATTAAAGTAATATCATCCACATATCTAAGGTTGTTGATACGTTTTCCAGCAACTTAACTCCAGCTGAAGACACGTCCAGACCGGCCTTCCTCACGATGCACTCAGCATATAGGTTAAATAGGCAGGGCAACAGTATGCAGCCTCGTTTCACTCCTTTCTCAATCGTAAATTAATCAGTAAGACCATGCCCAGTTCTGACTGTGGCTTCTTGCCCTCCATACAGGTTCCTGAGGAGACAGATGAGGTGAATTGGAACTCCCATCTCTTGGAGAGCTTCCCACAATCTGCTGTGATCTACGCTGTCAAACGCTTTCGCATAATCAATAAAGCAGAAGTAGATGGGTTTCTGGAACTCTCTTGCTTATTCCATGATCCAGAGAAGGTTGGCAATCTGGTCTCTAGTTCCTCTGTCCTTGCGAAACCCAGCTTGCCCGTCCGGAAGCTCCCGATCCACATACTGCTGCAGCCTACCTTGGAGGATTTTCAACATCACCTTGCTAGCATTCGAAATAAGCGCGATCGTGCGGTAGTTGGGACAATCTTTGGCATTGCCTTTCTTTGGGATGGAGATGTAAACTGACCTCCTCCAATCATGTGGCCACTGCAGGGTTATCCAAATTTTCTGACATAATGTATACAGAACGTTAACAGCGTCATGATTGAGGTTTTAAGCAACTCAGCTGAAATGCCATCAATTCCGCTAGCTTGTTCTTAGCAAGACTGGCTAAGGCCCATTCGACTTCACTCTTCAGGATGCCCGGCTCGAGATCAGTAATCACAACCGTCTTATGTTGGGTTTGCACATCCGAGTCCTTCTTGTACAGTTCTTCTGTGTATTCCTGCCACCTCTTCTTTATCCCTGAGGCTTCAATGAGGTCCCTGCCTCGTTTGTCCTTTATCACGCCCAGCTTAGCACAGAAGCTTCCTTTGATATCTTTGATTGTCTTATACAGAGCTCTTGTGTTCCTCAATTGGCTGTTGTCCTCAACTGCTTGGCACTGTATGTTCAGGAAGGCATTCTTATCTCTCCTTGCTATTTTCTGAAAATCCGCATTGAGAACCTTGTATCTTTCTTATTCCCCCATACCTTTTGCCATCCTCCTTTCCTCAGCTATTTGCAAAGCCTCTTCAGATAATCAGTTTGCTTTCTTGCATTTCTTTTGCTTTGGAACTACCTTAGTAGTAACTTCTTGCATTATATCACGAACATCAGTCCACATCTCTTCAGTCTCTGTCTTCTAAATCTAATTCTTGAAATCGATTCCTCACTTCCACAGCATATTCTGATGGAATTTGATCCAGGTCCTACCTGAAAGGCCTTCTAGTTTTCTGCGTTTTCCTCAATCGAAGCTCAAATTTGGCAACAAGAAGCTGATTATCGGTGCCACAATCGGCACCAGGCCTTGTTTTTACTGCTTGTATAACGCTTCTCCATCTCTGCCGGCAAATAATATAATCAATCTGATTCCTGTACAGACCGTCCGGTAAAGTCCATGTGTACAGGCGCCTCTTGTGCTGTTGAAAATGAGTATTCGCTGTGGTCAGGTTATTTTCTTGACAAAACTCTACTAGCCTCTGCCCAGCTTTATTTGGCTCACCAAGACCGAACTTGTCTGTAATTCGGGATATTTATTCACTCCCCACCTTATCATTCCAGTCTCCTATAAGAAAAAGGACGTCTGATGGTGGAGTGCGGTCTAAAAGGCATTGCAAGTCAGCATAAAATATCTCAACGTCAGCTTCTTCAGCAGTAGTGGTTGGTGCATAGACTTGGATATCTGTTATGTTGAAAGGGTGACCTTGGATTCGAAGTCAAATCATTCGGTCGTTTTTGGGGTTGTACCTTAGCACTGCTTTGCCCATTCTTCTGTTTACTATGAGAGCGACCCCATTCCTTCTCCTGGATTCGTGCCCACAATAAAAGACGTAATGGTCGCCGGAATTAAATTCTCTCATTCCATTCCACTTGAGCTCGCTTATACCCAAGATATCAATGTTCAAACTGTTCATTTCTCGCTTGACGACATCCAGTTTACCTAGCGTCATAGATCTTACATTCCACGTTGCTATGTGATATATCTCCTTGCAACATCGGACTTTCCGGTCGCTTCCCGACACATCCACAACTGAGCGTCCTTTTGGCTTTAGCCTAGCCGCTTCATTCGTCCTGGAGCTACTAGGAATCGCCCTTTGTTCATCCCCAGTAGCATGTGGAACGCCTTCCAACCAGGGGGGCTCATCTTCCGGAGCCATATCATTAATGCTATTGTGACTGGCCATAGGGTTTTCTTGTCAGAAAATACTGGAGTGGGTTGCCATTACCTTCTCTAGTGAATCACATTTTGTCAGAACTCTCTGCCGTAACCTGTCTATCTTGGGTGGCCCTACACAGCAGAGCTCACGACTTCGTCGAGTTTCGCAAGCCCCTCTGCCCCGACAAGGCAGTGATCAATTCCTACTTAATAAGTTATATATCATATAGTCGAAGTCGTATTCAATTCTTATGCATGTATTCAATTCTTACGAATGCATTGAACTCTGGCCCATCCCCATTGTGGGTATGTGCCGTATGCACAGAGGAAAGAAGAAGAAGACGCAGAAGGGTCTCTTCACTTCTCAGGACGTCCTCCGTTCCACGTAGGAGTGCCCGTCTGCGTACAATAGCTTCCTTTAAAGACACCTTTGGCTGTAAAACATCTGCACGGCAGAAAATAGTGGTCAGGGAATTTCGAGAATCGGCTCAGATCATTAAGCACCGTAGACCAGAATGACTGAGGCCTAGTCTAAACGACGACAAGCCATTGCAAGCGGCAGTTATAATGAGCTCAGAGCACTTACCTGAGACCGCTGTCGCCTCAGCCCCCGAACCGAAAGCCAGCATTGATCCCAGCCGTGACGATGACCATGCGCACTCCCTTAAACCCAAAGGTTCTGAAGCGGCCATGGCCCATGCAGGCGACGACCAGGCAGAAAAAAACAGCCATCTAAGCGCCCCTGGTGACGCCCAGGCATCTCACACGGGACATGCGCCTCAAGTGGCCGGGGACGCTCCGGAAGTCCTACTGGGCGCCCAGGAGCACGCTCACACGCCGGCAGTGCAAATCGAGGGTCTCGAACTGTGGTACAGCAGCGGAGACAAGCGGGTGGACATCTTCAAGGGCGTCAACATGACGGTGCCTCGCGGGGGCATCTATGCGCTTCTCGGGTCCTCGGGCTGCGGCAAGACGACGCTCCTCCGCTGCATCATGGGACGAAAGCACTTCCAGAAAGGCACAATCAAAGTCTTCGGCTTACAGCCCGGCACACCCGGATCTAAGATTCCCGGCTCGAACGTGGGTTACATGCCGCAGGAGCTGGCCCTCTACAACGCCTTCAGCATCGATGAGACGCTGCAGTTCTTCGCTCGACTCTATGAACTTAACCCGCAGGAGTGCAGCGAGAGGACTGAATTCCTTATTGGGCTATTGGACATTCCCGACCGGCATCGCCTCGTGTCGTACCTGAGCGGAGGCCAAAAGAGACGCGTCTCCCTGGCTATCTCTCTAATCCACAAGCCACCGTTCCTGATCCTGGACGAGCCTACCGTCGGCATAGACCCGGTGCTCCGTAAGACCATCTGGAGTCACCTACAAACGCTTTCTGAGAATGACAAGATGACAGTCATGATCACTACGCACTACATTGACGAGGCACGGCTGGCTTCTAGCGTTGCCTTTTTGCGAGAAGGCGAAATATTGGCCGAAGAGTCGCCCGCAAAGCTCATGCAGCTCCACAACACGCGAAACCTGGAGGAAATATTCTTGCGTCTCGCCAGGCAGGAAAAGTCAGCCTTGCCCGTGCCGGAAGTGGTCACTTACGATGCCTTGCCGAACCTTGAGCCGACGCAGCTATCCTTCCTGGCTTCCACCCTTGAGAAGCGACCGCCACTGAACAAGAAGGACATGAAGAGGTCCCTGTCCAGAATAGGCGTCTTGTTCGGCAAAAACGTCATCAAGTTCAGGCGTAGTTTAGGGCTTGTCTTGTACAGCTTGTTCCTGCCGGCTATAGAGGTGACCATATTCTGCTCCGTCCTCGGCAAGGTTCCCTCTAACCTGAGAGTAGCCGTCGTCAACGAAGAGGTTGCGCCGCCTGGCTCCACCACCCCGCTGCTGAGCACTGGTTTCTTGGAAGCTCTGGACCCCTCAATCTTGCCTCAGGTAAGAATCTTTAAGCAGCATTTAAGAAGTAGACGTTTTCTTTTTTTCATTAAAGGGCATCAGCATTCAGAAAGACAAACAGGGCAGACACTGTCGGACAGCTCCATCGTGTCTGTCTTTCTGTGCGCATGTTTAGAAATGCAGCGCTAGTTTACTTTCATGAAAAAAAAAAAAACATTATTCACCAGCTAGCCCCGCAAAATGCCCTGCTAAGAAGTATGCATCAAATTTTTCCGTGCCTGGTTATATGCTTGTGTTTGATGCCTTGTTACCCAGTGGTAGTGAAGCGGGCTTAAAGCGTTCCAGCGCACCACGAGCGATTTTTTTTTTTTTTTTCAGTTTCGATTTCTAACGTTCGCAGCACAAATTGGTGCAAGCATAAGAATCCAGACAACGCGTGACGCGCCGGCAAAATGTTTTCGCTGTTCCGAGTAACTCGTAGGTGCAGCACATCACACGTACCCCGCCGCACTAAATGCCTTCACCGTAGTCGATGTCGTCACTCTCTTTGCCATATTGACTCCGTTGAGTGAATTAGACAACCCATGAACGCAGTACACTGCTGCCTCCACAACCATTTAAAGGTTGACCCGTTATCGAGTCCTCCAACCTTTTAACGGGCAAACGATTCTGACGACGGGGCTAGCGACCGCAGGCTACGTGGACTGGTAAGTGTCGAGGAAACATCCAACGTTTATAGATCATGAATGATCTATAAACGATGGATGCACCTAGTATCGACATTTTGAAACTGCTACGTTTATATCTGGTATTCCATCTGCGCGCGTATTTATGTTTCTAATTTCACGACAGTGTATCCCGCAAATGTTCCCCTCCATTTGCAAATGATCATATAACAAACATTTTGACTTGCAACACAAAGTACCCTATTGAAGCGCAAGTATAGTGCACTATAGCGCTAGCTTCACTAAGCCATGTCAAGCCAAGGTCGCTGTGCGGAGCCGCTACTACGCAAGCGCCCAGCAATTGGTGCGCGGCGCGTGACGTCAAAGTTGCACCGCCACCTGCGCCATATTCTGCATGCTGGAAAGCTAATGTGAACAGACGCGAACGCAGACTTGCTTTCGCTCGTATAACTAGGTTTCAGCCGTGCTCAGACCTGCACCTTATAGACCGAGTGGAGAGGAAACGCAAAGGCGTCCTTGTTGCTGTGCGATGTCAGAGCACGTAAAAAATACCCAGGTAGTCGAAATTATTCCGAAGTCCTCCACTACCGACACGTTTCCCTCTTATTTCGCTCCCACCTCTCTTACGACCCGCGCAGAAGGTGACAGATACTGCGCCTTTCATTTCCTGTAAGCCAATTTACATTAACAATACAAATGAAGAGCTTGGCAAATGTAAAGTGGGACGAGCCTTGGAACAATCTTAGTCTGGTGTCCACCAAGAAGTGAGAGGGACTGTGCCTTCGCGTCGAGAAAATGAACGTGCTCGCCGCGTACCCAGTCAGGTGTCGACCAAGAATATAGGAAGAGGGCGAGGAGCTCGAGGATACAGTGCTCTGGGTATTCTAGAGCTCTATATCGAGGATAAACATTTATTTTTTGAGGAAGTCAGCCAGGCAGGAGCTTCCACGCTAGATGGCCAGGAGCGCTTGAGCTCTGGTGACCTGGGTAAAAACAGCTGGAGTGGAAGCAGCGCCCGTCAAGCCTCCGCGACGCCATCTTGAGGGGGGACAGGAAAGCCAGCCGGTTGCCGCAAACGGGCCCGCTTAGCGCATAGAGAAGTGGAGGTTCAAGTGCACGGCATGTAACACGATCAAGACAAACTTTGTTAGTTCATGCGTGGCTTACCGTTGTACTAACTGTGTAAAAACGACACCAGGAGTCACATTGCACAAACTGCGCTCGTTAAAGCTCACTCCGAACTGGATGTGCTCCTTGCCTTGCGGCGCCTACGAGAGGACATATAGCGGATGTTCCTTTTCTGTTAGGTTTCCAAAGCATAATAAGGCGCCCGCGCGAACACTTTTCGAACGAGCTGTTCGTCGCGAGGGCTGGCAAACAAAACGCGGAAACTGTTTGTCTTCGGTTCATTTCACTCCAGAATTGTTTCACTAAACTGGACAAACGGCACTGTTGCACATATGCTCTGTGACGGTCCTGTTATTCCTGGAGCGGCTGCAGGCGCCGCTAATCATTATACAGACTTATCACAGTGTCTTCTCTGTATTAAAGAGATGGCTGAAGAACCTGTGCACGATTATTATGGGATAATGATGATAAGCTCTTTATTTACTCCCAAAATAGGGAACCAACCGAAAGACTGATTGCACTGCAGAGAAGGTCAGCGGGGATCCCTTGAAACTCTGCGGCCTCCAATGCGCGCAAAATGAGCTGGCGCTGTTGGGCGAGCTCGGTGGTACGCAGGAGGGACTCCCACGCATCCATTGTAGCTGTATTGTCTGCGTTGTGTCGTATACATGTCCACACCATGTGAATGAATGTGGCCGGTTGTGAGCAGCATTTGCACGTAGGTGCAACAAGATTTGGTAAAATTTTGCTACATAGCTACATGGGTTTGGAAAGGTTCCCGTTTGTATTTTGCGCCAATGGACAGACTCGCGCCGAGATAGTTCCCTGTGTGCAGGGGGGTATAGACACCGTTTGAGCCGATAATGCTGGAGGACGTCCGTGTACGTAACAAGGCGTAAATGAGTGCCTTGGGGAGTGTCAGAGGAAGCGGCAGGCTGAGGAGGGTGCTCCGCCCAGTAGCTGAGTTCTCGGGCCAGAGCATGCGCCTGTGCGTTTCCGCTGAGCGCCTCATGGGCTGGCGCCCATATGAGAAGACGAGGTGTAGACGGTAAGGGGAGAGATCGGAGGATAGTGTGTGCTTGTCGGGATATACGACCTGCATCGAAGTTACGAATTGCTTGTTGAGAATCGCTAACGACTACTTTGGTGGAGGAGTCGGTCAGATTAATATGAGAAGCGTACACAGGTCGTTCAGTCGAAAAGCCGTCGCCGTACACCAAAATTGAGAAAAATGTGTAGAAAAAATTATAGGAGCTTTGTGTGGGGCTTTTGAGGCAATGGCGTCGTATGCCTTGCACAGGTATGACGTGTTCAGTCGGATAGAGCGTTGATAAAATTGGATTACGGGTTAAGGAGGATTGGGAGGAGAAAGTTGAATTCAGGTTTCATTAAGTTTTATTAATGGTGAGTTAGTATAAGGGGCGATAGGGCTTATTATATAGGCTTCATCATCAGCCTGACTATACCCACTGCAGGGCGAAGGCCTCTCCCATATTTCTCCACTTAACCTGGTTCTGTGCTAGCTGCATCCACTTGACCCCTGCGAACTTCTTAACCTCATCCGCCCACCTAACTTTCTGCCTCCCCCTGCTACGCTTTCCTTCCCTTGGAATACAGTTTGTTACCATAAGCGACCATCGGTTATCCTCTCTTCGCACTACATGTCCTGCCCATGTCCATTTCTTCTTAATTTCCGCTAGAATGTCGGTAACTTGAGTTATTTCTCTGACCCACTCTGCACGCTTCCTATCTCTTAATGTTACCCCTACCATTTTTCGTTCCATAGCCCTCTATGGGCTATGGTATTAGGCTTAATTAGGCGCAAAAATTTTAGATTAGGGCGGATTGATCTGGATTATGATGGTTTAAGCTGGAATATGACAGTTTGAGTGGAATTATAATGATTATTTTGGATTAACTAAATTATAGCGGATTACGTTTGATTAGAGGTGATTACGTTGGGTTAAGACGGATTAGGTTGGATTAAGGGTGGCCGCATTGAATTATGCAGATTAGGTTAGATTAAAGTTGACTAATTTGGGTTTTTCTAGATCAAGTTAGATTAACGAAGAATTGATTTCGCATTCATAGCACGTAAGTAGCAGCGTTTGATTTTAGACTCTATGCGTCGAGACCAATTAATGGTTTGACATTGTAGAATAAAGTTCAATTTTAATCATAATTACTAATCATCAGAAGTTAAGACCTTAGTGTAGTGCAATGACATTAGTTCAGTGGAACCCAACTCGATATAAGCTTCGCTACGGTGTATGTCTTGAAATTACTGCACACATTTCAATTTTAATCACAAATAACTAATTATTGTTGATTATTTATGAGGTGCAGTTAGTCCAATGCAATTTTAGCCATCATAAGCTATCCAACGATATACGACGTGTAGCTATAGCATAAAGTTTATTTTTATTCATAATTAGCTAATTAGCAGTGATTAATTAAGACCTACAATTTGCGTAGTGCAATTATGCTCGAAATAAGCTAGCTAACGACATATGACTCGGCGATATCGCATAAAGTCCTAAGTATAATATCGGGAAATTAATTCACTATGTTTAATTAAGATGAAATTAATCCAGTGCTATTCACTCGATATAAGCTACGCCACTATGCAATACTAGCGTTGCTACTGCTTGACTCAATAATAATAAAATAATAATAATAATAATAATAATAATAATAATAATAATAATAATAATAATAATAATAATAATAATAATAATAATTGGTTCATAGGAAGGGAAATGCGCAGTATCTCTCACACTTGTTTATGTGGACACCTAAACCGCACCGTAAGGGAAGGGAGGAAGGTGGGAGTGAAAGTGTCACACTTGTTTATGTGGACAACTAAACCGCACCGTAAGGGAAGGGAGGAAGGTGGGAGTGAAAGTGTCACACTTGTTTATGTGGACAACTAAACCGCACCGTAAGGGAAGGGAGGAAGGTGGGAGTGAAAGTGTCACACTTGTTTATGTGGACAACTAAACCGCACCGTAAGGGAAGGGAGGAAGGTGGGAGTGAAAGTGTCACACTTGTTTATGTGGACACCTAAACCGCACCGTAAGGGAAGGGAGGAAGGTGGGAGTGAAAGTGTCACACTTGTTTATGTGGACAACTAAACCGCACCGTAAGGGAAGGGAGGAAGGTGGGAGTGAAAGTGTCACACTTGTTTATGTGGACAACTAAACCGCACCGTAAGGGAAGGGAGGAAGGTGGGAGTGAAAGTGTCACACTTGTTTATGTGGACAACTAAACCGCACCGTAAGGGAAGGGAGGAAGGTGGGAGTGAAAGTGTCACACTTGTTTATGTGGACAACTAAACCGCACCGTAAGGGAAGGGAGGAAGGTGGGAGTGAAAGTGTCACACTTGTTTATGTGGACAACTAAACCGCACCGTAAGGGAAGGGAGGAAGGTGGGAGTGAAAGTGTCACACTTGTTTATGTGGACAACTAAACCGCACCGTAAGGGAAGGGAGGAAGGTGGGAGTGAAAGTGTCACACTTGTTTATGTGGACAACTAAACCGCACCGTAAGGGAAGGGAGGAAGGTGGGAGTGAAAGTGTCACACTTGTTTATGTGGACAACTAAACCGCACCGTAAGGGAAGGGAGGAAGGTGGGAGTGAAAGTGTAACACTTGTTTATGTGGACAACTAAACCGCACCGTAAGGGAAGGGAGGAAGGTGGGAGTGAAAGTGTCACACTTGTTTATGTGGACAACTAAACCGCACCGTAAGGGAAGGGAGGAAGGTGGGAGTGAAAGTGTCACACTTGTTTATGTGGACAACTAAACCGCACCGTAAGGGAAGGGAGGAAGGTGGGAGTGAAAGTGTCACACTTGTTTATGTGGACAACTAAACCGCACCGTAAGGGAAGGGAGGAAAGTGGGAGTGAAAGTGTCACACTTGTTTATGTGTACAACTAAACCGCACCGTAAGGGAAGGGAGGAAGGTGGGAGTGAAAGTGTCTCACTTGTTTATGTGGACAACTAAACCGCACCGTAAGGGAAGGGAGGAAGGTGGGAGTGAAAGTGTCACACTTGT